>NW_026542600.1:11075856-11675856 GCF_028750875.1 Macrosteles quadrilineatus
ACCAGAAGTAGCAGAAACTGAACACATGTTTCATTAAACCTGTTACCTGAAAAATCAAGAAAGAAGTATGAACGAGCATACGAACTGTTTTCCTCTTGGCACGTAAGTAAGAAAGTTACAAAACTGTCAGAAAATGTTTGATTGGCATATTTTGAAGAACAATCTACTTGTTTATTATGTGTTTATACTGAATATTACTGTTTATACCTGTACTCTTGAAAATAAGTAACACTTAAAGATACTACGACTACTAATCAGCTGGTGCAGTATTTCCCATTCCGTTCATGGCTTGGGTTTAACACTACATAAAAAGGTGTTGTATAGTGTTTGAAAGACTAATTATTTATATGCTTTATAGTGACTGTAGGAAAAATATAATGTGTAACACGATTAACACGAATGCGAATCATGCAAATGGCCTTTGCTGCACAGGCTCGTGCGGAATGATTCTCGAGAGCACAAATAACTATATAGTTATAAAATTTAGTTACACAAATAACTACTATTTCTACCGCCGCATGAAAATAAGCTATATTGCGTACTGTTTACGGTTGTAGTTGTATAGTATGTGCTCTATGGTCTGTGTTTAAAATTTTTCATAAATCTTTAACGGTTTGAGCTACAGCGTTTAAGTTCTGTCAAAAGTTTATCCTATTTGCCGTCATCTTTGTGTTAAATAACCCGCTTTAAAGTAGCGGCTATTTAAAAATATTTTGTGCAAAATTCCACGAAAGCCGTTAATATTACAACCAGATACGGTACTTAAAACCTTGTACATTGTTCGCAAATTTCAATAATATCCTACTCAACTTATTGTGGACGAAGGATAACTTTATTATTTACTAAAAAACTGAAATAACTGACTAACTTAATAACTGAGAAATTATTTTTACGCCACACTACACTATTTTGACGAACTTCCCATGCAAGGGTTTAGTCCAGAAAACAGCTGTTTGCCCCCAGCTTAATCAAATGGGGTTTCATTGCGTACTACTGTACTGCAATGAGTTTTACCGGACACCAATCAGCTGATTACTGTATTTAGGTGGCAATGATTGGTTATAAACAAAAACAGACTAGTGATTTTTAGTCCTTTAGTTGGTGGTAATATATAAGGATTTGTACAGATTTAGTAGTATGGCGTAAACTATCGTACGTCACTCGTCCAAAATGTGTTTACCGGACTCGTATGGTAATCCCGTACTCGACTTCGTCTCGCACGGGAACGACCAAAACGACCACAATCGTCCGGTAAACACTTATTTTCAGGACTAGTAACGTAATATACTATTACGCCACACTACATTATTTTGGCGAACTTCCCACGCAAGGATTTAGTCCAGAAAACAGCTGTTTGCCGCCAGCTTATTCCAATTGGGTTTCATTGCGTACTACTGTTCTGTAATGGGTTTTACCGGACACCAATCAGCTGATTATACTGTATTTAGGTGGCAATGAGTGGTTATAAACAAAAAGAGATTTGCTCGAACTGAATTGCCGAGCAAGTTCAAGTGATTCCTCAAGAAATGCTGGAACGAGTATTCGACGGTTTTTTTTCAAGCGAGTCTATTAAGGTCGTCACAGAAATGATGTAGTTTAAGAAATGAACAAATGACTTTAACAAGTTAAATGGTATAATTACCACTGTATGTAATTATTTTTTATAAACGAAGTAAAATAATTACATTCAGGTAATTATTTTTCAAACGTAAATTTTATGAATATCATAGTCGTTTGACATCAGCCACACGAAATGAAACAAATGCAGTTTTACTCCCTTTTTTGTCACAGATAAACTACACCGTATTAAAAGGGGTTATATTGAAATTTACAGTAAAAAGTGCCACTTAAGTTGTCCTTTAAGTTAATTAATAACCAATATATCATTACAAAAAAACAAAATTGTAAAATTAAAATCTTTAGTCTCTAGACCATCGATGTGATGCTCTAGACTAGAGAAATGAAATACCTTTAATTTATTTCCTTATCCATAATTATATGACGATTTGCTGACGAGATATTGGGAGCCAAAGTTAACATGTTCAAGGCAAAAATCCAACATGGCTTCCACTGATAAAGACTCAAGACTTCGTAGTCTTCATCACTCGGTGTAGTTGCGTTTTGGAGGGATAACCTTGAGAGTTGGCGGGAAGGTGGTCTGGCCGGGGGGTAGCGCGGGGTCATTATGCGCGCCTTTCTGAAAACATCGTGTAAACAAACTACTATCACTACTAAAAACATGCTAAAGACGCTACTCCGCACCTACGCACGCCCAGCGGCGAACTTATCTATACCTTTGGACATCGAGTACAGAACATATCGATCTTTTACATTACTGGCTGTGAGGAGCCCTTGTGAAACTAATGAAATGTTTATCAATAATTTGCGTAACATTATGCCTTAGAATTGTGGATATTTCCATTATAAATCAAATGACCTTCAAAACAAGCTTTCAAATCTTTTCTACAGTTTGCCGTTTAAAAAATGCAATTAACATAATAACACGAAAACCTTTTTTAACAAAGCAAAAATTCTGAAAACATACAAATAAATTCATTATGTATGTAGATTGATTAGGTTCTGACGTTTGGTTTGCATTCATTCAAGAACGACATTCATTTACATTTTGACTGTCATATTAATTGCCATAAAGGAGCTAAAAATATGTATTTGCATATGATTACGTATAATAAAACTATGGAAATGTAAATTTTATGCGTGTTTTTCTAAGTAGCAAAGCAACTTTTCTGTATAGCTCCAAACTTGAGTATCTATACTGTAGTAAAATTGAGATTGTAGAAAGAATCTGCTCACACACGTGGCGGGAAGCCCCTCTCCTCGTATAATTTAAATGGCAACCAAATTACATCAGCTAAAATAATATTTTTTAAAATTAACTCTTTAGCTTCAAAATCCACCTTGTTTTTACACACTTGACCAAAAAATTAAAAAAAAAAATAGTAGCCAGCAAACTTATCTATGCCATATTTTGAGATTCATTTAAAAGTACCGACTTGAATATTCAAAATAGAAAATATTAACTGATAACCTTCCCAAGTAGTTGCGAATCGACAAAATCGTCGATCTCATTGTGTTGCTGAAGTGGCAACCGTTAAAATTTTTCGATTAACGTAACATTATTCCCGTTGCATTTTACGCACATTTATAGTCAGTGAAATGACATGACTCTTATGCCAATGGAAATATGAGATTCAGATGTTTCATTTTATCATACGACGATTTTATAAAGCCTCGTCTCCACCAACCGAACAGTCATCGTCATGTTCGTCGACCAATGTTCGACGGACATTTCGTATTTCCGCTGTAATCTTTGTATTTGAGCACTAAAGTTAACGAAAATGTACAAAACTGTATTGAATATTTATTCTGTTGCAATTTTCAAATTCGTCATGTCATTACGAACAGTTAGTGTAAGGTTTAATTGTTTTGCTCTGTTGGTTCAGTTTGTATGGGTAATAATGACATCGCTCATAATAACATGGATAATCATAATTCATATGACAATCACTCACTAAAAAAACAACACAAAACTAAAACACAAATATTTACAAGTAAATTATGGGTAAATGATAATAGTATTTGTGGTAAAATGTGTGATTATGGAATGTCGCTTGCTTTTAAGCTTACAGTAGTTTATTATTGGATCTTTTCCTTGTACTTTTAACATCATCAGCTGCTGCTCCAGTTTATATCTTACTCTCAAAACTATTTTTAATTATTTCAGTTGGCATACATTTAAATACATCCAACCTTTTGAATCGTAATTGACAAGATATTAGTCCGACCGAACAGACAATAGTGATAACGAAACGCTCGAGACCAAGCGACTTGTCAATTGACCTTGACCGGCTACTTGCCGTCTTTAAAAACTTGCCTCTCTCATCTAAATACTTATGGAACCTTTATTATTTATTATTTATATACAAAGGTATATATTCTTGTTCAGAAATATATATACTATGAATATTTGTACCATTGATTGTTATATAATAAAGTAAAAAATACATACAGCTTTGAATAACTTATTTTCTTTTACGACAAAAATAATGTTTTCTTTTTCAATTCGTATAAAACTTATAAAACAGTTATTACTGTGCACTAAAGTGTATTATATCGTATACATATATTATTACCCTTTACTATTAACACTGTCTTGACTTGTTACAGTAATATTTGATATTTTTTCTGCGGTTCAAATTATTAGTTTAGATTTTACGATATTTCCCAATTTTGTATATTTATTTCTTTAGATGGGGTGAACAATTTTTTCCAAAAATCAAACATATTTCCACGTAGGGAAATAAAATGTCTAAATTGTTTATATCTTGGATTTTTCGTTCATAATGTTCTGTAGGAAAATACCAGGACTCTCATTTTAAAATTGTTATAAAACGTTTTACACAAACTTAAGTTTTCCCACTGTAGCAAAGAATTTACCCCTAGAATTTCCATTTATTGACTAATGAAACTGAGTGTTCTCAAATTCCTGACCAAACTGGCAGTCCATACCCAATTCTGACTAAAAAGATGTATTTATATTAAATAGACTAATAAAAGTGTAAACGTGTTTTATATATTATGTTACTGCAATCAAGGTTGACCATCATATCAGTGTGAACTTTTATCATGCACAGGCAAAAGCCGATGTGATGATTTTTCTATTAATGTTTTGTAATGTTGCTTCATTATTGTCACAAGTGAAATTGTTTTGATTTGATTTATTGAAAGGAAGTTGATCTTAGGAATAAAAAACGATTTTCCTCAATCACCTCTTTGTGACACCAGGCCATTTTGGGGGGAACCAGCGGTTATTAATTCACAATATGCAAAACTTTTGAACAAACTAACAACACATTTATTCAATCTGAGGACATACAGGGTTATAAAAAAGGTGCAAAACTAAACGGTTGGTACGTCCATTTCTGTGATTTCAAACAGCTGATTAATAAACCAACAGAAAGTGTATGTTCATAAATTTGTTTTAGCAAGGTTATGTTTTGTCATAGTTGCTTAGTTGAGTACCCGCCTGTCAACAAATGGCTACCACAAAATAAGAAAAGGTATTTTATATTTGACAATTAGCTCATAATAATGCTATTGTTTGTGTTTAGCGGAACTTTCAGATCAAATTGAGGAAAGTAGGTTTCTTATCGGAACTGTAGCTCGTTGCTGGATATTTGTGAGTCGAGATTAGTTCGGGCCGTTCTCAGACTCCGCCAAACGCTGTGGAGAAAATCGAAGCTAAGTTTGTGCGGAGGGTGCGGAGCATCGATATATTGCGGAGTCCATAAACTTCGACAGTCAAAGCTGGTAGGGAACTTCACCGAAGTCCATGGTTTACGCAAGCGTTTGAGATGAAACTCGTACAAACTGCATTTTTACAAGCATTGGAACTTACTGTCAAGCAAAACACACAGATTTTTGCCACGATAGCTTTGATTCTTGTCGATATTTTTCGATGTTGTTACTCAATTAAGCTACTGAGACAAAACATAACCTTGTCAAAACAAACTTATAAACACGCCCTTCCCATTGGTGTAACAATCAACTATTTGAAATCACGGAAACATATGTACCAACCGTTTTGCATCATTCTTTTTTAATAACCCTGTCCTAATAACCTTAATAACCCCTTATTTAATAACCCACCTCAGCAAACCTGCAGACTAGGCGAGTTCAGGGAAAGTAATGGGGTGTGTTTCTTATTTAAACGTTGATAGCTTAGTATGAAATAAAAAAAAATTACCAAATTTTGTTGAAATGAGGGGACAGTATTTCGTCAGAATTACCTGTTATGGTCAAACTCGACGGAGATATGTAAGGTAAATATATATATATATATTTAATTAATGTTCAAACAAATATGTTGACATTTATTTGAGTATTGTTGCAATGGACAACAACCAACAAAATTACTTCAATGAGCATAAAGGCGGTGACACACTATCGATCTTTTCCCCGATCAAGACCCCGAACCGAGCAGGGAGAAGGGAGAAGGGAGATAAATATCAGCAAAATTTTACTCCGAACATTTCCCCGAACATGACCAAGACCAGACGAATTCTACCGAGCGCGGCAAAAGGAAGTTTGGAGAGAGATAGAGAGTGTGTGCGAGTGAGAGCGCGGAGTCAGTGCCGTGGAAGAGGGAGGGGGGTGCATTGACCAAAGCCAAAAAGTTTCTATAACATACAAATTATTGTTAAAAGTCGCATTTTGAAAACTTGTCGCAAAAATAAAATATTCTAGAAAGGATGCTTAGTTATATCTATTGATTTCTATTGGTTTTATTCATTGAAATAACGTTACAGAATGATCATTTTAATTGCCTTTAATATTATTAATGTTTATATTATTTTTGAAAGAATTTAAGTCAACATCAATTACTTAATTCAACCTTAATATTATTGATATAATTGATTTAACGGTTTCTACACTTTCAACCTTGACCAAACAAACCACAAACATTACATCTTAAATGATTATAATATATAATGGCAACATATTACCCAACATTTATTTATTTTACCAATTAAAGAGTTTAATTGCCATATTAAATCAGAACTATCAATGCTAGCGCAGGCGGCCGCTCGGTGCGGCGCTCGCGACGATGTAGGCCTACGGGGCAAAAATGTACCGTGACACACTATCGTACATCGGACCGTACATCGGACCGATCTTTTCTTTGATCTTTCGCCAAAAAACCGCCTCCAGAGCGCTCGTCTCCCTGCTCGGCCTGATGTCTTGTTCGGCGTCTTGATCGGTGTACGGACCCGTGACACACTATCGAACATCCTCCCTTCGACCTCCCTTCTCCCTTCTCCCTGCTCGGTTCGGGGTCTTGTTCGGGGAAAAGATCGATAGTGTGTCACCGTCTTAAGAGGAACTTCAACGACCGGTATGTATGAAAGAGCTCTCAGGCCCGACCAGAATCAAAATACCGTATCACTTCGATGTCTAACTGAAGCGCAATCAATATAAAAATTTGTTGAACTTTGGTACAGTAGAACCGAGTAGAACCTTGATAACAAGGCTCTCATGGGGATTTATAAATAAGATTTGTTATCAAGGTTGACTTCTTTTCGAGGTTTGCAAAAACTTGTGATTAGGGGTAAAATAAATTCTAGGGGATTTAAAAATGACACTTTGTTATCGAGGGTCTTGTTATCGAGGTTCCAATCTTGTGAAGTTGAATGATACGTTTATTTCAGAGGTAGTTATGAAGTAGGATATTACTCAATTACATCTGACTAATATTTTAACCGATGACCACAATCGAACACTAGCCTAAACTGGCCGAGCAGCGAGCTGGTAGTGGAAGAGCACGAGACTTTGGTCTTTGAGGTCCTGGGTTCAAATCTCGCCAAATCACCAATGTATTTCAAAGGCGCTCGACACATGGGGATACTGAAACCAACTGAAGTTGAACCAACTGTTTCGTGACGCGATTATGATTGCAGTTACGTTGAATCCGCACAAGGGTGCGACTGAAATAATTGTGTTGAGACAGTGACTAATTGATTTATAATTTAGTTATTACAATACCGTGTATTGAATTTAAAATTAGTAACAGTAGTGATGAAAAAGCTCTGGTGTTGTATAGACAATTAAGAAAGGGTAGATGTCAAATATACGTAAAATCATACAACCCAGGGCGTTTTTCAACATCCTGAGCCAACATCTGATTACTCATTACATTCGCTATTTCAATTTCATAAACGAAAACGTCTACAATTCACGTAATGCTGGAAAAGTTGTTCAAACCAGGTGACTGAAAACACCTTCCATCTGGCAGGTCCGGTTGCTTGGTATGTATGGTCCTAAACTCAACCATCAACTGGTTGCATCGTAGTTGCAACGTGTACACTGTCCCACCTTGGTCGGGACGTAGGCGAATAGTTTGTCCAACTAGTTGCTAATTCCAATCAGCCTTCCTGTGTGTCAACTGCCTTCCGCAACACCTAGGTCTAGCCTGGCCTGAAATAATGGTAGAAACAATCCCAGACTCGTGCCTAGCGTCCTAGGACAAAAATACCTAAACTGACCACTGTGCGCAATGTGTATGTACAATGTACGTACCCCAGTCACACGGATGAGCGGCGCATGAGAGGAAGGTGGTGGGTTTTCCCTCCCAGTTCAGTTCAGTCTTCCCTTTGACTGTACCAAGCCGCGGCGACAGTTTGGCGGGCTCCCCCTACCCCTCCCTCCGTCACCACACCACTGGCAATTAGTCCAGGAGCTGAGGGGGGTTGAGCATGCATGAAAGTAGTACGCAATGTTATTGCTGATTATTGTAATATGGACTGTGGTGATCAAAATTACGTATGTCGCCTATTTCAAAAGTGGTCGATAAGGTGGGGGGGAGGGGGCAAACATGGCGGTTTGCGCTATGCGTTAAAACACTGATAGTTCGGAAACGGTAAAAGATAGAACATCGGTTAAAACGTCGTTGTAATTCTAAGAATATGGACAACAATAATGGTTATTGGGTCCGAGGTCGTATCTCTATAAATAAACAAGTTATTGTATAAAATATGTAAAAATGGACTTTTCGTGTAGATTTTTTACCGAAAGTAGAATTAATTTGTGAGTGTCGCAAAGAAGTAATATCAAATATCTTTGCTGATAGTTGTAATATGGACTGTGGTGATACAAAATACGCATGTCGCCTACTTTTCAGGTGGTCGAGAACTTGGGGGGAGGGGGGCAAAGATGGCGGAACGCGCTATACATCGAAATGACTGTAGCTCGAGAACGGTACGAGATAGGACATCGGTTAAAACGTAGTTTTAATCCAAAAAATATTACCAATAGAAAAGGACATTGGGTAAAAAGTCGTATCTTAACTAATAAAAAAGTTATAACAATAATAAGTTTAACAAAATCTACATCGTACAGCTATTTTTTTCGAAAATCGTATGGATTGTTGATAAATAATAGTGTAATTACTTAATTACTCGGCTAAATATTAACTAGATGCATTTTCTAATAAGAAAAAAATATATTATTACGAATACATATGGTTTAAAATGTAAAACACGGCCTCCAAACGCCTTGGGGTTCGTCCGTTAGGTTGCGTTATAATTGCTGCTGTTTTTAAAATAATGATTGCTTGTATTTTGTATTTCATTATACACTGAGTATATAAATGAAATAATGATAAATAAATAATCAAACAAATAAGATAATAATTAAATATGAAATATAATATATAGTAGTTTAATTCCATTGTAAATATAAACACCATAAACTTTAAATTTCTTGACCGCTCTCATGCATTAATTATATATAGATGTATATACATTTGTATCAAAGAAAATATTTACAATTTTTTATTTGTATTACAGGTCCTAAGAGAAATTAAAAAGGTGCCTATTTAAATTCAACAAATAATATGAACAACCAGTGTAATTGTTATGGATAGAATGAAGAGATTTGCCGTATTTTTTATTATAAGGTATTTACTTTTGTAGTAATGTTTTTTATTTCATATAACTGTATTAAATAAGAATCTGTTACATAATCATATTGTAATAACCTACAACATTATAATAATTAAAATTGGATTTGTAGTGGTAGTCTGTATTATGCATTTGATTGCGGCGAAACCCCAAGTATTATATGTAGTTTGGAGGCCGTGTTTTACATTTTAAACCAAATGTATTCGTAATAATATATTTTTTTCTTATAAGAAAATGCATCTAGTTAATATTTAGCCGAGTAATTAAGTAATTACACTATTATTTATCAACAATCCATACGATTTTCGAAAAAAATAGCTGTACGATGTAGATTTTGTTAAACTTATTATTGTTATAACTTTTTTATTAGTTAAGATACGACTTTTTACCCAATGACCTTTTCTATTGTTAATATTTTTTGGATTAAAACTACGTTTTAACCGATGTCCTATCTCGTACCGTTCTCGAGCTACAGTCGTTTCGATGCATTGCGCGTTCCGCCATCTTTGCCCCCCTCCCCCCAAGTTCTCGACCACCTGAAAAGTAGGCGACATGCGTATTTTGTATCACCACAGTCCATATTACAACTATCAGCAAAGATATTTGATATTACTTCTTTGCGACACACACAAATTAATTCTACTTTCGGTAAAAAAATCTACACGAAAAGTCCATTTTTACATATTTTGTACAATAACTTGTTTATTTATAGAGATACGACCTCGGACCCAATAACCATTATTGTTGTCCATATTCTTAGAATTACAACGACGTTTTAACCGATGTTCTATCTTTTACCGTTTCCGAACTATCAGTGTTTTAACGCATAGCGCAAACCGCCATGTTTGCCCCCTCCCCCCCACCTTATCGACCACTTTTGAAATAGGCGACATACGTAATTTTGATCACCACAGTCCATATTACAATAATCAGCAATAACATTGCGTACTACTTTCATGCATGCTCAACCCCCCTCAGCTCCTGGACTAAATGGCAAGTCCTGGAAAAGTTATTTTTCAGTATTTCTCATTGCGATTGATTACTGATAACCAAAATATTAATACGCCGTCCTTCTAACAATACTTCTAATACCATACCATATTTTTCACATAGGTACACCTAAATAATTAATTTAGCTCAGTAAGATTCTAATTTTATGTGACTACTTTGACTGACCACAAAAAACGGGTATTTTTAAACCGATGAAATAACTAATTACAAAATGTATATATTGAGAAATATTGTATATTTAAATGAATGCAGAAATCATATTTATTTTTAAAACAAACATTCAATGGGTTCTGTTTTGTGCATACAGTATTTGAAGAAACAAACACAGACCGATAGATAGAAAACCAGATATTTAAATGTATATTGTATATTTACTTTACATGTTTATTTAGATGTTATTCCTACCCTATTCTTAATCCAGAGTCCTTGACTGGGTGGGAGACTCAGACTGTGCAAATGCCTGTTGGGTCCATTTTTATATATCGATGGTTGGGTCATGTAATGACGACATACTGTCTTTTGATTCCCGTGTAGCATTATCCATAGAGACCAACGATCACATAAGACCAAAAATAGAGACCAAGTATTTAATTTTGTTTAAATATGAAGCTTTCATGAAAGTAAGTTAATTTTATTTCTCATTAATATTTGTACTATCTAGATGAACTTTAACGAACTTTTAGTTTTATTACAATAGTGTATTTTTGATTTCATTGTTCTTCTGTATGTTGATTAAGGGGTGGGGTGGAACAGATTGTAAAGAGGGCTTTGACCTTGTGACTACTGATAACTATGACAACCAGAATTACGTTGTACTAGTTTAATGCTGGTCAATTAATACAAATCATACAATATTGTAGACGTTTTTGGTTAACCTATGGACTTACTTCACGCACTGTACATAACTTATGAAAGCAATGTTGACTTATTTTTATCAAAACTCGAAGAATTTTTCAACCATTTACCTTTGAATACAAATTGGGTGATAAAAATTGGCTTACTAAAAAAACCACATTATTGACAGGTTTTTAAATTGTTCGATGGACAATGGGTTTTTGGTGCATTGATAATCCCACAGGCCACGTCTCCACGACAAAACATGTTCGTCGAACAGTGTTTGACGGACATTTGTGATGTTCGCCGAACATTGATGGAGACACCTTCTCGAACTGTCTGAGCCTCGTGGTGGGAACTTGTTGGCTGTCAAGTTCGATACCAGACTGAACATTCTAGTCGAAATCATGTTTCCCCTTGTGCAGCTTGTAGCAGTTTTCATTGTTTCTAGTTAATTTTGGTATTTGCAAGTGTTTTTTTATTTTTATTATTTACTCTTTTAATTTTTAAAGACGTAGTGTTTTTGATAACTTTTTTAATTAATTGTAAAATTTGTTTCAGTATTGTAAAATGGAAAGAATGAGTGATTCAGCAGAGATTGAATGTAATAAACTGGGTACAGTATAAAAACAATAACTTTGATCCAGTCTTATGAAAAACATCCTTTATTGTGAAATGTGAGTGAAAAACTTAAAAAGTACAAACGGAATGGAATGATGCTATCACAGAAATAGCTTCCGATGTCGGTTACAGTGTAATTGGGGTAAAAAAGAAATTAGAGTGTTCTTGCCCAACATCCATAGAAGGGAGAAGAAGAGTACATTCATATGGCCTCATGTCTCTGCCACCAACATGGAGGTCTTCGAGTGGACATGTGCAAATAAGCACCTGCTATTCACGCTAAATAAATATACGCTGTGTAGGTGTACTCATCACTACCCCAACTAATCAAAATGTTCGGATCTCTTAAGCGAACATTGATTTGTTCGTCCGCAAGCTATTGAAAATGATCGTCGAACATGTTCGATGAACTAATTGTGGAATGATTGTCCGTTTTGTATGTTCGCGAACAATATTCAGAGAACTTGTTCGGTTGATAGAGACAAGTTCCTATAGGCCTACTGTATTGTCTCGATCATTTCATTTCATTTTCATTTATTCATTTCTACGGCAAATATGCCATTAAACAATACATATCAAAACAAGATGGTCTGCAAAAATAAATACAACAATAGCAAATATACATGGAACAATACATTCAAGAGACTAGACAGATTGTATAGAATGATCCGACTCATTACAAAATAAAACATGCATGAACAAGTAGAATAAATAGTTGCAGACTAACATTACAAGAGACATCATATTATACTAATTGTAACGACAGAATAAATACTCAATACAAAATATTATATACATGAAGAAGCAAAATATAGTTTAAGACTGACATTACAAGAGATATTCATATCACTAGTTATATAACAGAATAAATACCACAACAAGAAAAATAAAATACAAGACAGGAACAAGACAAATTAATCAAATTTTACATGACTCATATTCCGTAACTTCGGTAGGATTCAACCAGTCAGGAGCTCGAGAGCACACTTACGGACCCGTTGAAGACTGTCAAAGAATATGTCACACTCCGACGCCACTTGGTTTCCCAGTCTTACAAAGCGAGCCAGAGGACTGTAGTAGTCGTAGTTGGTAGAGTGGTGGCGGCGACTCAGAAGTCCATGGGACCTGGTACTTGATGGTACTTTGAAGAACATTTCAGACAAGAGGTCTGCACACCGTACATCACCGTTCAGGAGTTTCAGGAGATATACCACATCTGCCACGTCACGTCTCAGAGCAAGGGGATGGAGTTTCAATGTTTCAGACAGTTCATCAACATGCACATCCAAGTACACATAGCCAAGTCGAACTCCGACCAGACGAATGAAGCGCCGCTGCAGAGACTCTACTTACTTACTTACTTACTTACTTGGAGAATTCCCACTGGTATCGCATCAGCGACGTGGTCGTCAGGTTTTTATACTTTTCTTGCTTTTAATTAATATAAAATTGATTCATTTCCTCTTCATGCACATGGCCTAGACATATATTTCTTCAACACTGTAGTAGGCCGCTTGACTTAAAAATGTTTTAAGCAGGTTCTTGAATTTGTTGATAGAAGGCTCTTGCGTAATGTACTGAGGCAATTTATTGTAAATCTTTATACTATTGAAGTAAGGGCTCTTGCTTGCAAGGGTGGAATTTACTTGTGGTACATGAGGATTTGTTGCTCTTCTTGTATTGTAATTGTGGACCATGCTGTTAGTTACAAAAATATTAGGATTCTTCCTAACGAGCAATGCAGATTCCAATATAAAGAGAGACGGAAGTGTTAGAATGTTCAGTTCTTGGAACAGAGGTCTACAGTGTGTCCGTCTATGGACTCCACATATTCTTCTAATCGCACGTTTTTGAAGGATGAAGATACGTTTTGCCTCACTACAACTTCCCCAAAATACCAAACCATATGAAACTATGCTATGAAAGCAGCCATAGTAAACCTTAAGGAGAATCTCGATGTCAACCAGCTTTTGTAGTCTAAACAGCAGGTAGGTGACAGATGACAGTCTGGGTGCTATTGCATCGACATGTGTTCCCCAATTTAGGTTCTCCGTAATGTGTAGACCCAAGTATTTGGTTTCACTACAAGTTTCAAGAGGCACCCCGTCCAAGGTCAATATCGGAGGTGGTTCAGGCTTCTTCCTGTTATAAAACTCCATTAATTTGGTTTTACTAGAATTTAGGACCAGATGATTTTTGCTACACCAAGTTGACATTTCAAGTAAGCCAGTTTGGGTGTTTTCAATTGTGACGTTTCGATTTGGGCTTGGGACTAGGTGACAGGCGTCATCAGCAAAAAGCCATAAATTTCCAGAAGATATGGAGCCAGGCAAGTCATTCACATATAACAGGAATAGGATGGGCCCAAGGTTTGATCCCTGGGGGACACCGATGTTCAGAGCTGGTGATGGAGACGATTTATATGTCCGGAGGATGTTGTCAGGGCCTCTGTGCTTCAAGGATACAATCATGTGTCGATCTTTAAGATAGGATGAAATCCATCGCAGTGGGTTTCCAGAAATGCCAAGTATTCGCAGCTTATCCAGAAGGATCCCATGGTCAAGAAGATCGAAAGCCTTTGTCATGTCGTAAAAGAGACATAGTAAGCTGTCAGATATGTCAAGGTGGTTATATACTTCCTTTAAAAGGGCGAAAATGGCATCACAGGTAGACATGTTTTTTCTGAACCCAAATTGGTTTTTTGACAAGATGTTATTTGCTTCAATAAAGCTTAGCAGTCTTTTAAGAAAAATAATCTCAAAGATTTTACCAAAACAAGGCTGGACAGAAATAGGCCGGTAGTTACTTGCGTTAAGGGGATCATTCTTCTTAAATACAGGGACAACTTTTGAAGTTTTCAACGAATCAGGAAAGCAACCAGTTTCAAACGACTTGTTAATAGCGCAGGCCAATGCTTCAAAGATATTTTCATTGCAAAGTTTGAGAAGGCTGCATGGGACTTCATCAATGCCAGAACTTTTTTTGGATCCTATTAATAAGACAACTTCACGAACCTCAGAGGCAGAAGTAAGAGACAGTACAAAGCGACTCGCTTCGAGATCAGTGGGCAACATAGGGGCTACATTATCTTTAGCCAATGTACATATTTCCTGGTGAAAAGATTTACAGAAATAGTCTACTATTGTCTGAGGATTTTTGACTTCCACGTCATCGATCATGAGAATCAGGTTTGATTGGGTCTGATACTTTTCATCGCATAGTGTACGGACCACTGCCCAAGATTCTTTGCTTGTGTTTTTGGAATTAAGTATTTTGTTACCAAAAAAGGCCTTTTTTGTTTTGTTGACAAGTGCAGAGTGGCGTCGTTTAGCTGTGCGATAAGCATTTTTCCCATCTACAGAACAGTGAGGCGACCTAGTATTCCAGTACAGGTCCAAGAGTGCTTCATGCGACTGCGATACTTCATGACTGACCCAAGAAGAGCTATGTTCATTCTTTGTCTTTGAAGTAGACACAGGGAAACTAACATTAAAAACATACATGAACGAGTCGTAGAAGTGGTCAAATAAATCATTAGAGGTAATATTTCTTAAATTAGGTTCTGGCATCCAAGCTTCACTGCTAGATAAAATTTGGAAGGCTTCAAAAGTCGAGGCTGTAAATTTCCTCTTCACTGTTTTATTTGCATTTCCCTCACCAAAACGTTCACACAACAAGTGCACTGATAGCAAATGGTGGTCTGAAAAGAAAACAGGTTTGGCACTGGGGGCACGAAACATATGTGCAACACACGAGTCAACAATAAAATAATCAAGCTGAGTTATACAGTCAGGTGTTACTCTTGTTGGTCCTTTAAATATAATGTTCAGGTTATTACATTCCAACAAATCCTGAAGCAGCTGACTTTCCCAGGATCTCTCAAGATTATTTATATTTAAGTCAGCGCAAATAAGAAGTGGGATATTAAACTTATCTCTGAGGGTGGATATCAACAAGTCGAAACGATCAATAAAATCAATCACATCAGCGCTGTTGGTAGTCCCAGGCCGATATATTACCACAACAATAATTTGGAATTTGTCTAGCTGCATTAGTCCCAAACAGAACTCAAATACACCTTCAGAACAAATGTCTTCGTCAATAGATAATTTCATAGGCTTAAAATTAAGCCTAGAGTCAGTTTTAAGCAACAGAGCAACTCCACCCCCTACTCGGTTAGGTCTAGAATATTCAGAAATAGTTTTGAATCCATTTACTTTAAAACAATTCAGCTTAGATTCATTAAGCCACGTTTCAGCAACACACAATACTTCAGGGTTCTCATTATGTAACAAAACTTCAAGGTCTTCTATCTTGTTAAAAATAGACCTAATATTTAAAAAATCAAACCTATAACTAATATCACAGTTTTTTTTCGCCCCAGGACAGTGTGAGTTGGGGTGAGTCGCTCCAGTCTGGTTTTGGCCAGGGCTGTGTAAGGGGACCATACAGGGCTGGCGTATTCAAGAAGTTGACGGACGAGTGCACAATAGAGTGATCGAAGAGCAATTGGGCTGTTGATTCCTCTTGAGAAGCGTGAGATGAAGCCGATCATTTTACTGGCCTTACTACAGATTACGTCGATGTGGCTTGAGAAGCTCATGCCACTATCGAAGTAAACACCCAAGTCCTTTATTTTCTTGACTTTTGGGATTTGAATACCCGAGATCAGGTACTGGTATTCAGCTGGAGACTTTGATCGACAGAATGTTATCATAGAGCATTTGCTGGGATTGACGGACATGCCATTAGCACTGCACCACTCCTCGATTGCAAAAAGACTGTGCTGCAACTTCTGATGATCTCCGTGTGATTTCACTTCTGTAAATATTTTCAGGTCATCTGCAAATTGTAGAGCGTCGACATAGATCACGTCCAGGAGGTCGTTGATAAATACATTAAAGAGACATGGGCCCAGCAATGAACCTTGTGGGACCCCAGAAGATGGAGAGAACTGGGGTGATCTAGATGGGCCAATTTTCACTGATAACATGCGACCTTGCAAATAGCTAGACAACCAAGATAACAGCGGGCCGAATCGATCATATGTTTGTCAAAATTGTCGATCTATTTTCATGGACTAGCATCACCGATCACGATGCCAATATGGAACTACACTCATTACGACATTAATCACGAAAAAATACTTCCAACAACAATCAGGGTGACAACACCTTGAAAGATGTATGGAGTATGAGAGGTGGGTCACACTGAGCGGAGTGATGACGTCACTGCATTGTTGAGAAGCGTAAACTTTATACCACTTTTCTCATATAAGAATGATACGGTTTTAAACTATTATGTTTTCTTTTCCGAGTCCATTTAGCTCTTCTACCCGACCGATTTTCATAATTTTGGTCTTAAATTAAAGGTATGCACGTAAAGATTTGCCATCAATTATCATCATTCATTTGTCTACTGTATTACTCGACCAAAATGCATAAATTTGATTATTTCGAATTCCTACTTCAATTAATCACGTTACTAATAAATTAATAAATTACCCTATATGTATTGGTCTGAAAACCTTCGGTGAACTACTACCTTTATTTAGAGCTATTGATTATTATGATCCGACGTATTTGAAGCGCACTGCTGAATCACGAATCAAGAATAATTAGCTATAACTATTTTAAGACTTATCTGCAACCAATGATACGTAACTCCATTTTTATTTTAGTTGTTTTATGTCTTGGTCTTAAAATACTCCTAGAAATACAGGCTTTCATTTGAGATATTGATCATTTGAATTAGTTAGGCCTAAGTCCAAGACGAGGTATCGATCTGTAATCTATATATTAAAAAATATTGGTTTTTTGTTTCCGAGTTCGTATGGCTCTTCTACCAGACCAATTGTTATAATTTTGGGCTTAAACTAAAGGTATGCATGCACAGATTTGCCATCAAACCCCATTATTCCATCATTCTTTTATCTACTGTATTACTCAACCAAAAACATATTTTTTTAGAATTCTTACTTAAATTAAAGATGTATTTCACCAGTTCTAATTACAGTATCCTATATGTTTTGGTCTAAGAACCTTCAGTCACATACCAGCTTTCAGTTGATTATTAAGATCGGACGTACCTAAAACACGCTGCTGAATGACGAACAACCCAAATTGTTCCAAATATGTAGCTATTAGCATCGATTGATAGGTAAATTAATTTGCTTGAAACCTCAACAGTAACCAACAGTAACCGTCGATTTCGACGGGTTTCACCTAGTTTAGTATGAATTAAAATCATTAAATGCTGTCTTGTATGAATTTTTGCGTTTTAGATGTTTACAATTTGAAAGACGTGTTTTCTTTCACATTAGTGCTATGCGTTTGTTGCATTAGCGAATTAGCAATTTCTGTTTGAAAAAATCTAAGACCATAGGCTACTTTACTATGCCAATCTGTTAACGAAACATGTTTATTTTAATAAATTAAAGGGAACTTATAGACAAAAATATGCATATATACTATACTAAGGCTTCGTAAAAGATATATACAAAACCAAAATAGAGTTGGTGGTTTTGAAGTGTTGCAAATGTGTTGCAGATGAGTACAGTAATTAAAATTAAGGATTAAGGTAATACTAGTTGTCATGACAACATGAGTTTACCACGACAGATGAAACCAGAAGAAGCATCTGGTTTCAGTTCAAATAATATCTGAATAAGTTAAGTTTAGGGTCTACAATGCGCCGCCGGGCCTGCAGTGATGTCATCACTCGAAGACCACTCTGTCTAGTGTCTAGGTCTAACCAATGCTGCACTAGATATATTATTAGATATAGTAACTTACTATATCTAGTGCGGCCTCGGTCTAACCAACACAAGTAAACTTCTCATCCTATTGTAAATTTTTGAAGATGGTTTTTCGTGTCTAGTTCATGTCTGGTAACACTGATAGCTGTCTACTAAATTTATTTGTATTATTTTAGGGTTAATTTCATGATTTGTGATTTACACGGTTATATAACTAGGGGACGAGACAGATTAGATAGTTTTATTTGGTTTAACGAGGTTTTAAATGACTGAAATAGCATTAGACAAAACACAACCCCTTCAGTGCACCAGCCGGAACTAACAATAAAGTTGTCTTCAGCTCAACGGAAAAGATTTCTCCATAAGGATAAGAAATTTTTAGTATGTTTTATCCGTAGTTTAACAAACTTATACCATGGATTAAACATACTCCCTTTTATAATCCATATTTCGTGCACACCTTGCCGAAAATCTCACTCACACTGATTGGGCAATCGTCCTGAACTGTTTCTATACCAATGTTTGTTCTCAGCGTTTTATGAAAATGATTTCAATGTCTAATGAAAACTCAATTTATTAAATGGTTATAAAATATTCAAAAAAGATAAAACCTTATACTCGTTCAGCAAATCTGTGTGGGGGATCAAATTAACAAAACTTGAAAGAAACCAACTCTCTGAGAACCTAAGAATTCTAATTTTATGAATGTCAGAAGCTATGAATGCCAACGAGACTGCAGATGCACCACCCACACCAGTACGCCATACTGCACGTATGTATAGTACAGTAACATAGCCTTCTGGTGCGCACCCGTCTTTACAGTTTAGCAGTGAATGGAGGAGTCGCGTACCGACTTGAACTAGAGAGGTGGCTATGATAGTACACATAGCTGCACTGATCCATCCATCGTTAACACACGGCTTAGGTTGATAAACACGTAGACCAGTTTTCTCAATCCTTCAATGTTGGTTTGAACCCAGTGACGAGACCTGTATTGTACAAATTTTGCTTGATGGCCTTGTGTGTTGTTGAACTACTCAATGTGCATTTCGCCGCTCAGTGCGGCATCATCCCTTCAGGCAAAATAGTAAATAAATTGTTTCCTTATCTTTGATCCACAGAGAATTCGATATTCATAGAACGTTCGAATAACTGCATCTCAGGCACTCATATCAAAGTCTTACCCAATGACCAATTCATTTGAAATTCCAGAAGTTTTATCGTAACGTAAACTTCCGTTGTAATTATAATCGATGGTTTCATTCTCCATTGATAACAATTTTCAAGACGCACCACTGGCTGGTTGTTGTAGTTGTTATATCGATGTTGATAATGATAGAATGGGGTGTAGGATAAGAATAAGAACACCTTATCAAAGCAGAGCACAAGCGGGCTTGATCATGCTTTGTTCTCTTATCACTTGACCTACTTAAATATTGAGCATGAATTAACGGTAATTGGTCCACACCTTCCTTATTGCTCCATTCCCTCAAAATGCCTAAACTTATTCATCCAGCTTCAGAATTATTACCATAAACAAGTCAGTATAACATTTTATAAAATGTAAACATTAATATATTCTTGTTTGTCAACACATAAAGCAATTCACTAACGACTCAATGCACAAGCTCCCACCATTTGTCTGTAGGTTTATTTCCAAATGTTTTAAACGTTGCTTAAGTAAAACCTACAATGCATTGTAGTTTATTTTAAAGTTTATAAGTATATTTTAAATATCTACAATAGTAAGACTGTTTGAATCACTGGAAATGTATGTTCGTGTTTTCTATTGTTCTCCTTTTTGTATAATCTTTAGTATCTCCTAAGATTCTAAATACCCAAGAACACATATATTACATGAATGCAAGTACCTAAAAATACAGTGCACGCGACTTTGGCAGGGAGTTTGTATACAACCTGTAAATATCTAACCACATAGCATTTAAGTTACACCCAATCAATAGGATTCAAATAATTAAGTTAAACCATGTATCGCATTATTGAGCGGAGCGAAGCGAAGCTTCTTATATACACTGCTGCTTTTGTTTTACAAATACTCCCCCTGAACGGCTGAAGCGATCTGCACGAAGGTAAGCACAATCATAGTAACCAACCATGGGAAGGTATAAATCTGAAATAGGACAAATCGGACCACAGGGCTTTTCCTACGGGAAATGGGTCTTATGGGTTAATTAATTGCCGTGACATTGTTTACGAGATAACAATAAAAAGGTAAACAAGAGTAGCAACATTTGTTAGTCAACGAATCGTCCAAATAGCACATTAAAAATACCGTACAGAGGAAAAAGGGAAGAACAATCGGATTGATATCATTGGGCATAATTTACTATAAAATGAATAACCAATAATAATTATGGTCGCCGGAATTAGGCTAATATATCATTGACTTTAAATCATCCAAATAACCATTACATTTATGTGAACAAAATATACCATTGACATTGGATACTGCAAGTGTTTAGTCTCATTTACGAGGAACAGTTGTAGCATTGACTTTAGACAAGTATTGGATTAATATGCTAGCTCCGCTCAATATTGCAAGCAGACAACTGCATTGTACACCTAGTAGATTGAACTATTCAACCAGAGAAGTTAATTTAAACTACTTTAGCAGTAGTACGTTTTCTGTACTTTAGCTTAGCAGACCCGGGAAGAAAAGTACTCTGGCCCCGCTGCAGCAAACCTGTAGATTAAGCAAATTTCCATATGCGAATTTTCTCTAAAATATCCATTTAAAACTGTCTGATTTATTTTTATTTCCTCTTTAAATTAGTTTAACGAGTACTTTGCGAGTGGTTTGCTGCTACAGGGAAGGTAATAGAGTGTTTTTAGTAACATTTTACAAAAAACACTTTTTTTCCCTCCCTGTTGTAGCAAACCTAAACTCGTTAAAATAATTCTATTTAAGTAGGGAATAAATGTGATTTAAGGAGAAATTTTAGCGTAGGCTTAAATCTAATCAGGCAAATGGAAATTCGCTTAGTCTACAGGTTTGCTGCAGCAGGGGTATTTATTTAATGCGATTATTTTACAAAAAGGTACTGTAATTAACTAACTCTGAACACTTTTGCTCTTGATATAAAGTTTTAAAATAATTACTTAGGTTTTTTTTTATTGTTGTACAGTAGTAGTATATTGTCGGAAATATATGGAAGTTAGACGATTGTTTTGTTTTGTTTTTTTAACAGTAGTATATTGACGAGAAAAAATGTGTATCTAACGAAAACCTTAAGAGGCGGCAGGAGTCTGGATGAAAATCGTAAATCTACTACTCCTGCAATTGCACGTTCTGCAACCCGCATAGCTAGTTCTGACCTTGATCAGTATTGATCGAAACTTCCATCATTGACTTTGGATATACAGTATTTGTGCTGAAAATACCCCCGTGCCCAGGGCTACAGATATAGGACTATGGAAGCATGTAGTGAGTACGAGTGGTCCAGGACCAAGACCAGCGAGCTTATTGAACTGTACCGAAGCAGAGAGGTTCTCTGGAACCCAAAGGACCCTGCATTCAAGGTCACTTAAAAAACTATGCCTGGGGGAAAATTGCAGCCCAGCTTCAAGTTGATAAATCTGAAGTGCAGAGTACCGATAACTTCGTGCCTATTCTTTGGCAACAAGTTTTCCACTAGTTGCTCTAAATTAGTGGAGAGCAACATTTAGTTGTCAACTTTTAGTTGTCAACTTTTGGTTGTCAACTTTGGTGTAAACGTGGCTTTACTGACTATTCAAGAACACATATATTCAATACAATTTATTTGAATATTTCCAAAGCAATAGCTTCAACTTCGTGTGCATGTTATAACAAACGAATTACCATGAAATATATAAATGTTTACACCATTTTAACAATAAGTTCAATAACAGTTGGCCTTTACTCTGAGCGGATTTCATAAAAAGAGTAAACTACAGTAATATTTTTAGTTATCTAGTTATGATCGTTTAGTTAGGCTGTGTACTGATCATTAGGACTTTTATGGAATAATTTCATATCTAATTATTTTATTTATTTCAGAAATACAACATTACAACAAACACTCTGAAATTAGATCCCTGCATAACAAAGTATGAGTGCGGGGGCCGAGTCGCAAAACTAGAATATTACAACTTCAGACGGTGTAATTTGTAGTAAATATATATATTGGTGTCAATGCATTGTGACATACGCTATTAGGCTACATAATAAATGTTATAATTTTAATAAATAAATTACTGTATCTATGTAAAACAAAGACGAGGTACTGTAAATATGAGTAAACGAACAACACTACTTATCTAATATTATAAATAGGCCTAATAATAAGAAAAAACGTTAATCTCAATGCACGCCAAATAGAATGGGCCACAGGAATGTAATGTATGTGATTGATCTATTGAAATTATCAGCAACAGGAAATTGGCGCTCGCACGCGCGCGCGCGGACATACACACAAGCGCGCGCGCAATGTTTACGCTTGCATACAATCGTACTTCGGCATATTATCAGCTGATGTGAGTGTAAAGTTGTTTTCTGTGGTGTAGGTTGAAATCAGCTGATCTCAATACTAATTGCTTAAATAATGTGGCAATAGCAGCATAAAAAATTATGTTTTAATGGGTATTATTGTAAGTAACTGTTACCCACGGGCTTCACCCCGTTTGACTTCATAATTCATTGGTTAAGTTAAGCTGAAACAAACAAAACAGAATACAGTAATACAAACAAATAATCACACCTGGTTTTTATAAAGTAATAAATTGAAAGAATATCAAACAAATAAGTACAGCTGAGGTATTTTAATCATTAGGTATATGAAAAGTTTCATTTAGAAAGCAATTACGACCTTAAAGGGCAATTTATGAAATAATGGATAGTTTTGCGCAAGGTTTCTCGTCAAACATTTTAAGTATGGCTTATGGGGGTGCGAACTTGCATTAATGAATTTCAAAACATAGGCCTACTGAAGACTACGAAGCCATATCTCCTAAAAGCCGTTTGGTGACTTTATAAAGCCATTTTTAACGTCTAGAACTGTACCCAATTGTTCTAAAACCTTCCATTTGACCTGTTATGTGTCATGCAAGCAAGTAGATCTTACGTTTTTATCCATTTCATAGATCTGTCACAATATGTATAGTATCAAATTCAGTAACAACATTGACTATATAAACTTTAACACTAGTGTTTACATAATAGTCAATGGTAATAGGCTACTGGTGCTACCGCTGATTGCTGATTGATTATTGTGTAAAGTGTGGCTAGCAGACAATTTGACAACTATGGAACATCAGGAAATCAGCTGTTTCCCCATCCTCGCTCGGCGCTTGGCGCTCGCCTTTGCCCTAGAAATGGATGATGCGTACAACTTTCCATTGCGTAATTTTGTTTTATTCGCTGTGCTATTGTCCACAACGTTTATCTATGTGTACCTTAATACTACTCCTGCCATCGCTTATTGAGTTTAATAAAAACTACATTGATGTCTGTTTTATGACATTGCGTGTTTGAAGGACGAAATGTACGTTTAAATTTATTTTTCCAGGGTCCAAGGGGGGGGGGGCTTTAGCCCCTGTAGCCCCCCCTTGGAACTGCCACTCAGTGGTCGTTCCCAAATTGCGACTTAAATGTAAACCTAAGACTTTCTCTGTATTATTTGATCAGTTGCCATCATATAATTTTTCCTTTGTACTGTGTTTAGGTCGTGGCTTGATTTGAACATATGCTATGATTCTTTGTTTTGTTTACATTTACGTCGTTATTTGGTAACCATCATGGCAATAACACCAGTGTTCAAAATTTAAAACATTGAGTTACTTTAAAAATATATAGGCATTATAAAAAATTAAAATTGGTTAGTCTAAACCAACCATACATTTGAAAAAAACAACCTTGGTAAGTGTTTAGCCGTTATTAAAATTAAGTGTTATAAAGATCGCATTGAAGTTGATACCAAAGAGCTTCACTTCGCTCCGCTCACTTACTTAAATCATAAACACATTTTAACTTCATGTAAATTTGGATTCAGGAATAAAAATATATATATTTCTGTCCCTTTGTTTCAAGTTTACAAAGACGTAAATTTAGCTGTTAATGAAAACTAACCAAATTGAGCAGGTAATTTTAGATGTATGAAACCCCTTCGATTCTGTCGACAGATCAATTCTTTTAAAGTAACTGAAGTTAAATCCAACCAGACAATATGAAATTCGCAGTCGGCAGGTTTGCTGCGACGGAAGTATTTACTATAATTAAGTATGTAAAAGGTCCACTAAAACACATTTAAATTAAAATTTTAAAAATATACTTGAAAACACAATACTAAATCAGAAACTGTTACATAAAGAATTGTAAATATAAAGATCTCTAAAATGGAGTCAAAGTTTACCATTTACAAAAAAATAAATTTTTTGAGTTAAATGTTTTCAATTGATTTGGTGTCGGTTATTTTCTACATTTTTTCAACACTCCAAAGTAGAGGTTGCCCTCTCACACAAATAAGTTGTACATCAATTTAGCCCCTAGCGATTTGTAACTTGAAAAGTGTTCGTTTTGAACCATATTAGAGTAATGCTATAGAATTAATTGATTTATATAATGATCTCTATATGGTTAGTTATTCATACAAGAACGATTGAGCTAGATTTGCCATCTGGCGATTGCGAAGCATTGTGAATATTCGATCGTAGCTTCACAGTCGTTTTCTGCATTCGAAAACCCTTGTCCATTGCAATATTAGAGATTCCGGTCCCAAAAGTCCAAAAAAATGATCAAACCCCACTTGCAAACGGGAATAAAATTTTCCAAATATTGTTTTCCTAGTTTTAAACTGCTCTAGTTTTGAGATTGATAAAATTTGAATATACTGCTGTTTCGCTCGCTATTTTGGTGCTCACGTTTTCAACACTGACTTTAAAGTCAGTTATTTGAGTCGATGGGATTATAACCTACAGGCACTGCAAACATTGTAGTTTTTGACCTATTGGCACAAGTATAAATTGTTTGACCTAAAGAACATTTGGCTATCAAAGACTATTAAAGCAGAGCACAGACGGACTTGATCATGCTTTGTTCCCATATCACTTAACCTACTTAAATATTGAGCATTAATTAACGGTAATTACCATACACAAATCATTATTACCATTGAATATACACAGAATGGACTTCCCATGTAATGTAAAAGTTTGAAGCCAAGAAAATAGATCAAGTTCAGATCCATCTTACCAGAGGGTATTATTGTTTTGGGTTAAACAATAAAACCAATGCAGTATCATAGCAAACAGCTGATTTATTTAACACAGAACTTTGTCAATAGTGAACATTGGTTTATAGACCATCTCAACAGATTGCACAACGTTTTTTGGCTTCAAATTTTTACATTACTTGGGAAGTATATTCAGTGTATAACCAATGGTATTATATTTTATATATACTTAACTAAAAAAATCCTATTTTCTTGTTTTCCAACACATAAAGCAATTCACTGATATCTACTCGACGAACAAGCTCCAAATTTGAGGTCCGTGAAGTTGGCGTACCCATATTAGCGTATCCACTTTTGATCATACCAATCGTTAGTTCATCGTTAGTTCTTGATAGTTCCCAAATTTTGTCGTTAGTTCTCAAAAAATAAAAAAGTTATAGCCGATAATAAGTGGGTACGCTAACTTCACACTTCCGGGTTCTAGCGCACGCCGTTTCCTGATGAGAAATGTTTACATCTATATATCAATCGTTAGTTCTTCGTTAGTTCTCGATAGTTCTCCAATATTAACGTTAGTTCTCAAAAAATAAAAAAGTTACGAGGCATACAAAGTGGGTACGCCAACTTCACAATTATAGAATTTCCAGCGGGCACACTTTTTTGAATAAAAATGCTTACATCTATATACCAATCGTTAGTTCTTCGTTAGTTCTCGATAGTTCTCCAATATTAACGTTAGTTTCCAAAAAATAAAAAAGTTACGAGGCATACAAAGTGGGTACGCCAACTTCACAATTGTAGAATTTCCAGCGGGCACACTTTTTTGAATAAAAATGCTTACATCTATATACCAATCGTTAGTTCTTCGTTAGTTCTCGATAGTTCTCCAATATTAACGTTAGTTCTCAAAAAATAAAAAAGTTACGAAGCATACAAAGTGGGTACGCCAACTTCACAATTATAGAATTTCCAGCGGGCACACTTTTTTGAATAAAAATGCTTACATCTATATACCAATCGTTAGTTCTTCGTTAGTTCTCGATAGTTCTCCAATATTAACGTTAGTTCTCAAAAAATAAAAAAGTTACGAAGCATACAAAGTGGGTACGCCAACTTCACAATTATAGAATTTCCAGCGGGCACACTTTTTTGAATAAAAATGCTTACATCTATATACCAATCGTTAGTTCTTCGTTGGTTCTCGATAGTTCTCCAATATTAACGTTAGTTCTCAAAAAATAAAAAAGTTACGAAGCATACAAAGTGGGTACGCCAACTTCACAATTATAGAATTTCCAGCGGGCACACTTTTTTAATAAAAATGCTTACATCTATATACCAATCGTTAGTTCTTCGTTAGTTCTCGATAGTTCTCCAATATTAACGTTAGTTCTCAAAAAATAAAAAAGTTACGAGGCATACAAAGTGGGTACGCAAACTTCACAATCATACAATTTCCAACGGGCACAGTTTTCTGACTATAAATGCTTATATCTATATACCAATCGTTAGTTCTTCGTTAGTTCTCGATTTTTCTCAAAAACGTACCCTCAACTATTCTTTCAAACATTCACAGCATCGTTCTTAAACAGTTTCAAAATACGTTCAAAATTAAAAGTGTTAGGTTATTAATATATACCGAGAATAAATATTGTTATCTTATGATAAATTAGTTATAATAAAATATTAATTGAAATTTAGTTTAATGATTTCAAAAAAGGGGATTTTATTCAAGTTCCATGCCTCTAGCCGGCTCCAGACTGTTCCCACGCAAAGTACAAAACAGCAACTCGCCGAATCGCGAGTAGTATGACAGCAAATGCTCGTGCTCGTGTTTTCCGTTCATTGCCGGTATTTTTGCACACATCAAAGTGAAGGAATATTTTTGCCATTCTCGAAACGAACAGTTGGTGGGAAAACAACACATGTGTGTAGACACATGTAGATATAGATATAAGCATTTATAGTCAGAAAACTGTGCCCGCTGGAAATTGTATGATTGTGAAGTTTGCGTACCCACTTTGTATGCCTCGTAACTTTTTTATTTTTTGAGAACTAACGTTAATATTGGGGAACTATCGAGAACTAACGAAGAGCTAACGATTGGTATATAGATATAAGCATTTTTATTCAAAAAAGTGTGCCCGCTGGAAATTCTATAATTGTGAAGTTGGCGTACCCACTTTGTATGCCTCGTAACTTTTTTATTTTTTGAGAACTAACGTTAATATTGGAGAACTATCGAGAACTAACGAAGAACTAACGATTGGTATATAGATATAAGCATTTTTATTCAAAAAAGTGTGCCCGCTGGAAATTCTATAATTGTGAAGTTGGCGTACCCACTTTGTATGCCTCGTAACTTTTTTATTTTTTGAGAACTAACGTTAATATTGGAGAACTATCGAGAACTAACGAAGAACTAACGATTGGTATATAGATGTAAGCATTTTTATTCAAAAAAGTGTGCCCGCTGGAAATTCTATAATTGTGAAGTTGGCGTACCCACTTTGTATGCCTCGTAACTTTTTTATTTTTTGAGAACTAACGTTAATATTGGAGAACTATCGAGAACTAACGAAGAACTAACGATTGGTATATAGATGTAAGCATTTTTATTCAAAAAAGTGTGCCCGCTGGAAATTCTATAATTGTGAAGTTGGCGTACCCACTTTGTATGCCTCGTAACTTTTTTATTTTTTGAGAACTAACGTTAATATTGGAGAACTATCGAGAACTAACGAAGAACTAACGATTGGTATATAGATGTAAGCATTTTTATTCAAAAAAGTGTGCCCGCTGGAAATTCTATAATTGTGAAGTTGGCGTACCCACTTTGTATGCCTCGTAACTTTTTTATTTTTTGAGAACTAACGTTAATATTGGAGAACTATCGAGAACTAACGAAGAACTAACGATTGGTATATAGATGTAAGCATTTTTATTCAAAAAAGTGTGCCCGCTGGAAATTCTATAATTGTGAAGTTGGCGTACCCACTTTGTATGCCTCGTAACTTTTTTATTTTTTGAGAACTAACGTTAATATTGGAGAACTATCGAGAACTAACGAAGAACTAACGATTGGTATATAGATGTAAGCATTTTTATTCAAAAAAGTGTGCCCGCTGGAAATTCTATAATTGTGAAGTTGGCGTACCCACTTTGTATGCCTCGTAACTTTTTTATTTTTTGAGAACTAACGTTAATATTGGAGAACTATCGAGAACTAACGAAGAACTAACGATTGATATATAGATGTAAACATTTCTCATCAGGAAACGGCGTGCGCTAGAACCCGGAAGTGTGAAGTTAGCGTACCCACTTATTATCGGCTATAACTTTTTTATTTTTTGAGAACTAACGACAAAATTTGGGAACTATCGAGAACTAACGATGAACTAACGATTGGAATGATCAAAAGTGGATACGCTAATATGGGTACGCCAACTTCACGGACCTCCAAATTTGTGGGATTTTTTTCCAAATGTTTTGTATTGAACGTTGCTTTATGTGAAACATACAATTCGTTATCAAGTTTATAAGTCTATTTTTAATTATGTTTAATAGTAAGTAGTACAGTATTGTGTTGATTTACTGGAAATTTATGTTCGTGTTTTCTTATTGTTTACCTTTATTTGTATATGTTCGATTTGATATTTTTACGTGATTTCTTTATTATCTAAGTAGTATCCTAAGAACTAAATACAGTGCCCACAACTTTGGCAGGGAGTTTGTAAAACCCATAAATATCTAACCACAGTAGTATAAAACTACATGGTATTTATCCATTTAAAACTGTCGAATTTATTTTATTTCCTCTTTAAATCATTTGTTTAACGAGTACATAGGTTTGCTGCGACATGGAGGTAATCGAGTGTTTTTTAGTAAAATGTTAAGTAAAAAATAGAAAGAAATTTCAAAATCTGATAAAACTATCTTTATAAATAAGAAAAATACTAAAGTTTACCTATTTTCCATAACCATTGTATAAAACAATCTGAATATAATTTTTTTTCTACTAAGCGCATATAAACGTTTGAATACTAAAATATTTCCTTTTTTAAGCTCTAAAAAATGTCGTGGAAAGAAAATACAAGGTTTTTTTGTTTTTAGGGTAAGAAATGGGAACAACCAATCTTTACCCCATAAAACCTCCCATGAAACCCCGATTCCATAGTCTGATCATGCTGGTTCGCAAACTCGTTTAATAAACATAGATTATAGATGTACAGTACACCTTTATAAAATATTTTACAAAAATCTGGTAATTTTTGCCCGAGTTATCACGCTAATGAACTATCTATGTATGTATACAGAGTGAGTTTTAAACGAGTTCCCCCCTACTTTTTTCTACATTTCTTATGATATCATCTCCGGACTACATCAGATTATTGTAGAGTGGTAAGTACTTCATTTTGACTGGTTATACATTTTTGGCCGCCATCTTGGATCCGCCATATTTGATATTTTTTTTTCAAAAGTAAAGGTAGGGTTGTGACTTATTTTACCATTTTAATTTTGGAATGGTTTCAAAGTTATGCTGGACGACTGAGTGATTGGTGGCTAATGAGAAACGATACACTTCTCCCCCTCCACTCCAATCTTCCCCTAATGACCAACAGCTTCCCAATACACACACGCATACCACTGTCCTTGATCGGACAACAACAAACGGCTAGTAGCCCCGGTAGCCGTCAAAGTATGACAGTCATAGCTCTCTCGGTCTGTGGCACAGAATCAAGAATACCTGTACTGTAAACACTGACACACCAAGCGCGCGCGCAATGTTTACGCTTGCATACAATCGTACTACACCATAGTATCAGTTGATGTGAGTGTAAAGTTGTTTTCTGTGGTGTAATTGAGATAATTAAATTTTGATCAGCTGATCCCTACATACTTTGTAGCCATAGCTTAATTTGCTTTACTGTTACGTAAGTCTATGCTTCACTGGACATTAGGGAGTGTTAAATATTATATAAATACTATACGATTATCCTTATTTAATTAACATTACGTAACAAAAGAGGGGAGAGGAAGATTCACCTATTGGGTCTGATGATTATTGGAGTGTCCAATCGAAATCGATCACCACTTACCATCTTTTATATGTATACCGTCTTGTGAGTAAACAGTATATAAGTGTAAATATATTTTCATAAGTGTTATTTGACGTATTCTTTGTGCTTTCAGAACTAATATAAATATTTTTAAATTGGTATGTTCCGTTTGAAGAATACATTAATAAGTAGCTTCTCATTACAATGCATGTATTTTGAAAAAAGTACAACCCTTATGATTTTTGTTTACATATACAGTACTGAATTACGATAACGTAATGGACGAGCAATTACATGTATTAGCGTCATCGGTTACATAATAACACGTTGGTTTATCCGTGGACGGAAAAAGTTTCGCAGTTCGAAAATTCCAAATCGCCGTCCTACACTCAATTTCTATAACGAAACGTTCAGTGTCAACTACTGAAGATTTGAAAATGGGGGTTTAACCCCGAAACTATAGGCCTAGTCATCACCACAAATATAGGATTGATTGAAGACAGGTTAATAATCTCATTTTATGTTCAGTGTCATGAAAAACAGCAAATATAATATACACATACAAAAACTGGAACAGAAAGCAGAAAGACCGTCCAGGTGCTATATATCTCTAGCCCTGGGTATGCACAGCGAGTCGGTACCTGAGAGATAGAACATGAACAGTTTACTGTTATCTCTTTTTATTACCGTATGTAATGGAAGTTTGAATTTGAGATTTGAGAAATATTCCATGACTTTAACGTAAGTTTTTCTATGCTACACTAAACTGTAGAGAGTACCAAATATTATTGAAAAATTCTTCAATTATTAACCCAAATAACTTCTTTATGAACATAGTATGTGTTAAATTTACTGAAAGTGCATAAAAACACGTCCAATATATTTTTTACTCTACCGTTGACTTACAATACGGCAAATGCATATAAATTATGGTAAGTGGCAATCGATTTCGATTGGACACTCTATAATCATCATCAGACCCAATTGGCGATTGACCTGTTTTTATACAATCATGTAGAGTAATGTTAGATTAGGATATTTAAATGAGGTAATATTTTTTTTATAGTAAATAAAATATCTTTTTCTGTAAAATAATAGATTATTACCCTAAGCTAGCCTGGTCCAACTCGCACATCAATTAGGACAGCTATAACTTCCTTTGCCCGACTTTATAAAAAATCAAAATCCTTACCAGTTCATCAATAATGATTATATGGTGTCACATTTCTATCAAGATTTACCTCTAACAAAATTATTCTGCAATTACATATTTGAATGAATGCACAATTGCACAATTCTTTAAATTTTGGGATTTTCGGGGGCGGGGATATTCTCGGATTCGGATCAGGATTAGCCTGCATTAGATTGGGATTTTTTAGAGACGGGATTGATCCAATCCGATCGTCCGCAACTGACGATAACACCGTTTCTTTTCATTGAAGGACGTAGTTCATTGAGTATACGTGTACGACTGTACAGTACGTGTACGACTGTAAAGTACGTGTACGACTGAACAGTACGTGTACGACTGTACAGTACGTGTACGACTGAACAGTACGTGTACGACTGTAAAGTACGTATACGACTGTACAGTACGTGTACGACTGTACAGTGCGTGTACGACTGTACAGTGCGTGTACGACTGTACAGTACGTGTACGACTGAACAGTACGTGTAAGACTGTACAGTACGTGTACGACTGTACAGTACGTGTACGACTGTACAGTGCGTGTACGACTGTACAGTACGTGTACGACTGAACAGTACGTGTACGACTGTACAGTAGGTGTACGACTGTACAGTAGGTGTACGACTGTACAGTGCGTGTACGACTGTACAGTACGTGTACGACTGAACAGTACGTGTACGACTGTACAGTACGTGTACGACTGTACAGTACGTGTACGACTGTACAGTGCGTGTACGACTGTACAGTACGTGTACGACTGAACAGTACGTGTACGACTGTACAGTAGGTGTACGACTGTACAGTAGGTGTACGACTGTACAGTGCGTGTACGACTGAACAGTACGTGTACGACTGTACAGTACGTGTACGACTGTACAGTGCGTGTACGACTGTACAGTGCGTGTACGACTGTACAGTACGTGTACGACTGAACAGTACGTGTACGACTGTACAGTACGTGTACGACTGTACAGTAGGTGTACGACTGTACAGTAGGTGTACGACTGTACAGTGCGTGTACGACTGAACAGTACGTGTACGACTGTACAGTACGTGTACGACTGTACAGTGCGTGTACGACTGTACAGTGCGTGTACGACTGTACAGTACGTGTACGACTGAACAGTACGTGTACGACTGTACAGTACGTGTACGACTGTACGGTACGTGTACGACTGTACGGTACGTGTACAACTGTACAGTATACTCAATGGCATTAGTTGAGATGTTTTGCGCGACTCTCATCAACAGCCCCTGTGGCCTAGTGGATAAGGCGCTGTCACAGATCATACGTAGTCAGAGATCGCGGGTTCGAATCCCGCCAGGGGCGAATACTTTTTGTCGTCCAAAATGGTAATTTTTAAATTCGAGACGGATTACCTATTTGCTCGTATCTATCGTTTTGGACGTTAAATAATAATGATCCATTACTTACTGACGTTTATTCATTACGACGTATTGTTATGTTTCACAATGAAGGTCATGTGTATTTAAGTTACATTAATAGTAAATGAAATAAAACCGTAGTGTGTATTTTTTATTTTATCATTACACTAATTATTGACACAGTTGTCAAACCTCTAAAAGGATTCAATCATTCTTACTAGATATCTTATTTACATTATTATTTTTACCGAATTTCCCACATAGAAAATAAGTAATTTAATTTATGATTAGTAATCGTAGAACCTTGACCAGTGTACAGTAAGAATAAGAGAAAAATTCCATAAACCTAAAAAATTAGTACAAGCAAGGAACTTGGTACTGATGTTGGGTACCTCTTTTGAGGATTCTCTTCTGAAAATACTAAAAGACTGTTAAAATATGTCTGCAAAAATTGCTCTCAATTGCTGCAAAAATGTCTTCTTCATTTTTCTTCTGATCACTTATTTCTTCACACAATCGAACAGTTTAACAAGAAACACTCTTTCTGAAGAAGAAGAAGAAGAAGACAAAATAAGAACAGAATAAGAGACTAAACAGAATAAAAGAAGACAGTGGCGGTTCTAGGACCTTGTCAAGGGGGGGCTTGGGGGAGCACCCCCCAATAAGGGGGGGGGGGTCAGGGGGCCTCCCCCGGGAAAATTTGGAATTTTCAAAGCCGTTTGGCGACTTTCTAAAGCCATTTTTAACACCTAAAACCGTAACTCCCATTTCACCTGTTGTTTGTCATGATCAAATAGACATTTTAAAAACTAAACTATGACGATTGCATTCATGAATTTCAAAACACACTGTAGACTACGGCCATATCCTCCCAAAAGCCGTTAGGTGACTTTCTACAACCAGTTTTAACGTCTAGAACTGTGTGCAAAACCTCACATTTCCCCATTTATTTGTCATTAATAAGCAGACATTTTTAAAACTAACTATGACGATTGCATTCATAAATCTCAAACATATTGTAGGCTACGGCCATATCCTCCTTAAATGTCTAATGACCATATATCCTCCAAATATCCATTATTAATGTCTATATCTGTGTCCAAATGACCAAAAACCTCTCATATTTCACCTGTTATTTGTCTTTGTCATGAGCAAGTAGACATTTTAAACTCAAGCTATGACGAACTTGCATTCATGAATTTCAAAACATAGGCCTACTGTAGACTACGAATCCATCTCCTAAGAGCCGTTTGGTGACTTTATAAAGCCATTTCTAACGGCTAGAACTGTTCCCAATTGTCCTAAAACCTCCCATTTCACCTGTTAAATGTCATGCAAGCAAGTAGACACGTTTTTTTTTAACTTTACGTTTTTCTTCATTTCATAGATCTGTCACAATATGTATAGTATCGAATTCAGTAATCATTGACTATATAATCTTTAACACTAGTGTTTATATAGTCAATGGTAATAGGATACTGGTGCTACCGCTGATTGCTGATTGATGCCTGTGTAAAGCTAGCAGACAATTTGACAACTAACTTATCATGGAACATCAGGAAATCAGCTGTTTCCCCGTCCTCGCTCGTACGCTCGGCGCTTGCCTTTGCCCTAGCATGTCAACAGCTGACCTGCAGCTGACTGCTCGACTGCTGTAAAATTTGATGATGCGTAGTACTTTCCATAGCGTAATATTGTTTTATTCGTTGTGCTAGGGTCCACAAAGTTTATCTATGTGGGACTTAATACTACTCCTGCCATCGCTTTTAAGTTTAATGAAAACTACATTGATGTCTGTTTTATGAGATTGCGTATTTTAAGGACGAAATGTACGTTTAAATTTATTTTTCCAGGGTCCAAGGGGGGGGCTTTAGCCCCAGTAGCCCCCCCCCTTGGAACCGCCACTGAAAGAAGACAAAATTAATACTGAGGAACCATATCCATTCGTCAAACAATGGGTTATAAAGGTCATTGTCCTTTCTGGAAGTTAGTAATATATCGATGGGATGGACATGCAACATACGCCTGCGTATTCGCCTTTTAGCGAATTTCCTTCAGCTATTACCGTAGTACTCATGGTAAGACCTGGACCCGGGATGGATTTACTTTGTTGAGGTCCCTAGAGGCCAAAAACACAAACCGTTCACATTCATCTATATAAATAAAATTAGAGTTTTGTCTGTACATTGCACAGAATGATCCGATTGTGATACATTTTGGTAAAAACGCGTAAACCCACTTTTATTCAAACGCGTTCGCGAACCAGCATGATTGCACTATGGGAACGGCAGTTTGTTGGGGGGATTTATGGGGTAAAAATTGGTTTCCCAATTTTTGATCCGAAAAAATAAAATTTAGAAACTTCTTTCCAAATCATATTGTAGAACTTAAGAAAACAAATGATTTAGTATATTGAAGCATTACTATGCGCCTAATGGTTACAAAAAAAATTAATGTAGGATAAAATTACCATCATTCTTATATGGAGATTAAGTAAACTATTGTAGTTTGCTTGTTTATGAACATATTTTGATCAAATTTGGAATATGCATTTTTTATTACTAAGCTATTAAGATTAAAAAAAAAAAACACTTTTACACTCCCTGTTGCAGCAAACCTAAGTACTCAATTACTAATTCTTTTTAAATAGGGAATAAATGTGATATTTTAAGGATACATTTTAGTGTAAATTCAATCAGGCAAATGAATATTCACTTAGTCTGCAGGTTTGCTGCGGCGTGGGTATTTTCTTTATTGGTAACACTAGAAGAATGAGATGTCCATTGTTCGTCAATATTTTCTCAACTATGGTACAGTTGGTGTTGGTGTAGTGGCTTGCCAGTTGCCTGTAACATTCACTGCAGTTGCACGGACCCTGGGTGTGAAAGGGCCCTTTTAGTTAGACATTAGTGAAGGTGTTTTGCACTCGGTTATACTACAGCCCCTGTGGCCTAGTGGATAAGGCGTTGTCACAGATCATACGTAGTCAAAGATCGCGGGTTCGAATCCCGCCAGGGGCGAATATCTTTTGTCGCCCATAATGGTATTTTTTAAGCTCGATACGGATTACCTATTATTTGCCCGTATTTATCGTTTTGGACGTTAAATAATAATGATCCATTACAGTACAGTATACTCACTTACGCTTATTCATTACGACGTATCGTTCTGTTTCACAATGAAGGTCATATGTATTATAAAGTTACATTAATAGTAAATGAAAAAACGATAGTGTTTTTTTGTATTTTATCTTTACAATAATTATTGACACAGTTGTCAAACCTGTTAAATGATATAATCATTCTTACTCCAGTACATCTCTTATTTACATTGTGTTTCCTATAGTTATTTTTACCTAATTACTCACATAGAAAATAAGCTATTTCATTTATCATTGGTCATGGTAGTAACTTGACCTAGTGTACAGTAAAAATAAGCTAAACATTCCATAAACCTAAAAAATTTGTAGAAGCAAGGAACTTGGTACAGATGTTGGGTGTACCTTTGTACCCTTTTGAGTATAGGCCTGCCCTTTTAAAAATACTAAAAGATGTTTAAAGATTGTTTTCTTGTTGAACTGTTCTTTTGTGTTAAGAAATGATTGATCAGAAGAAAAATAAAGAGGACATTGCTGCAAAAGAAGAAGACAAAGGAAGAACAGAATAAGAGACTTATAAAAATAAAAATAAGACAAAATTAATACTGAGGATCTATAATTCGTTAAAAAACCGTAGTATAAAGGTCATTGTCCTTCCTGGAAGTTAGTATTGGATGGACATGCACCATACGCCTGCGTCTTCGTCTTTTAGCGCATTTTCCATATAGGAAATAAATTATTACCGTAGGTTTCATGGTAAGACCTGGACCCGGGATGGATTTACTTTTTCGTTTTGAGGCCCCTAGTCACTTTATTTACAAACCATTTTGTAGACCTTTAAAACACAAATAATTTAGTATAGCCTATTGAAGCGTTACTAAGCGCCTAATGGTTACGGAGAAAATTCCAAAAATATGTAAATTCTCATGTTATTTGCTTGTTATATGTACTTGTTTATAAACATATTTTGATCAAAATATTTGGAATATACATTTATTTATTTCTTAACTATTAACATAAAAAACACTTTTACCCTTTCTGTGGCAGCAAACCTAAGTACTCGGTTAATAATTCTATTTAAATAAGGAATAAATGTATTATTTTAAGGAGACATTTTAGTGTAAATCCAATCAGAGAAATGGATATTCGCTTAGTCTGCAGGTTTGCTGCGGCGAGGGTATTTTCTTTGTTCGTACCTGCAGTTGCACGGACCCTGGGTGTGAAAGGGCCCTTATACATATCATATTGTATCGTTTTAAATCCTGGACAGTTTAATTAGGCATTAGTAAAGCTGTTTTCATTCAATTCTACATCAGCATCTGTGGTCTAGTTTGATAAGACGTTGGTAGACGATCAAGCGTAGCCAAAGTCTACCAATCTACCATTGATGTTTTTCAGAACGAACTAACAATACTTAAAAGCTGCCTAAGTGCCTAATTTAGGAATAGGTTAATAGGTAGTAGTCATATATCGTTGCTTAATCCAGACAGCTAGTGCTAAAGATGCGGTAGTGGTAATTCTTAGAACTAAATTCCTCAATTAGTTACTCTCATCACAACTAGGTGCGCTGTGAAGTCTGATTGCGGCGATTGTTTGGGAGCGAAGGGAGGAACTACTGTAAACAGTGTTGCCAATCCAATATTGCCCAATTAGCTCCTCCAGAGCGAAGAATTATCCACCTTCCCTCAAAATTACCTTCAGCACACCAAACATTCCCTTTTAACACTCTTGCCTGTACCTAAAACTAACGAATACAAACCCTGATTAATTACTTTTGAGTAATCCCACAAACTTAGATGTAAATAACTAATAACTAAATATAAGACTTGAGACTTCTAATTAACAATCATAATGAAATTTTCAATCTTACTGACCTTAGAAAAATCAATTACAGTATGATAGCCTATTGTGATCTAGTTATTTAGTAATGAGTAAGTACCTACTGTTAAAAATTTAATTTTGTATTAGTTTTAGAGAGAAAATAATTTTTATAATCAATCAATATTATTATTCCCACGTTTTATGTTTTTTTATCCTCTTTAGAAGTCAATTAGAGACTAGGCTACTATAAAAACTCCAGCTGTGTGAAAAAGAACATATGTTAATTGTAAACAGTAAATAAGTTTGCTAATAAAAGTGCTCTGCCTTTGCTAATTTAACAGTTTGCTACAAACATTTACTGACTTGGTTGAATATATTTACTATTTCACTATAATATTAATATTTAACTATTTTTCTATTGTTACCGTTAGAATTAGTACCAGACATTCGGGCTACCGGTACCAAATTTGTTTCCCACTCAAATCCAAAAGACTACAAACAAGCGTACTGACTGAAACTGAAACTGAAACTGTACAGAACTGAACCGACTAAACGCTGTACTGTGAGTGACTGAGTGAGAACTGAACCAACGGCCAATAACCTGATGCAGTCTATTCGTCAAAGAGAAGTACTGTTAAACCATAAAAATTCTATGAAATTACTTTAATGAAAAACACAGGGAAATATTTGTCTTGTAGTGAATTATAAAAGTAATAATATGAAATAAATAATTTTTGTTTAAATGTCATTTACCCGTTTTTAGCCGCCTATTTGTCGTTACCCGCAGCATTACCCCCAGGTAACTAAATTACCCGCTTTGTAGCACCACTGACTGTAGTAGTAAGCCACCAGACACCACCCCGCCGCTGGCGCCACCCCGCCGCTGGCGCCACCCCGCCGCTGGCGCCACCCCGCCGCTGGCGCCACCCCGCCGCTGGCGCCACCCCGCCGCTGGCGCCACCCCGCCGCTGGTGCCACTGTGGCTGCTAGCGTGTGGCGTGGTGAATTAGGGAAGCGCAGTAACCTTATGAGTTACCGTGTGTCTCTCGGGATGATGCTGCTTTCTACCACGTGTATGCTCGCATCCACTGTTTCATGCGTCAAGCTCTCCTATACAGCCAAACTTTGGAGTTGTAGTCTATATAAATAACTAATAAGTGTTGGAGCCCATACATTAAGTCTCATAATTTCACATAACTATGACAATGGTGAAACCTAACATACTTATGGGATTGTGAATTTACACTGCAAACACTTTTAGCCACAATGAACTACACAAAGTATGGCTATAACTGTTGTTAGATAAACGTGAATTTCTGGAAACTCTGACATAGTTATGTGAAGAGGTTCCAGAAACTTGGTGTAGTTCATTGGCTATTTTATAAGTGCTTACACTGTAACATCAAAACAGAAACCTGATACCCATTACGTATACCTATACGTAAACCTACAATACATAGCCTGTTTGAGCTTGTAAAAACACTACGTTGAGTCTGATTTATAGTTATCTCCTCTAATAACACTAAACTTTATAGAAAGCTATGTAACAATACCTATCAACTGATTGACAATTAAGTAAAGTAAACAGGGATGCTAACATATAAGTATAGAATAAATAAACACCACTGGTGTTTATTCATTCTATTATATAAACTTGTTTTGCCGTTTTACAATAGGCTACAGTATTTGTAATTTTTTGGGTTGCGTTTTAAAACAAACCCCTTGCATTTACCAAGCTATTTCATAATCAATTATAACCTTTCAAGCCAAAGTTAGAAGTTAACTGCTTTTAGCTAAAATCCGTATAATTATTACAATATGAGGTTAAACATGATTTAAATAGTGTATTTTGAAACATTCTGGTATATTTTGGCATGCACACGAAGCAGGCATTGAGTTGGTTCTCACAGGAAAGTTTGCACTATTAGTCGGCATATATACACTCCGCCCGCTTTGAACTAACAGGTGGACCGATGCTACTAGGTGTCGAAAGGAGTCTAACTTCTGACTCCTACCTATACATCAAGCTTTCTCAAGTCAAGTGTCTCTGTAATATACAGAAGGCCTTGGCTACACTTACACCTCAGTAGCGGTCTTTGTTCACCTTTTGCCATTTTTAATTAACGTTATTATTAAGCTCTCTAAGATCGCATAAGATTACAGCTACTTAAAAGAGGCATGCCTTCCGTTTTAATTTATTTAACACATTTTTACTAGTAAATATACATTTTTAAGCTGTAATTTTTTACAAACGTTATTGTATGTTTGGGTAGAAAGTGTTACCATGTCTGAATGTAAATCAGAAATTGTGAGATGGTAGTGTTTCAACTGAATTCCCAGTTAAACTCTGTTATAATGAAATCTACCATGCAAAATTTATACGTGATATGATTTTTTTCAAGAATTCCTGGATTACATGTTTAAATACGTACCCACATAGCTACGAGAGAAACTATAATACTCGTCATAATTTTGTAACACTTAACAGCTGCAAATGTAGACAGTTTGATCATAGACAAAAAGGTTTGAACAATAGTTTATAGCTAGGCTACTGTATGAGTTAATAAAAGAGCTAATACTATGGATCATTAAAATCGTGCCATCAAGATATATGAAATTCTCTGTATGGAAATGATGTAATATCTCTTGATTATTTAAATACCCCCACCGCAGCAAACCTGCCAACTAAGCGAATTTCCATTTGTCTGAATTGATTTTCAATTAAATTTAAATAACATTGGGTTTAACGAATACCTAGGTTTGCTGCTACAAGGAACCTATTGAAAAGTGTTTTTAGTAAAGTACTAATACCTTATATAAGATAAATAAATTTTCCAAGTTTGATAAAAATATATCCATAAACAAGCAAACTACAAGATGTTACAATATTCGTTACAAGATAAACATGGGATTTTTAATTTAAAACTTTTTTAATTTCCTCCCTTACCAATAACCGTACAAAAACACGGTACTTACGTATTATACGGAGGCCACCCTTACACAACGCGCTGCGGCGGTTAGGTTTGGTCATCATGAAGCTTTTATGACCTGTCTGGTTCGATCCATAACGAAAGTAGGAAAGTCCTACAAACATATTTATAATAGACCAACCTAACCTAACCACCGCAGCGCGCTGTAAAATAAGTGGCCTCCGTATAATACGTAAGTACGTAAGTACGTAGTTGGTTTGATACTCCAAATTATTTTTTAAGCTCTTTAAAAGGTTTAGAGAGAAATTCGGATTTTTTTTGCGTTTCGAGGTTAAAAAATGAGAAAACCCAATTTGTACCCCATAAAACCCCGTTCCCATAGTCTGATCATGCTAGTTCGTGAACACATTCAAGTTTATCCTGCCTTACACCTTTAAACCAAATTTCTTTAAAATCAGACAAAAATTATTTAAGTTATCGTGTTTACGGACACATATACTGTATAACTCTATATTTAAAAACATATATAAACATTTGAACGAATGTTGTTTTTGATCTCCATTGGCATCAAAATGATAAAGTAAATCGGTCCCGGGTCTAGGTCTTAACCGTCCCACCTATAGCTACTTATCCATAGGAAAATTTGCTAAAAACAACAGTATAACGTTTGAAAGTGGTTATTTTGACCATCGATTTATTATACTCTACATTATACATTATGAGTTATTATACATCGATACAGGGAGTTATTTATTATACATTGATGATTTTAACATGTTCACCACGGCCACCAATTAGTGGGTATTAACCCCGGTGCGGCGCAGCGTCGAGCGGAATCTTTTTGCTTTGAAATATTTCGGTCTGAGGAATAACAAAATGACGTGCGGTGATGCTCTGTGTTACGACGAATGTGACGTAGTTTGCAGAAACACTCACAGACAGCAGCACTGTCTGGAACCGGCCGGCCCCATTGTATTGCCAATAGCCAATAGCCAATAGGATAGCAAATGACGTGCGGTGATGTTCTGTGTTACGACGATGCGACGTAGCTCGCAGAATCACTCACAGACAGCAGCACTGTCTGGAACCGGCTGGTCCCATTGTATTGCCAACAGCCAATAGGATAGCAAATGACGTGCGGTGATGTTCTGTGTTACGACCATGCGACGTAGTTCGCAGAATCACTCACAGATAGCAGCACTGTCTGGAACCGGCTGGTCCCATTGTATTGCCAATAGGAGGGAGAAAAAACGGGACAACATGTTGATTTCTAAGCTTACCAGGAGGGAATTTTAAGGGGACATGTACTACCAACCTGCATCACAATAAAGCTCCCTTTCCTAGCTAAAAGCTATAAAAATACCCGTTCTTCCCGGTGTGCTGCTGCTCAGAAATTGAATGGAATGTATGTAGGCGATGGTAACATGGCGGCACTTAGCCGGTGAGCCAAGACCCCACTACACTACTGTGAGCGTTTAGCGTGGCCATCGATATATAACTACAGCGTGGCAGAAAGGAAGTACAGTAGAGCACATCACTCACCGGTAAATGGCCCACAGCGAACGTGTTAATGCCAAAAGAATGACAATTATAAAAATTATTAGTTACAATACCAATTTAACAGATGTATAACAATATATTAAATTGCATTATACACTTTACTAAAATCATAATATTAGGGTAAAACATATTTTATTTACAGGCCTCCTTCATTTAGGCTATAGTACCATAGCGTCTCGCACGAACTATTGGTTGTAATTTGTAATCGTACTTAGATTATTGCTGAAAATTGAAATATATTATCTATAATCACGATAAACATATTAAGGTAAAATTCTGAAGCCATTTTAAGATCAAAATCTTAATTCTTGGATACACGTTGTGGTAATTTGCTAGATGAAAAATGGTAATAGCTAAAATAGGCTTTACCTTCGTCAGTGCAGCTCAAATACTGGTGTAACTACGTTACGGCCGTTTCGGCATTACAATGCCATCGTCAGATTACAAAAACTCAGATGAAGTAGCGTCGTTGAAGTTGAAACACATAACACACGAGAACAGTACGAAACATTTAAAGTTTTTACAAAAACCGATCAGGCCTGTCGTACTAATGGTTGACATGTTCCCGTTCTGAGCAAAACACCGAACGTGATTCGGCCTTATGTAAGCGATAAGGCTTAGACAACTGACATCCACATGTCAAGGAATTCCAGCTTTAACAGCAACCCCAAGGCAAAATGTCTCAAAATAATGCTAGAGGTTAATTCATTAGTACAGAAGTATAGTACTGTATGACGACCGTTGTGATGAAGGAAAAAATCAAACCTACACAGCTTAAGTTTCGACCTCCCTTTGAAGTAAGAACTTGGCCTACTCAACAGATATTTTTTCTCAAAAAGCATGAAATCGTATAGATACAATTTTATCTCTGGTTAATGGTTACGATTATAGATGAAAAGTGGTAATGTAGTAAAATCTATGTAGGGCCTATTAAAGATCCTGGATTTGTTGTTTCTATTATGAACAGAGTGTCCAATTTTGACGAGTAAAGCCTCAACGAATAATTTGGTGATAAGAAGTGGGGTTGTTGAAACTATTTTAAAATTTAATATGATATGCAGTCATTCACTGGTGCAATGATTTTTGTGAAATCAATTGTATTTTCAACACTGGACATAATGTATAACGTTTTACCATTATGTAGTACAGGATAATTATGACAAAACATTTACTATTCTTTAAACTGTAGTTTAATCGTGGTTTAATTACCTATATCTATTTTTCCATGTTGGATATAAGTAGAAACTCAAGCTTAAACGGTCATTCACTTACCTAATTTATCGAACGTCAAACAATATATGTCTATTGAGGCTATCCTGACAAAAGGAACTTGGACTAGGGGTTTAATTAATAATTGAGAAATACAATAACTATTGAAAATGTTATATTTAAACAACTTAACCATCTTCTTATATGCTTTATGTTTGTGCAATGAAGTCTTCATTTAAGTTTAATGAGTTACTTGCTATTTCAATTAAACTCTTTAAACTAACTATAGATTTAATTGATTGCAATTATCATTTTGAGACACGATGTTTCTAAATGACACATTTCAAGATATAAGTTTTAGTAAAAGAAAACTGGGCTATCTCCGGACGTTTTCTTGCAAAGAAAAGATTTTGACAGTGGTAATAGTTATATCATGGTATGATTAAGACATGGACGATTAAGACGCAAGAAGAGAAATATTTGAAAATGGGATTTTAACCCCGAAACTATAGTTATCCACAACAATATAGAACTGATTGACGACAGGTTAATAACCTCATTTTATGACTTAAGAAAAAGACAAGTAAATTGTTTGAAAATCAGTTCAATTGTCAATTATCAATCATTGAGATGGGGACGCCACCTAGGTGTGTATTTTAACCCAAATATGAGTGAAGGATGATGTAGAATGGTGTGTGATGACCTGTGTAGCTTTGTTACTGACTAAGATAATCGGTTTCATTAGTCAGGATTATTTATTTAAAGTTTTAATATGTTGCGAAAACACCTGTTATTTTTTTACAATTAAGTAGGTTTTCTTGCAGTAACTCACGTAAACAGGGTGGCCAAAGGCTAGGGAAAACTATGTGTGAGTTTTGAAATTATATCGGGAATACCTTTCTTAAAATCAAAATAACCTCATTGGGAATTTGTCCAAGTTCCTACATTTAACCATGGAGTTTATACCTTTCAGTGCTGGGTAGCTTTTTAATTGCCTAATTTGGTATTTCATATCCTCTGTTATGTACAAAAACTGTCTTGGATTAAAAAAAATATATATTCCTGGTGGGACTCTAACCCACAATCTGTGGATTAGAAGCCCAATGTCTTTTCCGTCACTTCAGTAGGCAACAGGGGCTATGATGCTGTAGACAATGCAGCAGATGTAAATATTTTCAAATTGATTGAGATATACGAATAGAGAACATACATACATCCCTAATTCCAAACTTTAGTCCTAAACCTTCCGTTGAATTTAGAGATAACTTTAACAATTCCACAAACACACAAAAGACAGCTCATAATAGAGTATAGTGTACAAAACAATTGAAACTAATAGTGGTTTGGCCTCTGGGGACATAAAAACGTAAAATTAAATTGGTCCCGGGTCTAGATACGTGCCGCCATGCCACTTACGCTAATAGCTACTGCTTTATAGTGAAATTCGCTTGCAATACTGATCTGCTGGATTAAATGGACCGCAAAAGAAGATTTGGATAAATTCTATTGGCCAAAGACTGCTCTCAGAGTATACTAATGATTTTCCCGAGCAAAGCTTGGTCCCCAGGTATTAATTTGTAAAATGTTTAACCGTAATATGTCACGAATATAATGCAAGTATGGGACAAATATGACATGTGTAACTGAACTTTCCAGTGTATTGATCAGTGGTCATTTTGTAGGAAAGGCTAATGCCAAATGTAGTTTGTTTCAATTTACAATAAACAGTTTTAAGCAATCTAAATTAGTTTTTTGAATACAGGAAACCAATTTCAGTTGTGATTTATTTTCTCAGGGTATGTATAGTGTACATAAATATTTGTTTCTGTCTATTCCAATCGGGTCTTAGGTTTATAATGATGTCATATTGGTATCATTTTAAATTCCAGTAACGTGTGTAATGTTGTGAACAATTGTTTTCCGACGAATGTTTCCTTCTATTTTAGCTTTTTGTTATTAAAAACTTGGAGTTCTGTTAGTTTTTGTAAGGAAAGCTATAAAACGGTTGGTTAACAACACTGTCAATTACGTTTTCGAGAATATAAATAAGTCATAATTGAAAGCGACTGATGTTTTACATACATTTAATACCTACAATGTTAAATTGTAGTTGCTTTAATATGAATGCATGAAAATTAAATGATGAAGTATGCATATTTTATTTTATTAATATTTTATTTTTATTTTATAATCCTCCTACCCCTACGTATGTTTTATAGTAAATACAGTGGAACCTTGATAAGAAGACCCTCGATAACAAGTAGCCCTTGATAAAAAGTGTCATTTTAAAATCCCCTTAAAATTATTTTGCCCTTAATCACATGTTATTACAAACCTCAATAAGAAGTCTACCTTGAAAACAAGTCTTATTTTACAATCCCCATGAGAGTCTTGTTATCAAGGTTCTCCTGCATGTAAATAAATATGCATTTTCTAGACACACCATTTGTTTAGTGTGTTATTTACCAATAATCCAGTTTATGATTTTATATTACAATTACATTCATCTGCTAAATATATTACGTCACTAATTAAAATTATCCATCCCCATCCTTAAAGACGGATAATTTTTAATTTATAAATTATTAATTTTAACTACAGTAGTTAAGCTTTCAAGAAAATGAAATCGAGTTGATAAGTTTGTAGGCTGTACAGTATAGGTTTTACTACCAAAGAAAAGAAATAGTGAGCAATTCAGATAAAGATAGCTTACTTCTGTAGAATAACTATAATATTGAAAATAAAAGGTTAACGAATGTTGGGTAATCTGTGGATTCGAGTGATGCTGTTTCCTTCTTACAGTAAATGTTATAAAATTGTACAATGTTATATGACAAACAAGTTATCTTAAGAAAGAACAATTATATCGAAGAAGATATGGATGCAATAAATAAAAGAGTACTTTCAAGATTGTGTAAAAATCAAATTACATTATGTTACCAAATTCAATTAAAAATAATGTTTTATATTGTAAAAAATCATGCTAGTAAAACTATATAAAATTCTTAGGCAGAAATTATGTAAAATTCCTTCATTATATTAATAGCCACATTTTGGCGTTTAAAATCTATGGAAATTTTAATCTCAAAAGAATGAGAATTAAAAACATTGATGACCCTACCGAGTTAACAGATGTAGTGTCCAAATAATATATTTAGTTGCACCAGAGAATGTACTATAATCTAAACATTGGAATAAAACATATTTCTTTTAGACGTCATTTATAGTACTATAGCGTCTCGCACACACATTGTTGGTTGTAATTTGCCATGGTTCTTATATTATTGATTGAAACTGCAATGTATTATCTACAATTCACTGAGCGGTAAAATTCTCGACTCGTTTTAAGATCAAAATCCTAATCAACAATTATTCAAACAGCCAGTCATTTACTGGATCACAACTTGGAGTATAAACAGTGAATGGCTGGTTCGATCATTAACATTTCGATCATTATGAACAATTCGGAAGGTTTCAAGTTTTGAACAATTATTTTCTGACCGATTGAAGTACTGTACTATGAAACGTAAGGTCTCATCAGAAATCGTTTGAATACACTATAACCACAATTTGACTGCTGCTTAAGTCTACCAAGTATTACATTAGCAACAAGGTATTTAACCTCTAGATTAGTTATGTACTCTTGGGTATTCCGATTAGCATTGCTTTTCGGCATTCTTCTCAAATTATGATGTAGATTCAAATCATGATCAAATTTCAAATTACGGTCTTCAAGTTTTGTCTATAAACGCCAAGAAAGGTGTTTTTAAAGGCATAAAATGCAGGATAGGTATTAAAACCAGCCTTACTGGAAACAAAGTCCCGTGCATTTAGCGTGCTTACATTAAATAGTTATACACGGGAATTTATAATATTTCATTTAATTTTTATAATCTTCGATAAATGTAATATTTTTATTGTAAAATTAAATGTAATAATGCGATACTTTGATAATGCACATTTTACAGAAAGTAAATAAAAATGCGTATAATAACACTTTTAACCCGCACGTTTAATAACAATCGAAATCGGTCCCTAGGTACTTACCACATTTTTGTTTACTTTTAGTAAATTTAATAACACGTACAATGCTGATCAAGACATAACATAAGATTTATTACATTACCTTATTACCTTATTACCATCTTCTTGGCCGTTGACCCATCGTATAATGGGAATAGGCTGTGTCTGCGTAAAAAACTACTTATTTATTTCCGCACATATGTATAAGACTCACAAGTTTAAAATATGTAAAAAAACATAATTTTAGTACTCATGGCGGTCGCTATGTTCTACTTCAGCTCATCTAAACTACCTTCCAGGAATTCCTTTGTTGAGAAGTAGGGATTTTTACGGAAAAAATTTCCTGTGGTGGTTTTAAACTTTCTGCTGGCGAGGGTCTTAGTGGCAGCTGGGAGTTTGTTGAAGAAACGGATGGCGCTTCCAGGGAATGAGTCCCTATTTCTACTGAGGCGAGTGCGAGGAACATCTAGTTGATTTCGGCCTCTTGTATTGTAGTTGTGAATGTCAGCCCTGGCCACCAGGCCCAGTTCATTGTTCTTGATTTCCTGCATGCATGCCCATATGTAGTGGCTATAGATGGTCAAGATGCCCAGGTTTTTAAAGATGGGTTTGCTATGCTCATGGCGATGGCTGCTTGTTATAATGCGCACAGCTTTCTTCTGGAGCTTCAAAACTCTGGCTGCCCCAGCAGCGTGTCCCCAGAGATGTATGCCATAAGAGATGTGACAATGAAACATAGCATAGTACACCATAACCAGGTAGGAATCTGTAACACACTTCTTCAATCTCCTCAGTAGAAATATGACACGAGCCAGCTTAGTGCATACATGTTTGACGTGATCGCTCCAGTCCAGTGTTGAGTCAAGGTAGAAACCCAATAGTTAACACTCCCACCGATGTTGTTTGGGGTGCGTGACAGAGTGCAAGACAACCAGTTTGTCTTGGTCTCATTTAGTTGCAGTTTGTTTGCCCTGAACCACAGCTCCGCATCTTTCAGATTATTTTTCGCCAGTTCCTCTGCAAGGAGCGGTGTTTTCCCTCTGGTATACAAGGTAGTATCGTCAGCAAGCAGTACAAGATTTCCATGCCACCCCAAGTCGTTAATAGCAATCAGGAAGAGAAGTGGCCCGAGAACTGAGCCCTGAGGGACTCCGTGCAGAACCTCCCTTTCTGCGGATTTTGCACCCTTTAAGTCAACCACTTGTCTTCTGTCACTTAAGTAGCTACTAAGCATGGAGAGAGCTTTACCTCTGACACCAAAAGCGAAAAGCTTATCAACAAGGATTCCATGAGGAACACAGTCAAACGCTCGACTCAGATCACACAGTGTAGAGATACTGACTCGCTGTCTTCAAAAGCGTTTGCGATTTCATCAGCAATGACTGAAACTGCTCCAGTAGTAGACCTGCCCCTCCGAAAACCGTGCTGCGAGTCACTAAAAAGGTTGTTTGACTCAAAGTAATTGCAGGTTTGTTCCTTTATTACTATCTCGAGAACCTTGCCGAGGACAGGTACCAAAGAGATAGGCCTATAGCTAGCCAGAATGTTGGGGTCTCCCTTTTTGTATATAGGCACTGTCCGTGCGATCTTCATGAGTGCCGGAAAAAAACCCTGCTGCAGGCTGTCATTTATAGCTAGGGTGAGGGGTGCAATGATGACATCCGCTACTTCCTTAAGGAACTTGGTAGACCACCCATAGTAATCGCGGCTCACGGTGCTCTTAAGCCCACTTATAATCTTCCGGACCTTTTCTTCATTTACTTTAGTCCATACGGTCTTACTAAGGTCGGGCTGAAACTCCGGCATCCGATCTTTCAAAATGTCCAAAGGGTCAGAGGGAGCATCAGGGATACTGGTAACTATGTCTGAGACTGATGAAATAAAGAAGTTGTTAAATTCATCGGGACTTGCAGCACAGCGCATTCCTGGTGTGGGCGGCTTGACTGAGTTTATGACATCCCAGGCAGCTTTACATTGGTTGTTGGAATTTTCGATGAATTTGACATTACCTGCTCTTTTCGCCTCTTCAACCCTTTTATTATACAGCTTCTTAGCTAACAGATACCTAGCCTCGTCTCCCCTGGCACGTAGCATCAGCATGAACTCCTTGAGTCTACTAAGAGTTGGAGTGTACCAATCGGATATGCGAGGTCCTACGCTTTTCTTTGGTTTAGGCCTACCCGCCTTACTCAGGGTTGCTGCTCGCTTCTCCTTTACTGGGAACACTGTATCCAGGGCTTCCTGAAGGTGGCTAAAAAAGGAATCGAAACAACTCTCACCCTGTGGTCTACTAGCTATTATGTCATCCCAGGCAATTTCATTTAGAGCAGTCTTAAAGCGAAGAATCCGTAAGGGGTCATTCAAGCCAGTGCGTATGTCGCACTTATAATTTTTCATCCACGCATGAGGCGGGGTACTAGTCACAGATTGAGGTGTTACATCCATTAGGATGGCGTCATGATCAGAAATCATGGGTATGACTACCCTTGTCACATAATTACTCTGGTCCATATTAGTTAAAATATTGTCAATACACGACATCCCTCGAGTTGGCAGGGTGTTTGTTATAAAAAATCCACACTGGCTTATTAGATTCCTAAAGAAGTCTTCATCACAAGAAGAATCTAGGACATTTACATTAAAATCTCCACACATAATGACATTTACACACAAAGATGACAGATACAACAACGAGCTTTCTAGCTTATCACAGAAATCAGTGAAGTTCATTTTGTCAGGTGACCTGTACAGTGAGGCTACAACCAGATTTGACTATGTGAGGTGCACTGCTACTAATTCACAAGACTTTTCTATGCAAAACTTTTTTAGGTCAATAATTTCATATTCTAGGCTATTTCTTAAGTATAAAGCGAAGCCACCATTTTTAAATACAGACCTACAAAAACTAGTGGCCAAGTCCAGGTTTTCCAGTTTACTGTAAAATTGTACCTCACTGTTTGCTAACCAGTGTTCAGAAACACTCAAAATGTCAATATCCTCATCTCTACAAAGTATACTCACAGAGTCAAATTTATTTCGCAAGCATTGGACATTTAAATGTCCAATTGTCAACTTTACATCAGAGGTACTGGACCTTAAGTCAATTTCATTATCAGATAGGATTATATCTACGTCTTGTATAGGTCTACAAACACTTACCGATTGCACCTTCCTTGCCTCGTGTTTTGGGGTTGCCTCTCTAAAAAAGCATTCGAGTCAATGGTAGGCCTACCTTGCTGTCTCTCCTTCCGGTGTCTGTTTGCTATGTATTTCCTCACATAAATTCCCTCAGGCCAAAACTCGGGAGTTAGGACTTTATCCAGCGAACTTTCGTCAATTCCCACTTTGAAAGACTTGTAGGTTGGATGCTTTGTCTTCAGTTCAACACATTCAGCATTTTGGACTTCACTATTCTTCATGAAGTTAAGCACGTTATCTGTCGTTGTCGAGGGTAGGAGACGGGAGACAAACAGCCATTCGTACTTTCCCGCAGTTTTTAAGCAAGAAGATTTACTATTTTCCCAATAACTTCTACAACCCTATTTTTATTGCGATTTATGTCACTCTTGGAGACTCTACCAACTGAAGCACGTACATTCTGTACATTTGACGTTGTATACATTTTTTTTTATTTTACGTAACATCTGTTATTTACGTGCTTCGTAACGGGGAGAGAACGCGACAGAGAATCATGCTGTTCTTTAAATCAGCTGGATGAAATAGTTACACGTAAAAATAATATTACGTGATTGAATGAACATAATATTATTTTTCAATGCATGAAAATAGTTCTGGTAAAAATAAATAAGTAATAAAACTATTTTAAGTGGCAAAAGGTGAACAAAGGCCGCTTCTGAGGTGCAAGTTTAAGGGTCTACTTTAGTAGTCCGCTTCTGATGTGTACGTTAAGGGTCTACTTTACGTAGTCCGCTTCTGAGATGGAAGGTTTAAGGTCTACTTTACGTAAACACTGTACACTGAGACAGGCAGACACCTAGAAGCATCGGTCCACCCGATAGACGTTAGACTCTGCTTTGTATATATGCTGCGTGCGTGACACAAGATTCCTGTGAGAACCAACTCTAACATCACATTTCGCAACAGTTAGTATGTTCTCTGCTGGATAGCACTTCAATAAAATCAAATCAAAATCTGTTTCATTTCAACATTTTTTTTGTTTCCAACATATACATACAAAATACGAAAAAATCAAGGTAATCACATACATCGAGGTTTGAAACAGTTCGTCTATTCACCGCTAGATAGCACGGACATCGAGGTTCGCAACAGTTCGTCTATTCACCGCTAGATAGCACGGACATCGAGGTTCGCAACAGTTCGTCTATTCACCGCTAGATAGCATTCGTCTATTCACCCCTAGATAGCACTTAGGTTTGACAAATCCGCCAATGTATTACATTATAATAGAAAAAGAAAAAGAGGTCGTTTCCTGGATACAATCGAAGAATATGAGATATTCAAGGCCGGCAAGAAACATCCCCAACACATCCTTAATGAAAAAACATCGTTTGAGTCAAACATTATTTACGATGCAGCCTCATTCATAAAAAAACTTATCAGAAGACAATGGCACTGATAACAACAAAGGATAGGAGGGGAGGGGAAGGACACGGCGACGGTCAGTCTAGACCTACACCCTGAACCCGCAGCCGCGCCATGAGTTGTATGGCCATACAGTATTATTCGTAAAAATGTGTTCGTTTTTGTTATATGTTCGTCTCGTTATGCGTTTTTGAAGACTTTATAACGACCTCCTAGGAGCGAAAAACCACGTCTAGGCTTGACAATGACACCTTAGTATGTCGGAACCGGTAGCCATTAAAGATTACGGTAATATTCTAGATGAAAAGGGGTACTTTACTACAATTTATGTAGAGTATTAACGATCTTGAAATGGTTATTTCTATTCCATTCAGAGTTCTTAGCTTTTACATGTGAATCCTGGTGGTAAGATTATAATTTAAATTTTTAAATAATGTGCGATCATTCACTGGTGCAATTATTTATGTGCAATTAATTGAACTTTTAACCCGTCTCTTTGAAAAATAATACATAAAGTTTTACCATTAGGAAGTACAGGAGAATACGAAAAAGACGTGTAAACTTTTCTTAATAGTTTAGCTTTAAAGATTATATCGTAAAGTTGGTTAAAGGTTGGATTAGCATGAATCCGTAGCGTGTCGCTTCGACAAAAGTCACAAAGTTTGGGCTGCAGGAGATCCTTCAAGGTTAAAACCACTCATTATCCAATCCTAAAGTATATTTAGTATAAATATAATATATATATAACTCTTGATTTGATTTCAATCAATATTTACATTGAATCAGCCACATGCACCATAAAGTGTTGTTATGAAGACAATTTTTTTTAAGCATGTAACATAAGGTATGTTAAATTAAAGCTTGAAATTATTTACCGTTCGCTCATGATTCTTTGGGTCAGATGACATTAACCAAAGAATACTCTCAGATAATAATAATAAAGTTACCCTAGCAAAGCTCGGTCCCAAGGTACTTACTGTAAATTGGCCACATAGTATGCATTCTAATAGGTGTATACACTTGAATGAGTTCGCAAAACAGCAGGATTGGGCCATGGGAACGAGTGTTTTTCTCTTATCAACGCCAGTGTCATTTTTTTAGAAGTAGACAATAGTTTTCACGATTACAAAGTCGATGCGACGTAATCATCTTCCGCGTAACATTATAATTTACACGTTGTTGATATTCGTTTAAAACTGTATGGACTCTAAAACTACCATGGTCCATTGCCTATTGCGGCAATGATATACATTTTTGGCCACGAAAACTTTGAAGAATCTTTTCTTGATTGTAATATTAGAGCTTTTATTAACTATTTTATTATTTATTCATACCAAACAACCTAAACCTATTCAAATCAACACAAAATCGGACATTCCAAACCATTAGTATTTAAAATCCTAATTTAGAACTAAAAAGCAGGTTAACCACGTTAAACTCGAAGGTTATGTTGTTTTATAGTGAAATAGTATAGTGTAAAATAAATACAGATTCCAAATTATTCAAAATATGTTTATAAACAAGCAAACTACAAGAGTTTATTTGGGAGAAATCCACAAAATCGTCAATCCCTAGATACATCAATTACTTTGGTTTACATAATTGTACCTACACTCAAAGAAAGGCCCTGAATAATGCGGGCGGGCTGAATTTAACTCTGAAGGAGTTTTCATTGCTTTATAAGCCAATCGTCGAACTCTCATCGAGTCACAACTCTCGGCTTTTCAAATAGTATTTCACAACTTTCACATTCGAGATGGAGGAGGATTAGGAGGAAGCATTGAACTTTTTTCAGCCAAGTAGGGAGGTCATAGATTAGCTCCCGGAAATTCCCCGCGAGTGTCAATGGAGACAGAGGCCATTTACTCAACTACTACGGCTTAAAGGCGAAAAGGTTTGCGCTGTTTAGATAAATAACTTGTTTTACTTTGTGTTTATTTCAAGTTAAGCTCGTTTGTTGCAATTAATACAATTAAATGTATTGATAAATGAACACGCACAAGTAGGGTTTTCTTAAGTGACATCTAGTGACATCTAGCGGTAACTTGCCGAACTGTGGCGCACTCTACTAGTGACACCTAGCGGTAACTTGACGAACTGTGGCGCACTCTACTAGTGACATCTAGCGGTAACTTGACGAACTGTGGCGTATGGCGCTTCGGTTAGTGAACTGTTGCGAATACAGTTACAGTATCGATGGAGGTTTCACATGGAGATCATTGGCAAAGCAAACTTTTATCAGTGTACTTCTAAGCGCATACCATTCATTATTAATGGTTATTATCGTTAACTAGATAATATTGACTTCCCGAGTCAATAGTAGCAGATGAAGCCAGGACATTTCCTTGTGCCCCTAGTGGTTGTGGCTGTGATGCTGAAATAATGCTTATAACGGCATCAGTAATATTACAACACATTTCTCCCATAAGCTTGTCAACAACCTATTAGGCCTTAGGCAACGTAGGTATTTATCGTTTTATTACCTAGCTTTCAAAAATTGTCAGATGTAAATATTTCATGGGTAAGCGGTGGGAGTGTCATTATAATATAAGGTAAATTACAAAGGTTGCAATAACTTTTGAATCGTTGCTTTTACAGCAATGGGGCTGGGTTTGTCAAGTGCTAGTTTTTAAAAGTAACCAAGATATTAAAAAATCTAATCTTGCGTTATTTTATGTGGTTTTGTGAAACAAGTTGCAACTTAGCTTTTGAATCTTACATGTTTTACGGAAATGGGGGTTGTAACATTTTGTGTACGGTTAAAATTTCACAACATACTATTTTTTAAACATTTCTAGCCTCTAGATCACGTTATTTACTCATAAAAGGATAAATACCTGCTGTAGGCGTCGGTGTTCCGTTTGTTCAGTTTCAGGTTTGAATATAAAGCTTCATTCTCAAGCTAAAATACCTTATAGTTGGAGAAAACCTCTTTTTTGGTATTTTAGCTTGAGAATGAACCTCTATGTTCGAAACATTGGTCGCAGACTGAAACACGGATCACCAACGGTAGTACAAGTATTTAATCTTATATACTATACAAGGGTGGAAAGAGGTTACCGTTAAAAAATTGTATATGTTAAACTACTTAGTATTGGTGACAAAATGGCATCAAGTTAGATTTACTTTCCCTCACAGGTAGGAAATGACAGAAAAATTAGGATTTGTTTCAAAATGTTTTGTTTTTGTTTATATAATACAGCCTTAAGTGCACTGAACATTGTTTTTATTTCAAATTTAGCGTCAATAGTACAGAGCCATTGATATAAAACATCTGTATAAGCCCTTATTCTGCAATAGAAGTTTAAATTTGTGGCTTTTGAGAAAGATTTTATAATACAAAGTTTTTTATACTAAAATGGACTGCGTCAAATGTTACCAAAACAGTTTCAGTTAGCCTTTAAAATTATGTATAAACTTATAATGGAACTATTTCCTTTATCGTTTTCTTAAATTTTTGTATTTTTCTTGAAAATTACGGGATGGCCATAATTGCATCCCTTTATAAAATAACATAGTATTTGCTTAAATAATATGACAAGAGCTGCATTAAAAACTATGTTTGAATAGGGTTTATTGTTATTTTTTGAATCCTAGTGAGATTTATTATAAGGCTATTAAGGATCTATTGGTATCCATGTAAACGTGTTTTTATTTTTCGAATACATTGAATTTTGTTTAGGTTCATAGTAATATTGCACATTTAAAAAGCAAATACTTCCAATAGAATAACCTCTAAAATTATGTCGATACTACACTTTAAAAGTTTGGCAATATGTTGACCAAAAACCCAAAATAAACCTAAGTAAAGTTTACCAAGTGATTGTAATGCTTAAAAATCACATGCTAATGGAAAATAACTCAGCCAAGCGATCTTTCCTTACTAGAATAATTGTAAACCCATCAGAAATACTTAGTTTTAGTTATTCAGACAAAAAATAAAAGTTAATTGTAAAACATACAATACCAAACAAAAATTAAATAACATACAAAATTTCATCAAAATCACACACACAAAAAGACATTTCAAATGATCGTTTTTGGATTTCACTAACAATTTTAAAACTGTTCAAATAAAGGGTTTCTTTTGAAAATTGCCGTATTGGATATATCAAATATGGATAGTAACATTTTTTCTTAGACAACGATGGACTTTTGTATCTTCAAAAAATCAAAATAAACGAGGTGTAGTGTAAAAGGGTTTATGAGGACAGTAGGCAAAGCAATTGATTCATACATAACAGGGTGTCCACAAAAGATTAGTTGAATTTCATATCCAAGCCATATTGCTGTTTTTACGTACGATGTGTTAGTTTCGGCTACACACCACAATATCGTTTTACACACAATCTTTGGCAAGTTTACTCATCAATAGATATTGTCATCTTAAGGTTAAATTGTTAACTATCAATAAAATAGACGACATTGGCAAACAAACTAACTTCCTTCATTTCCTGACATCACCCCTTTTAATAGGGTTAATCCTTACGTATGTTAAATAAGGAACATATTCTACGAGACGAAAAAACTCAGATGATGAATTACGCAAGAAAATAGTAAACACATTTCTCTCAAATTAAAACAAAATGCAAAGACATGAGTTTAAATAGAAATGGCGTTATTTGGAATCCTGGAGGGAAACATTCATAATTTCCCCTTGAAGTTCGTTAGCTGAGATGTTTTTGACAAGTAGACAATGTCCTTTATTCGCTGAATTAGGTTAAATAATACCGAGTGATGAAAACTAGGAAGCCAGTATGTCAACCTCTTCCATTAAATCTGCCAGTCACCGCCATTTTCTATTTTAGGTCAAAATACCTATTAGTTATCCTATTTAATGCCCTAAGAATCGGAGTACCGAATTTAAGCCTCCTAGGTTAATAGGAAGTGGGAGAATTAGTGATGAGTGAGGGCTTTGCCTTTTATGTTTAAGCTATATTTTTGAAAATAAACTTAAGGCGAATATATAATCTCTCATCATCATGTACATTGAACGTTTATAAGCCAATCGTCATCCTCCTACTCACTTAGAGTTAGAGGATCGACTCTCGGCTTTTCAAATAATGGACAAAAGTCTTTCTGGAATCAACAATACAACACATGGTGAAGTAAGGACCTTATATGTGCAAGCTACACAAAGACCACTGCGAGTGTCAATAAGTAAAACATCTTATTTATGGTACTACTACAATTTTATACCAGAATGTTTTTAATTGGTATAAAATAAATAACTTTATTATTTGATTTGGATGAGGTCAAATTTGTTTAGTGTACTTATTACAATTTAAATTACTGATAATACGTATTACGCTACTCTAAATTACTTGTTTGAGTGACGGAGACATCTAGCGGTATTTAGACGAACTGTTGCCGACCACGATGTAAGTGGTGCCTAGCGGCGAATACACGAACTGTTTCAAACGTCGATCTAGAATAAAGGGGTTTTATTGGTAACTGTTTTATTGGTAAGCTGTATATAATTCTCAATATAATTCTCATATTTGCCCATGTCGGATTTAATTTGAAACCCAAGCATAAACGGTCATTCACTGGTTCTCTCAACCTATACATCGCACAGCGAAATGTCTCTGTATTTTGAAACTAGCTAGACGTAAGAAGTTTGGCCTACAGTTTTAATTAGCCTAATTTATAAATACATTATCTATTGCAAATATTGTATTTATTCGAAACTTAGCCAGCTTCGTATAAGCTCTATGTTTGTGCAGAGTAATCTTAATTTTAGTTTGGTTTGCTCAAAATTGTAATTTAAACTTTATAATTATAGAGTTGATTTATTTACATTTTCATCTCTAGACAGCGAGGTACCTAAATAAAGACTATTCAAGATATAAGTTTCAGGAAACAAAACTATGTGCTATCGGACGTTTTCTTGCAGAGAAAAGATTGTTTACAGAGGTACTTATCTCATAAGTTTTAGTTCAATTTCGTAGAACTGTGAGACATTCTGGTTTAGATAAATAGATGCAATGTATAGTACAGTGTCAACCGGGATTCGTACCAGTAGATTAAAGACGTGTTTTAATGAAACAATTTATTGTATTATTGTTTTGACATAAACATGTTCGTTAGCGAATCAATTCTACATCTAAAGAACGTGATCAAAGCAAGTATTCCTGCAGAATATTGACTTAAATACTTAAAGAATGTCTCTGTTGCAAGTGTTCAATTCGACTTGGGCAATAGATTCTTTGAATTTGTAGCATTATTGCGGAGGAAGGAAACAAAAGAAAATCCATCAAATAATAGATTGTCATCTGTGACAAAGATCGAAACTATTTATTAGAAATTATTCCTGAAAAGTTAAATAATTGTTTTATAGGGAATTCCTATCTATAGGGAATAAGCTATTTCCGTAGGTATGATGGTAAGAAGTAGACCTGGAGCCAATTACGTTTTTATTTGATGTTCTCAGAGACTAAAAACACCATCCGTTCAAATTCATACAGGCTATATGAAGTTATAATCATCCGATTTTGATTAAATTCGGTACAAACGTGTAATCCTTTATTCGAATGAGTTCGTGAACCAGTATGATATGGGAGCGGTATTTCGTGAGAGTAAATTTTTGGTTTTCCCATTTTTTACACCAGAAACATAAATTTCTTTCAAAAAAATGTTGTGCAGCAAAAAACTCTTTCATATCCTTAATGTACACCTAATTTTTTGAAGAAAACTAAAAAAAGATCTGTAAACTTTAAATTACCATGTTACTCTTAAAATGGGAGTAAATCATCTGTTGTAGTTTCCTTATTTAGGGATTTATTTTGATACAATTTGTATGTTATACTAAGCTTTTGCAATTTCACTAAAAACACACTTTATTACCTTCCCTGTAGTAGCCATTCTAAGTACAAATTAATAAAATTAAACTTAGTATGGATAGAATGTATAGATAGAAAATAAATCTGACAATTTCAAGGGAATACTTTAGGGAAAATCCAACCAGCTGAATGAGAATTCTCTTAGTCTGCATGTTTGATGTGGCAGGGGTATTTACTTTTGTTACAACCGGAAAAACATCGCACAAATGCAAATAACTCAATTTTGAGTATACAAAAAAAAACCCATCAAATTAAAAAGATTCTCTTCTCTAGATTCAACTTAAAACATTGTGATAAAACACCCAAATGAACGTTGAACACCGTTAGTAATAGTTTTGATTTTAATGTGAAAGTTTTGTTAATTTACACATTTCGTTATCGACTCACAGAAGCAAAGGTATTCCTATTAGTCTGTATAGAGAGGAATGGCGGTTTGAAGGTGAATAGCGGAAAATTACCAAGATAGCTCACGCGGAAAATGGGGGGGGGGGTAAAGAGATCTGAGGGGGAAAATGGTCATTTATCTTGATCCTGTGGTAGTTCAGGACACGAGCTAAGAAACTGTCTGAATTGTAACATCTGGAGGGTAGTTTAAAGTGGAAAACTTTTAAATTGAAACTGCTCAAAATTAAAATCGTTATGTTTGTTATAAACTAATGTATTCTTAGATATTTATATTTGTTATGATTCTAGCTGTTCATTCAAACAGATTAGACCAAAGAGATTTTAGTTTTTAAATTTACAGGGTGTATATAAAGTACTTACCCCTTATGTTTTCCACAATTTTTGTATGGAGTGATTTTTAATTATGGGATTGATTGTGTAATTACATACGCTTAATTTTGTAGTAATATCAAATTTGGGGGTTACCTGAGGTCTAAGAAGTAGGTGTCAACTTCAGAATTCCCTATGAGAAGCTAGTCATGCGACATGACAAATTACACATATTTTCCATTTTAAAAACAGTGGTACAATTGAAATTCATAAGGGTTGTACAGTTTTCAAAATATACGTAGCTCCGAGATGTATTGCCGACATTGTAATGAGAAGTGCATATTTATTTATTCTTTCAACAATACATACCAACTTAAGATATTTATATTATACCTATAAATATCTTGAAAACAGTACAACCAAGTTGGATTTCGATCGCACCACTGTTTTTAGGATGGAAAGTAGGTGTTATTTAACAAGTTGCATGACTAGTATATTATTAAAACTTTTATTCAACTCCCACACTACACCACAAATTATTTGAAAACCATACAACCCGTTTGAGTTTTGATTGTACAACTGTTTTTTGGTGTAATGAAAGTGTATTTAACATGTCTAATGACTACTATCTTATTAAAACCTTTTAGTCGCTTCTTCCATCATATGAAGCTTACAATAAACTACATTAAACCTACTCGTATTTTTAAACTCCCTAGTCCTTTTGAATTTCAATCCCACCACTGTTTTAGGTGGAAAGTAGGTGTTATTTTACAGTCACATTACTACCATATTTGTAACACTTCTAAGTCAATACCTACATCTTAGACCTACAGATATTTTGTAAATAGTACAACCATTTTGAAGGTCAATTTTACCTTAGTTTTAGGTGATAGTTAGGTCTTATTTGACATGCTCATGGCTAGCTTCTCAATAAACATTCAAGCCTACTCCTACTCTTAGACCTGCTGATAACTTGAAAACAATACAACCCTTAAAGATTTCAATTATACCTCGGTTTTTGGGTTGGAAGTAGGGGATTAGTTGATGTGTCATATGACTGGCTATATGTTAAAACTTTGATGTCGACCTTCTTTAAATCTTAGACCTTCAGATATATTGAAAATTGTACAAACCTTTTGAGTTAGAATTCCCTCCGGTTCGGGTGTATAAGGAGGTCTCTGAGGTGTGGTATCCAATGGTCAGACCCAGGTCAGGAGACAGGTTTCATGACACAGACTATAGAGACTATTAACACAATCTGTTGGTACTGTACTTCAGGTTCGGGTGTATAAGGAGGTCTTTGAGGTGTGGTATCAAATGGTCAGACCCAGGTCAGGAGACAGGTTCCATGACACATACTATGGAGACTATGTACACAAACTGTTGGTACTGTACTTCAGGTTCGGGTGTATAAGGAGGTCTTTGAGGTGTGGTATCAAATGGTCAGACCCAGGTCAGGAGACAGGTTTCATGACACAGACTATAGAGACCATTAACACAATCTGTTGGTACTGTACTTTCGGTTCAGGTGTATAAGTAGGTCTCTGAGGTGTGGTATCCAATGGTCAGACCCAGGTCAGGAGACAGGTTTCATGAAACAGACTATAGAGACTACTAACACAATCTGTTGGTACTGTACTTCAGGTTCAGGTGTCTCTCAGGTGTGTTATCCAATGGTCAGACCCAGGTCAGGAGACAGGTTTCATGACACAGACTAGAGAGACTATTAACGCAATCTGTTGGTACTGTACTTTCGGTTCAGGTGTATACGTAGGTCTCTGAGGTGTGGTATCCAATGGTCAGACCCAGGTCAGGAGACAGGTTTCATGACACAGACTAGAGAGACTACTAACACAATCTGTTGGTACTGTACTTCAGGTTCAGGTGTCCCTGAGGTGTGTTATCCAATGGTCAGACCCAGGTCAGGAGACAGGTTTCATGACACAGACTAGAGAGACTACTAGCACAATCTGTTGGTACTGTACTTCAGGTTCAGGTGTCTTTCAGGTGTGTTATCTAATGGTCAGACCCAGGTCAGGAGACAGGTTTCATGAAACAGACTATAGAGACTACTAACACAATCTGTTGGTACTGTACTTCAGGTTCAGGTGTCTCTCAGGTGTGTTATCCAATGGTCAGACCCAGGTAAGCGGATGGTCAGGAGATAGGTTCCAATACACGTACTATAGAGACTATTAACACAATCTGTTGGTACTGTATGCAACTGTGTACAACCTTACCGTCATCAGCACATCAGCATATCGTGGGTGACATCACCATCTACGTAACTGGCTGCAGCGCCGCTAGGTTGCTCTATGTTTGAATTACAAACAATACGAATACGATTAACTTTTTAAATTTGACAATTGTCGTTATAATTTTATTTTCACGAATATTTGTATCGCAGTATGATTAAAAAACAAGGGTTTCTAAAGTAACAGTCTGAATATTGCCTGTTTCCTTCTTCCAAGGCCAGTTATAGATCTCATTACAATCGGTTCTCACTCTGGCTTTAGTGTCTAGTTTCATCAAATAGGGTTGCAAGCCTGCAGTCCAGTATGTTGGTCTCTTTCTTTATCTCGATTTAACCTACACTGGGCAAGGAATAGCCGCAGTGTAGAATTTTTAAACAGGCGCGGTTCTCACAGAATCGCGCCGCCAAAACATTTAAACGTGTTAATAGTCTGCACAAATGAAATATGTCATTAAATTGCAAACTGCAACTACAACTTTACCACCTCTGCTAATCTATCAAATTTAAAGTTTCTTTTTTTTCTTCTAGCATTTTGATATAGCCCACAGACTAAATGTAATAGCTTGTCCTAACCGCATTTCTCAACTTAACCATTATTCACACTATCTTGGCTTGGGGAAGAAACCCATCGTTGATTTAAAGTCCGAAGAAGGTATTCACTGACTACAAGATTACATTAACCATTTGTTTGCTCGATTTAAACCTAGAATGCAATGTTTTCTATATGCACCGGTTTTGAAAAATGGATGTTCAAAATTATAATCTTGGGATCAAAGTTTGGTTTACCGTAGCGTCCGATCTAGTTTAAAAAAATATAAAAACATAATATTTTAAATGTCGATTATCAGTTACTAAGGGTGCTAAAAACGTATTATGAATTTACGAGGTGTTTACCAGATTTGCGATGTTACGACGATGACAAATAATTACAAAGAAAAATAAATTTAGGTGATACTGTACAGAATTAACAACAATGTCATTAGACTATCATACATCGAGATTTACCTGAGATTTGAAAAAGGTTTAAGTCAAACACACCCTTTCTTGCAGCTACAATACTTAACTGGCCCGAGGGAACCTTACCCCCGAGATTACTTTACCATATATATGTTTTCTCTCAAAAGGAACATCATAAAATACAGGATGTCCATAAAAGATTAGTACGACTTCATACCAAAGCCATATTGTTATTTTTTTAAAGTGCGATACTCTACCTGTGTTAGTAGTTTCAGCCACACACCACAGTTTAATTTTACAATCGCTGGCATGTTTGGTCATCTATATCGATATTGTGACTTTAAATTTAAATTGTATATTTTCAGATAAAATAGACAAAGCTGGAAAACAAACTAACTTCATTCTTTTCCTGACATCACCCCTTATGATAGGGTTTACCGTTTTATAGGGAAAATATTGCATAGTCTACCAGACAAAATATCTCGGTGGAAGAACATTATGAAAGCATTTTTCAAAAATTAAAACAAAATACGAACAACTGATTTGAAAATGAATTTAAATGGAAAGGATAATCCTAGAGAAATGCATTGATAATTTCTCGCTTAGTTCATCATCTAAAATGTTTTTGAAAAGCAGTCAATGTCCTTTATTCACCCAATAAGAAGAAAACAAGCACTGTGATGTCGAAAAAACTAGGAAGCCAGAATGCCAACCCCGTCCATTATAAATGCTAGTTAACATTTTCTATTTTAGGTCACAATACCAACTCAGATGAAAAAAACTCGGCAAAGAATATGAGTAATACTAAACTTTAGCATGTAGCCGATAAAACTAAGGTAAAATATCGTGTGTGTTGAAAAGTAACAGTATGGCTAATGTATGAAATTGTACTAATCTTTTGTGGACACACTGTATATTATTTTTGAACCAAATTACTTTGCTTGTAAATACGGTTGCTCGTAAACAATTTCACCAACGTCAATAAAAATCACAATAATTACAATTTAATATCAAATCAGGATTCAAAGGGCGAATTTACCAAAAGGTCAAAGTCACCAGAGTCAAAGTTAATCCATACAATTTTTTTCGCTGTAAAAGGCTCTTCGGTATTTTACTATTAAGCTACCGAAAGGCTACCTTTATAAATCGTTTTACTGTATTAAGATGTTTATAGACTTAAGCGGATTTTTCTGACTATTCCAAGTCCATTATGGATAAATAAATATATTCCTTTTCCTCAACTTAACTTTTTTTTATTTGATCGAAAAATTAACTTCATGAAATAGTTTATTGGATCGTCATGATTCTTGTGCAATGATTCTAGTACAATGACTTTATTGCAATGATTCTAGTGCAATGATTATAGTTTGGCAATGTCAAAGTCAAGAATGTTGTCAACAAGATGTTTGTCAGGGTTTGCTGAGACAAGCGTCTACAGGAATCACACAGGTTCATCTGTGTGTTAGTGGCGTCCACAAACATGAAGATAGTATTGTGTAAACTTTACGTAGGTCAGTGTACGCTGGCTATATCGTCTCCAACAATGGGACAATCAACGAACTCATATGATAGTTGCATACTAATAGGCGCAACCAAAAAAAAATGTCATATCTGGTTTATTTGTAAAGTAAAGTAAAGTTTTTATAAAGAGTTGACGCAACGAAAGTAGTTGAGTGTTTTTAACAATAAATTTGTAGAGAAACGCCTGTTAAATTGAAAAGCTATTTTAATAATTAGTTTTTGTATGACAAACAATGGCTTTAAAATATTACTACTAGCTCCTCCCCATACTATAATTCCATATTTAAGTATTGATTGGAAAAATGCATAGTATAACATTTGTATCTCATTAATGTTTAGAATTTTGCGTATGTTTCTAAAAACATAAATTATCTCCACAAACGTGCAACACAAGTCTGAGGTTGGCGGGTGGCTCACTATTTTGTCTGAGAAAAATTGGCATATATTTTGTTTTTAAAACATTCATTGATAATACATTTTGGGAGAACCATTCTTGTATAAGGAACATATCTGTTTGCGCTGCATTGAATGTTTGGTCCCAAGTATTACCTTTGAATACAACTGCAGTGTCGTCGGCAAATTATGAGAGCTTTCCTGTGATTGGAAGTTTGACTAAATTATTTATATAAATAAAAAAGGGATGGTCCCAGCGTACTGCCCTGGACAACTACGTAGTTTATTTCACGTATATCGTTAAAATTGTTGTTAATAGAAACTAACCGGCTACGTTTATTCAAATAACTACTAAACCATTTTAGGGCCATACCACGAATTCCAATGCATTCAATTTTATTAAAAAAAATATTTCTATCAATGGAATCAAATGCCTTTGCAAGGTCAATGAACATAGTCAATGTTTTTTCATTTCCGTTAATACACTCCGAAATATATTTATTCATAGCGAAGAGAGCATCACTGGTATTTTTACTCTTCCTAAAACCATACTGGCATTCTGATAACAAATTATCACCTTCCAAATAACAGTGCAATTGTATTTTGACACATTTTTCTAAAGTTTTAGACATAAAATTCAACAGGGATATTGGGTGATAGTTATTTAAATCTTGCTTTGACCCATTATACAAAGGAACTACTTTCGCTATCTTAAAACGGACAGGAAATTGCCCAGAGAGAATGCTTAGATTAACTAGGTGTTTGAGTGGAGGTATCAGTGCCGGAATATTATTTTTTATAAAATTGCCAAAATTCCATCCATCCCAGGAGCAGATCCACCACACAAATCCCTAATGCCACTCAAGTTGGCTGTCGGTGACCGGCTCTAGCCGGAACTCATGTCTGACTCTGAACGCTGAATCGTCAACCAGCAGAGGTCAAGCCAGTTGCGGTATGCGTTGGGCAAGATTCCTACCTACATTTGTAAAAAGGTTATTAAACGAGTTTGCTACTTTTTAATACTGTCCTCATCAGATTTCTCATAAAAAAAGACTTAATGGAAATCGTTCACGATTTTTTTCATACCACTCATTTAATTTATTATAGTCCAAAATTATTTTGGTCGTCCAGTTGATTCGAGAATTTTGTGCTTGTAATAGGAGATTTTTGCTGACTTGATTTCTCGGTGACCAATTACGATAATTACGGTAGTTGACTTTAAGTTTTCGTCGAAAGGATGCCTTTTAACACGTTTTAATCTATCACGTTCACGTATCCCACGAATTAGATTGGTTGTGATCCAAGGCTTTAGTTTCTTATGCCTACTGGTTTTATATTTAGACTTCGTCGCTTGGCATTTAAAATGATCAAAGGTACCAAGAAATGCATCAGAACAAAGATTAAAATTGCGGAGCCAGAACATGGTCCCACGGCTGACGCTCTATCAGCTTTTGTAGCAATTTCTGGTCTATGTAAGTGATTGTTTCGTTGTAGTCTGTTTTTGTGTGTAACTTTTTAAAAATGTCGGTCGTGTAATAGTGTGGTAATAGTCGACACCAGTGTTCCTTAAAACCCACCAATTCTGGTTCAACCCTTCCGGATCGAGAAAACGAAAATGCACTTTTGTCCCAAAATAATCCCAATCCCTACACCAAGATGTTTTTTTTCGGTTATTATTTTTTTTTTCTAAAATGAACGGCAATCGTTTGGGTGACAAAGTTAAACATATAAAAATATAGTTTAGTATTTAAATTTAGAGTACAGTATAAACATAAAGTTTGTCGAAGTATGTTTACGGGTATAACACATATTTTGGCATGTTATAAGAAAGTGCGAATATTTTATAAGGTTTGTACTGATTCTAATATTTTTTGGTTTCAATGAATTCCCAGGTCTGTTCTCCAAAATATATACTATAATATTATTAATTAATTATTTATAGTACTATCACATTTAAACTAAATAAAAACAAAAAGTAGTGACAGACCATTTGGCTTTTTACTTCAGGTGAAAGCAAAAATAGCTATGACGTATACATATTATATAACAAATCAAGAGTTGTAAATAGGAAAGTAAAATATTCGACTTCTCTGATTGTTGTACAAATAGTTCAAGTGTAACGCCTTCAAATGTAAATAGGCGTGAGGATGAGCTCAGGTTCAATCAGTTCGTCTAGTCACCACTAGATGGCAGGGACATCGAGATCCTCAGTTGGTTCGTCTAGTCACCACTAGATAGCAGGGACATCGATCCCTCCTCATACCACAGTAGTGGTACATAATTTTAAATAATTTAAATGGTATAAAGCATAAATAAACAAACCTGACTTTTAATTTATGAAATAAAAGGTAACCACTCCAAATATTATGCATTTTACCCTGTTTTACAGTCGTTTTGGTTAACCAAAAAAACTCTACATACGTTGGTTCTCGCATCGAGTTTTGCAGAGCTTCTAAAAGACTACCCAAAGCGGTAACATAGGGAATTAACTCACACACAACTCACTGCGAATGCGACTTCACCTGCTAAATAGCAGAGTGAATAGAACATTGTTTGAGAAGCCGAGATTCGTGTCTCTTACTTGAGGCCGAAGATTGGCTTATAATACATAATACAGATAAATCATGCATCGTAGCCAGTGTATCCACACGGCCAAAAAAATAATCCCACTTGCCGGGTTGTATAATCCCGTTAAATCCCGTTTTTGAATGATGGAAAATCCCGTTTTATCCCGCATGTTCTTTTGTTCAATCCCGAGTGTTATAATTGACGTACAATGTTTAAACAGTTTTTAAACATTGCTATTATCTTTTGCTACAGTAGTTATTCAATTGAAGTTCATTATTCCCTCAAATTAAATAGAAAAAAATATACGTCATGGCTGAAAATCCCGTTTTATCCCGCATCCCGTTTTAATCCCACTCGAGGTCAAAAAATTCCGTTTTCGGCATAATAATCCCGAGAATGGAAACACTGACGTAGCAACCTAGAGGTGGCTGTGATCGTAGCATCGACGATTAATGTAAATGTTCTGTTCTAATGCTCTATTCCAAATCAATTTTAATGATGGAATAAATAATTAGCACGTAATAGTTTGTATCGAAGGAAGTAGGACATCTAATGTAACGATGTAAGAAAGCCTTCATATCTGTACCATGGATAAAACAAAACGTGTTAGTCATATGGCTGTACAACAACATACATGATAACTGACCATCTCTCTGATAAATTAGTCAATTTACAAAAAAACTATATTCTTAAAAAATCTAATTAGACTTCTTCTTTTATGGATGATGTATTACGATACAAATATGCCATGTAAATATAGTCAACAATTGTAACTTATCTTTAACATATGAGGTACGGCCTATTTAGGGATCAGTATGTACATATACATCACTTTCGACCAGCAATATTTAATTAGAATGTACAAGAATAAAACTAAATAGGTAGGCCAATATTTATTTGATGTTTGGTTTGAAATACCCCCGGCAAAGTAAACCTGCAGGCTAAGCGAGTTTAGATTCGACGCATTGGATTAAATACTAAAATATTTCCAAAATCAAGTCATAGGACTATTAATTTCATAATGAAATAACTTTAAACTTTAAGAGTACTTGGGTTTGATGCTATGGGGAAGGTAAAAAGTGTTTTCGGCCAAATAGCATAAAGTGAAACAAATAAATTTGTCGAATTTGATCAATAAATATCAATTAACAACCAAACTCCAACAGTTTACTTAATTTCCATAAGAATAACATGGAAATTTTATATTTACATTTCTTTCCATAACCAACTATAGTATATTTCACTTCTGCATGGGAATCACTATTGACCCCCGAAATGGGACTTTCGTGTCGAGTATCGAACAGTACTTTTCATCACGGTGAAAAAAAAACTACTTCATCAAACTTAAAAATGACTAATATTTCGTAATCCATTCATTTGTCTAAACTAAACACGATACGGGTGTACAATTAATTTTTGTGTAAAATTCAGCTGATCATAACAGATATGATCAGCTGAACTTTGTTGATGTTATGCGAAGTATTGTTTGTGTAGCGAAAGAAATGTTCATGTCAGGAAAAGTCAGCTGATCACTATTTGTTTTTGGTGAATGGAAATCGAAGATTTTCTAGGATCTCAGCTGTATGGAAATGGGCTATTTTTGTATACAGAGTGATAAAAACCCTTTAATATGCTAAATTATTATTATTTCTTTAAATATATATACAATTTATCTTCATTTATCTCTAAGCCAGCTTGAAGAGCGTAAAAAAACAAATAACTTAGTTTCTTTACATTTATACGGAGAAAATATAAAAACTATTTAAATTTAAAATTCCAAAGTTATTTTTAGGGAGAATAAATACACTATTGTAGTTTGCTTGTTTATCGATGTATTTTGATCAAAGTTGGTAAATTTGTTTATTTTATACAGTACTATGCTGTTTATCTATTGCTAAAAGCTCAATTGATTACCCCCTTGTAGCATCAAACCTAGCTACTCGTAAAACTAATGTTATTTAAATCAGAAATAAATATGAAATTGTTGAGGAAGAACTTCATTCGCTAATTTTCAGTTTAAGGCACACGCATATGTGTTTTATGTGCAATCCAAGATATTTAATTTTGTCTACTGGGATCTCACCCTCAACTGGGATTCGCTAATGATTCCAAGGCATTAATAAGTCAATAAGTCACACAGGGAACGTCATTCCACTCTTTTAACCAAAATATGAAATACATGTTCAGTACCATATACAACCTAAATAACGAAAAACCAATTATAATATAAATTCCGATCCGATTATGATTATGATGGTTTAGAAGTCTGGGGTTTCCGGATTAAATTGCCGCGTATGGAAACACTGCAAGTAGTAAGGTGCGCAATAATATTATACGCATTCATGATTATTATGTTTATCCTACTCACGAATTGCACAACTCTCAGCTCGCCAAATATTGATAATATTGGAGTCCAGTAACCAAAACTCTTCACCTTAAGCCGGCCACAAACTACACCCTAACCAAAATAGGTAATGAAAATCACTGCTAGATCCATCTGATGTGCAGCTGAAATTCTTCTTACTAAGATGTAATTAAGGGAAACATTTATCTTAAAGTTCTTCTATATTTCTTTGAAATGAAATTAAATGCTTTATTGTCGTTAAAACTGAGTACAAAGTTCATGACAATCGTCAAAAGAAAAAGAAAACAATCAAGATGGCAACTAAAACTAAAACTCTAAACCAAAGTACTCTTCATGTTTATACAGGCAAGCCTGGGTTAGAGTAGTTTTTAAAACATGTTTAAAAGTAGTAAGTGTAGGTTTTTGATGGATGCAGGCAAGAAATTGTACATTTTAACACCTTGGTACTCAAAACTATTTTGAGTGGCTGTATACTTATGCCTTAGTGTAGACAGATTATCTTTAGATCTAGTACAATAGTTGTGAACATCAGATATCTTTTAAAAGTGAGAAATGTTTTCTTTTACATACAACAAACTTGCCAAAACATACAAGGATGGAAATGAGAGAATGTTAAGACCCACGAAAAGGGGCTTACAATGTGTTCTTCTATTCACACTACAAATTAACCTCACCGCCTTCTTTTGTAAAGTAAAAAGCAACCTGTTAGCATAAAAACTGTTGGCCCACAGTGAGGTACCATAGGACAAATAGCTATGAATGTGGCCATAATATAGACAAATAAGGACATCAACTGAAACAGTGGACCTAAGTGCTTTTATCATAAATATGCCTTTTACAATTTTAGATGCTACAAAATCTACATGTGAAAACCACTTCAAGTTTGACTGCAAATGAAAACCCAAAAACTTCAGAGTGTTTACATCATTACCGTTACTGCTTAGACTAATAGTCAGGTCCTGAGTCTTATCAGCATTAAGACATAACTTGTTTGCATTACACCAGTCGTTAATAACAGCAGATTTTGTGTCCAATGTGTCTGTAACGTCATTCATCATTCATCATTCTTTGTTATACTTATGAAGTGATTCAGGATAGTTAGAAATAATAATATACAGTAGTAAAATATTTGATAAATAAATAAACTACAGTGGATGATAAAGCGAATTGCTAGCGCTACATAGCGGCGAATACAAACACTACTAGGGCAGTTTACTCTTATCCCCGCAGGCGCAGAAGCGCTAGCCGTTTCGTTCTTCTCTTGAGTTGAGATAAATACACTGAAATTATTTAATTAATAAACCAGCAGCCAGCGACAATTCGTGACTTCAAAATCCGTAGCATATTTGAATTAATTTACAATTGTACATTGCAAATCCTATCAAAACACTAACGAAAGTAATATTCTTATTAATACGAATAACATTCCATCGTTTTACTTGAATAATGCTTGAATTCATTAAAACATTAACAACTGTAACGATAACCCCATTATTGTATGGGTGTAGACCAAAATTGTATCGTGGCCATCTGTTTTAATACAAATTAATGTAAACTTGAAAAGGTTCACACGATTGAAAACAGTATTCAGTACAAACCGAACATTTTAACGCCTATAGAGCGAAGGGCTTTCGCGGGATATCATTCAAACCTTCAAAAGGTACATTTTGAGTATAAGAGATTTAAATTGATATCCAATATGAATATAAAAAAAAATTAGAGGTCAATTTGCTGATACAAAAATCCAACAAATTTAGATAATTCGCATAAAGTTGATTTAATAAAAAGAAAGTTTTTCAGCAACACTGGATCCTTGAAGTAATCTCTAGAAATAATTGAATCAGAAGGGTGTAAAGCCCTTAAGGAAATCGCCTTTTTCGTTACTATTCGCAGGAGCGATGGATCTTAGCTGTAATAGTATAACACTAAGATCATATCGTGCTCATTTAGGTAACAACATAGACTAAGAAGAATTCTGTTTGTCCATGATAACAATAAGAGCGACGTCAGCAACGTTCCGAAGACGTAATAAGACGTCGGTGTGAATATTCCTTTATTGTTTCAAGCATATAAATTGAGTTTATTGATCATAGAAACTGATTTGCCACATAATTAATGTAGGTACTTTATCCGTTAGCATTAAGTAATTTTTAAGGACATGATTTGATTATATTCAGTGGTCATAGACCATCGTTTATTCTGAGGGGGGGCAAATCTGGGGGGTTTCTCATTCTTGGACATCAAAACATAAAATTACCCAATTTCTCTCCAAACCATTTTAAAGAGTTTCAAAACACAAAGTAGTACTAAACCTCGTTTATCCGGTATTCTTTTTATGAGCCGGCTGATTAATTATATACCTATGTTTTATCTATGATTATACACACTGTATGTAACATTGAGCGTTTAGCGCGTTGTCACCGGATGACACGACTCCTGGTAAGCTCTGGTCTCCTGATACTCGGCGACAGTGAGGCGCGCAACCAGGGCCACGTTTGGCAAACGGCAACATCGCGCCGCGCCGCGTCATTAGGTCAAACCGCCAACTACAAAAAAACCTTGGTGGGACTACTTTATACAGTACATTGTTTGCCTTAATACTCAACAGTAGTTACTCAATATATAAAATTTGCAACAGTTTGTTTACTTTAATTATTAGTTTATACATAAAGGGTAAATGACATTTTATGTTTTCAGGAAAAAATGGGAAAACAAATTTTTACCCCATAAACCCCTGTCCCATCATGCTGGTTCGTAAACTCATTCAAATAAACCTAGGTTTACTTGAATACATAATTATGTTTGTACCAGGTTTCATCAAAATCTAATGATTTTTGCTTTAGATACGCACATATATACACTGTAAACTAATTAATTTGAACAGATTGTGAAACCTCTAGGGACATCAAAACGAAAAAGTAAATCGCTTCCAGGTCGAGGTTCATGAGTCCGACGGTGATAGCTTCCTTCGCCAAAAGCTTGTCTTTGATGCCCAATGAAAATACCTATGAATTAGTAGACTATAGCTGTACTAAGTGTAATGTTCAGTTAACCAACTGTAGCAATTGTTCTTCTGTAGTAAACCCTACTACAAAGTATCAAGGTTTCTATCTGAACGAGCTGTTTACATCGAAGGCACACATTTCGCAAAGAAAAAAAGGAGAATCCTGTCCTAAGAATATTATTTTTATTTTTCTCAATGGCATTGTTCCTTTGGGGAATTTTATTTTTCTACGGTACAAAGTTGACTTAAATATGCCATAATTTGCTAGGAAGCTGCTTAGTGGCTAATTAAACATGTTTAGAAGTTGCTAAAATACCTTTATTAGACTAATTTTGACAAAAAGTAAACTCAAGCATTCTTGATCTTTGTTTATTTAGTTTACAGATTTTAGTTTAAAGAATATATTTAATACCTTATGATTGTAAGCTTAGAGCTTATAGCTTACAATCATAAGGTATTAAATATATTCTACCGAATAAGTGGAAATATGCTAATCAGAATTATACAGATGGTCTACGCTCTGTTTTAACAAATCGTATTCCAAAGCCTATGAGAACATGTTTTATTAATATACTACTTTCTCATATATCGCTCTAAGAATTCGAAAGAACCTGCCAGAAAATATTAAGACAGCCATAAATGATTATGTATCATTGAAAAGGGTAAAAATATGTTTTATACAATAAATGATGAAAAATATATTCTATGTTTTGACTCCTAGAGTTTTTAAATCAAAAGTAGTGTACTACTAGTTCAAGTGTAGTAGTAAATATCGATTAGTTTTTATTTTATGCCCAGATACACATATATCCCAACTTGATGAAATATTACCAAAACACCATATTCAGCTCAAAAAGATTTGTAGTGTAACTTTAAGCAATTTATGATTATAATTAAACTATTCATATGTGTTTACACACAATGAAACTGATAAATCAATATCACATAGATTTTGTTTGCCTTAAACACCCCCTGTGAGCAAACCCTTATGTCATCCTGTGATAATTTTTCAACAAAATGTTTTCCTCCACCAGCTGTAGCAATCTGTTTACTGAAAATGATTACGGTTAAATAAGCCCCTAACTTGCTGTGCTATCAAAATTATATTTCTTCTCTTAGTTGTAGATATTATAATAGTTGAAGGTATATGAAAGATGCTGTAGCTTACAAACAGCAGAGTTGTTTAGTTGTGGTTGAATAGATTTTCTCAAAACATGATTTGACGGCAAGTATACTTTTTTGACACAATTCAACACATTTTGATTGCAATACTGAGCTCGTCTTAAACGGAAATGAGTTGTGAACTATTCGGAACGATTGAAAATGCCTGTAGTAATCCTACCATTTTAGTGATCCCGTTTTGCTATACTAGGTGATCATTGGTTTTGAACCTAAATGTATGTCATAGCTGAACACATGGTCAATAGAAAATCCTCCTTGTTACTGGGATTGTAAAGAATAGTCACATACATACACACAAACACAAAAACATTTATCTAAATTTTCTTGTTATGTGTTTGTGTAGGTATATTTTTTGGCTCTTCCCAACACCAATGGCAAAAGGAAAATTTGCAGTATTTTTGTTTTTAGCTTCAAACCCAATAGAGTTCTAGCTGAAAAAAACGAGATCATTCGGTGCTAGAGGTAATCACAACTTTTATTTGTATTAACGTTACCTTTATTCGGTAAACCTTCGATAGTTCGACACTCTTGTAGTTCGACACGGGCTGAGCTATTTCGTCAAGTGATATTTAATGGTTACTATTGTGATGTAAGCTGACTTGAACATTAATTTGTCATTTATTGTTGACTTGGGACTTAATTAATGAACAGTTAACAGTGAACAGTTAAATTGTTACGCTTTTTAGTATTTAATACATTTGGGTAATTTCTATATAAGACTTGTGTTTTTACTTTCCTGTATATTAAACTCCATTTACTCCCTATAGCTCGACATTTCGATAGTTCGACATCCCTTAAGTCCACAAAGTGTCAAACTATCGATTTTCTACTGTATTGTATATAGTAGAAATCCCGGGACGGTTGAATAAAAAATAAAAAAAATAAATAGAGTTTAAAAACTTGGTATACAGGTACTGGACATTTAAATCATTTTACTCAGGGGGACGGCCCGCTAAGAGTCAGAAGAAAATCTTAAATGTAGGCATAGGTTGATATGCACATTAAATTTAAGTGCTTTACTAGTTAAATATAATGCCACAAATTTAAGCTCAAACGAACAACCGATTCATAAATAGCAGCCGCTCAAAGATATCTTGAATCTGCCATCTTTGAATGGCAAAGTGTGCTGCAGTTCGTCTAATCACCGCTAGGTGTCACCACTAGCCAGCCCGTGTCGCAGTTCATCTAGTATCCGCTAGGTGTCGCAAAAAGTTTCACTTCTCAATCCACTGTCTTTTATTTATTTAATAAATTATTTAAATGGTATAATACAAACAGGCACACTTAATTAAAACAAAAACATGCTGTTTATTCAAAATCATGAACGTTTTTTCGATTTAAAGTCATGTTAGTCAACTAAGCAGCTACTGTATCCGTTGACACCCGCCCTGATAGGCAGGTAGCTAGAAGATGACTACCCCAACTGGACTGGCACATAATCATCTCAACAATTGCTGAATGCTGTGGTCTCTGACAACTCTTGTCGGATAGACTTTTTCTTTGACAGCTGTGAATCGTTTCCCTTACATGGGTTCGAGGAGCGGCTAATAACCACCATCATTGACCCTGTGGGGGTTGGTTTGTACTACACGTACACGTCACTCGCCCGCTTTGCTATCACTCAGCTGATTCAAATTTCAGTTAAATAAGGTATGATGTTGTCTGTCCTGCTAAAATACCTTCTGTTTGTTTTATTTTAATCATTTCCGGTTGAACAAGTAAGTCAAAGATAAATTAAAGAATTACAATTTGAATCTACTACGATTTGATTCGTTAGTTGTGTTAAAGTGATCCCTTTCGGATTATTTTAGCGATAGAGAAGTAGCCATTGCCGTAGGTGGCACGGTAAGACCTGGGCCCGGGATCAATTTACTTTTTAATTTTGATATCCCTAGAGGCTAAAGCACTATTAATTCAAATGTTTATATATGTATTATTGTATGTATATATATGTGCCCGTGAACGCGACAACTCGAGTAATTTTGATGAAATTTGACTTAAAGGTGTAGATCGGGATAGCTTTGAAATAGTTTGCGAACCAGCAAAATCAGGTTATGGGGGGGGGGGGGTTATGGGGTGGTGAAATGTAAAACAATGTGTTACAGGTTCCCTAAATACTATATTATATTCAAAACTATTTGCAACCATTATAAGTTGTACAAATAACTAAAAATAGTAAAATATTCAGCTCTGCTTTATATTTATGGCTTTGTCTATTAATTAGGTTTTGTTAAATATTCCATGTCTGTATATTGTTTCTACTAGTTTAATAGAACAGGCAGTCTTTCTGTAATTCTAGAGGATTTTGAATAGAGATTATCGTAATTTATTTTATAGTTGTAGTAGACATATTAAACAATTTAATAGCTAGAGATTTATACATAACATAACAGCTAAATCATAGTAAAATTATACAGTTTATGGAATACAGAAGATAACTCATACAATAGATTGATAAAGTTACAATTAATGTCTAAAGTACTATTTTGTCATCAAAGGTTTGTAGACTCACAAACTTCACTGTTGACTGGAAGCATGCAGAGTTTGACAAATGTCAAGTTGTTTTATTCCCTCATATTTTGCTTCAGCGAGCAGGCACTTCCCCAGACGTGGCGCTAGTCGCCACAATCATATACACCTGGACCTGGTTTAACCGGTCACTTCCCCGAAGCCAATATTAAAGCGTTTCCTACAGCCGCAGAGACTCTAGGGTTCTAATTGTTTATCTGTTTGTTTATATTTTACTGTGTTCACAACTCATATGATTTAATAGGATTGACCTATATATATCATGATTTTTTTTATTGCGGTTAGTACAGTACACTTTTTGTTAAGTTTCCTAAAAAAAAAAAAAAAAAACAGCAACAAAAAGGTACAGAAAAATATTGCGGACTATTAATTCTGCCACTACCAGCCGGAGCCCCATGTCAACAACCCTACTATGCCTTGTCACTATGGAAGCCCAAATCACAACAGCCAAATTTCACTTTTGCCGACTTGTTTGTCTTTATTTTGTCAATTGTAGTTCATCTATGTACACTAGGTGTACAATGCAGTTTTCTGCTTGCAATATTGAGCGGAGATAATTTTCTAAAGTCAATGCTGTTCCTCGTAAATAAAATTAAATACTTGCACTTTGCAGAATCCAACGTCAATGGTATATTTGGTTCACATAAATGGAATGTCTATTTGTAGTATTCAAAGTCAATTAAGTCTGGTTCACGTAAATGAATTTTGCCCACTTACAGGAACCAAAGTCTATGTTTCATCTGGTTCACACATATTAAATGTATATTTTTAGTATCCAATGCCAATTATACATTTGGTTTGCATAAATATAATGCCTATTTGCAGTATCCAAAGTCAATGGCAAACCTAGTTTTCTTAAATGGAATGTCTATTTACATTACCTATCCAATGGTACGGCTAGTCAATGAAAGGTCTATTTACGGGTTGTAAAGTGAATGGTACGTCTGGTTCACGTAAATGAATTGTCTACTTGCAGTATCCAAAATCAATGGTACGCCTGCTTCATATAAATGTAAAATCTACTTGCAGTATCCAAAGTCAATGGTCCTTTTGCTTCACATAATTACGATGCCTATTTGTAGTATCCAAACTCAATGGAAGGCTTACTTTTGGTTCACTTAAATGGAATTTCTACTTGCAGTATTCAAAGTCAATGATACGTCTGGTTCACGTAAATGAATTGTATACTTGCAGGATCCGAAGCAATGGTTCATTTGATTCACATAAATAGAGTGTCTATTTGCAATATCAAAAGCCATTGGTACGTCTGTTTGACGTCAATGGAATGTCTGCTTGCAATATCCAAACTCAGTGGTATCTTTGGTTCACATTAATGGAATTCCTAATACACCCATTCAAAGTCTGCATTATTGAATGGTACCATAGATAAAACATACTCTCTTGTTTAGTCTATGATGGTAAGTATAGTTTACATAAATGGAAAGTCTACTTGCAGTATCCAAAGTCAATTGTAGGCCTATATTTGGTAATCATAAATGTAATGGCTATTTGGATTATTTAAAGTCAATGATCATCAGCCTTATTCCGGCGTCTATAATAATTGTTATTCATTTTGTAGTAAATTATACTTAATGAAATTAATCCGATTGTTCTTCCCCTTTTCTCTGTACGGTATTTGTAATGTGCTATTTAGACGATTAGTTGACTAACATATGTTGCAACTCTTGTTTACCTTTTCATTGTTATCTCTCAAATAATGTCATGGCAACCAATTAACCCATAAGGCCCATGTTAAATTTCCAAAAGTTTTAGTCTTTCAAACACTGTACAGCACGTTTTTAGGTTTGGTTACATACTAACGGCGGACACATACTAACATTTACACTTTATTTTGTATCGTGCAAATGTCTACGTTTGTATACAGTTTTTGTCCGTGTTACTTATTTAAACTCTTGACGACCTTTTCGAAGTGACAGAGTAATAAATGTCCTTGTACGAGATCTGAAGATGAAGACTTAAGCTCCTCGAAACGCGTAATCCACAAGGATCACACAGGATCACTCTGGCAGTACTCAGGTAATTTTATACCTTTTACAGTTTGTTTGGTAATCCAGAGCCATAACAACTCAAATAATAATTAAAAAAGTTATAATGTTTTATCCATGTAAACATATACATGTAATTATACATTCATTTGTAATATGTCTTTTAAAACTCACATCAAGGTTATCAACAAATAATTATGATTTTCATCACAACACAAAGTACAAAAAATGTTACTAGCATTCAAACTTTTTTAACACTCATCACGAAATAGATTTAGAACATTTAGCTGACCTATTTTGAACCGTTCGTCACACTCATAGTGTTTAGCAGTTGTTCTGAGGAGAGTTCAAGGTATTAAATAAAAAAAAATATCTACTTACAATGAAGTTGGCATAGCAGTTAATATAATTAATTGACTACATATAACAAATACAGAGTAATTAAAGTCTTATTAACTGTAGTCTTTCAAATATATTTGTATACTTACCAATGACAACACTATTTTATACACATAAAGAGATTCCAAGAGATTATGATGACACAACAACAGCTAAGACATTAAACATAATTTATGAGCAAAAACAATAATGGTTAACATTTTTCACTGAGAAATTGGCTGTCATCACCTTACAACCAACTCCTCAGTAAAACAATTGTACCTTTACCATTGAAGGAACTGAAATGACAGGGATTTCCCCCTTACAAAACCCGAAATAAAACTAGCGATCACTTAAACACTAAGAACACCCACGAAAGCATTTTAAATTTTTAACCCTATTAATCGACACTACATCAGCCTGTAATTAATTTTGGCATGTTTCCCGCAATACATGCAAGTAAAGCGGGTAGCGTATGATCAAATGTAGGCGTAACGAATAAATAAGTAGCCACCCCTTGGAATTACCGGTAGATCGCAGAAACTTAAAAGCTGCACACTTGTATTTTGGTGGATAAATCGTATAAATTTACTATGATTGTTTGTTTAAGAGTCTTCCTTAGTGGAAGCCATGTTGGATTTCTTCCCCATAAGAACAATGTTAACTTTGGGTCCAAATATCTCATCAGCAAATTGTCATATAATTATGGATAAGGAGTTAAATTTAAGGAATTGCGGTCCTCTAGAGATTGACGTTTTTTATTTTACAATTTTTAATTTTTATAATGAATAATTGATTATTAATTAGCTTAAAATTAAGCTAATTATTGAAAGGAAATGAAAATGGATTTTCGAAATTCAAAAACCTCAGTCACGAGTCTATTATGTTAAAAATACAAATTATAAATTTCAAAGCTATATCTTAACAAATAACGTCGTTACGTGTCCAGAAATGATGTAATGTTTAACATTGTTCTTATGGGGAAGAAATCCAACATGGCTTCCACTAAGGAAGACTCTTAAGCCAACTTCCTATGTAGGAATTACCGTAGTCTCATGGTAAGACCTGGACGCAGGACCGTAACACTTTTTCTTTTTATGTCCTATGCCATCCGATTTTGATGAAATTCAGTAAAATAGTGGAAACATACGTTTATTTCAATTAGTTTGAGAACTAGCATGATGGTTCTATGGGTACGGCCATGGTTTAAGGGGTAAAATTTTAAAATTTTTCCCCACAGAACATAAAATGTTGCAATTTATTTCTAAACTATGTTGTAGAGCTTAAAAAACAAATAATTTAGTATACGAAAAAAACTCTAAATAAATATTCGCAGTTTATTATAACTATTATATGCATTAAACATAAATTTGCTTAAATAGAAAATGAATCTGACCATATTAAGGGAGTATTTTAGTAAAAATCCAACCACGTAAATGGAAATACGCTCAGCTTGCAGGTTTGATGCAGCAGGAGCTATTTGCTTCATTGTGATTATTATAAAATAAAGTATTATTACATTTGCTATAATCATTCAAATAGTTATAAATATGGAAAAATCAGTACAGAGATCGTGATGAAAAAATTCTTAACTTTTCACTTTAACGGTCTGATTGAAAATTAGTATTTACGTTAAAAGTTTATTAAACCACTGTATACGAAATTATACTCAAGAACAAATAACTACTGTACTGCAAACTCAATTTTACAACACATACAACACAACGTACAGTCTCTGACTTTCTAGTCATAATGTCTTTACTACTTCCATAATGACTCTCTTCATGGTGCACCCATCTCCCCTTCCTGACCACCTTTGTATTTAACAATCATCTACTATGGTTTATTTTAATGCCCTGGGCACAATCCATGTTCCAGACATAATGCCTTTACTAATTCCATAATGACTCTCTTCATGGTACACCCATCTACCCTTCCTGACCACCTCTGTACTTAACAATCATCTACTATGGTTTATGTCCTGGACACATTACATGCTCCAGACATAATGCCTTTACTAATTCCATCATGACTCTCTTCATGGTACACCCATCTTACATTCCTGACCACCTCTGTACTTAACAATCATCTACTATGGTTTATTTTAATGTCCTGGACACAATCCATGCTCCAGACATAATGCCTTTACTAATTCCATCATGACACTCTTCATGGTGCACCCATCTCCCCTTCCTGTCCACCTTTGTATTTAACAACCATCTACTATGGTTTATTTTAATGCCCTGGGCACAATCCATGTTCCAGACATAATGCCTTACTAATTCCATCATGACTCTCTTCATGGTACACCCATCTTACATTCCTGACCACCTCTGTACTTAACAATCATCTACTATGGTTTATTTTAATGTCCTGGACACAATCCATGCTCCAGACATAATGCCTTTACTAATTCCATCATGACTCTCTTCATGGTACACCCATCTTACATTCCTGACCACCTCTGTACTTAACAATCATCTACTATGGTTTATTTTAATGCCCTGGGCACAATCCATGTTCCAGACATAATGCCTTTACTAATTCCATCATGACACTCTTCATGGTGCACCCATCTCCCCTTCCTGTCCACCTTTGTATTTAACAACCATCTACTATGGTTTATTTTCATGCCCTGGGCACAATCCATGTTCCAGACATAATGCCTTACTAATTCCATAATGACTCTCTTTATGGTATACCCTTCGAACCTTCCTGACCACCTCTGTACTTAACAATCATATACTACGGTTTATCTTAATGTCCTGGACAGAATACATGCTCCAGACATAATGCCTTTACTACTTCCATAATGACTCTCTTCATGGTGCACCCATCTACTCTTCCTGAACACCTCTGTACTTAGCAATCATCTACTATGGTTTATTTTAATGCCCTGGGCACAATCCATGTTCCAGACATAATGCCTTTACTAATTCCATCATGACACTCTTCATGGTGCACCCATCTCCCCTTCCTGTCCACCTTTGTATTTAACAACCATCTACTATGGTTTATTTTCATGCCCTGGGCACAATCCATGTTCCAGACATAATGCCTTACTAATTCCATAATGACTCTCTTTATGGTATACCCTTCGAACCTTCCTGACCACCTCTGTACTTAACAATCATATACTACGGTTTATCTTAATGTCCTGGACAGAATACATGCTCCAGACATAATGCCTTTACTACTTCCATAATGACTCTCTTCATGGTGCACCCATCTACTCTTCCTGAACACCTCTGTACTTAGCAATCATCTACTATGGTTTATTTTAATGCCCTGGGCACAATCCATGTTCCAGACATAATGCCTTACTAATTCCATAATGACTCTCTTTATGGTATACCCTTCGAACCTTCCTGACCACCTCTGTACTTAACAATCATATACTACGGTTTATCTTAATGTCCTGGACAGAATACATGCTCCAGACATAATGCCTTTACTACTTCCATAATGACTCTCTTCATGGTGCACCCATCTACTCTTCCTGAACACCTCTGTACTTAGCAATCATCTACTATAGTTTATTTTAATGTCCTGGACACATTACATGCTCCAGACATAATGCCTTTACTAATTCCATAATGACTCTCTTTATGGTACACCCATCAACCCTTCCTGACCACCTCTGTACTTAACAATCATCTACTATGGTTTATGTCCTGGACACATTACATGCTCCAGACATAATTCCTTTACTAATTCCATCATGACTCTCTTCATGGTACACCCATCTTACATTCCTGACCACCTCTGTACTTAACAATCATCTACTATGGTTTATTTTAATGTCCTGGACACAATCCATGCTCTAGACATACTGCCTTTACTAATTCCATCATGACTCTCTTCATGGTACACCCATCTTACATTCCTGACCACCTCTGTACTTAACAATCATCTACTATGGTTTATGTCCTGGACACATTACATGCTCTAGACATAACGCCTTTACTATTTCCAAAATGACTTTATTAATCATAGACCCAATTGTACGTAGAAGTCACTTGTTTACTATTAGATGGTTCACAATGGTTTATTATCTTCGATACATTTCGTGCTCAAAAGCTATAGTACAGTACTTTACTTTTATCACATCCAAACGATTCTCTTAAACGTAGACAGTATTTTCTTCGTACCCTTAAGGTTTGTAAGCATTGGTTATATTTTTTATACATTTATCATAAATAAATAATCTTATTATTCAACAATTCAACAATGTATAATTCATCCTCCTGACATTTGTTAAGTACTTTCCTAACAACACTATCTTTGACACATCTCCTCTCACTACACGATATTAATTTTTTTCACAAAAATTATCTAATTCGTTATTATATTTATTAATTTGTTTTTGCATAATCAACTCTTCCAAAACAGGCGCTAAAATGGCTTGTCAAAGGTTTTTATTGATTGAACATTGGCTTTGTTTTCATTGCAAGTCCATTAAAGATAAAACGCATAGAAACAATCAAGAGAACGTTAATTATATCCTAGAAAGTGAATTTATCATGTTTAAATCATCACACTTCTCGTGTTATTAGTATAAACCGTAGATTAAAGAGTAGGTATTCTATTTAATCAATGGTATCTCTATAAAATCATTTTATTTTATGTAATTTTTCTTACACATAAACCTAGAATAATTCATTCAAACGTAATATACTATTGAATGAGAGTCAGTACGAGTACAGTACTACAATGATCAAAATGCTATAATGGTATCCTCAAAATTAGAAACTGAGTAAAATAATACATTGATTAAAGTGAATGTTAATGTTAGTCAAAATAATACCTGATATGAGTTTCATAATAAACTAGCATACAACAATATTATTAGTAAATCAGCTGATCGCCCAATGCAAATATAATGGACATGAAAAGTTACAAGTTATAACTTGTAAGGCCCCTGTTAATTTTTTTGGTAATTGCATAATACAAAAAACGGGTTTTCCTTATGAATTATTTACTTATTATCATATTATATTTATTGATAAACAGTATATGATATAACAATCAATTGTATACGTTTTAGCGTAATCAAATGCTGGTTAGTAACTGACCAAAAACCTTTTTCCCGAACAGCTGATTAGCGAGTCATCTACACGCATGATGTGCCAGTTTCTGATTGGTTCATTGTTGTCCTGTACGTGTCATTGAACGGTAAGCTGTATTTTCAAGTTATTACGTGTAGTCGTTGTCTTCTATGTCGTGAGTGTTCGCGAGTGTACGCGAGTGTGTTTTAGTGGACATTTACTTGTAATAGTTAGTGTCAAGTGACTTATTTGGGCTGATTTTCCTGTCTACATGAATCATCTACAGTAATAGTTGGTTAGTATTTTCAATTATTTTGTTCTATTTATAAAGTATAAGTATTTGCAGAAGCAAAAGTTGATTGTGCAATACTCTAATTGTTAATATCCTAGTTTAGTCTACACTATAATTACCAAACTATGTCGTTCTATAATTCTTAGCTTATTTCACCTCATAAAATAATTGTCGGGCTTTCACAAACTGGTAATTTGTTGTCGTTTCATGATTAATGACTCAATAATGGTATTACGTTTGTTGTTTGTAACCTAATAACGAAAAGTATTTGAAAAGCGTTGAATTTGAATTGGGATTAGGCTTTGAAGTAACCAAGCTTAAACGTAGGATTAATGGAATTTCAAATTGAGTAAGATTATATGCCAAATATTAGACACATAAAGAAAGATTAAAACTACAAATAAAAAATACTCTAAAAGCTTTGTTTTTAAAACGTGATTTAGCCTTAATAACCGTATAGTTTATGGAACTATTGATGCATATCGATCAGTTGAAGCAAATAAAATGGAAGATGACTAATCATACATAGAATAATATTGTATAGCCTATTTTTATCCCTAAAAATGTGATGTTTGTGTTTGTGCAGGTAAATTTATATTTATTTGTGATAGGTACGGCCTATTTAATCTTCATACAAATCCAAAGATAAATCAATTATAGCCAGCTAACAGCTTTTGTGCTTCAAATATCATTAGAATTTGATAAATAATAATGATTTTTTTATAACTTAGATATTTTAAAATAAGATATAAATTTAATAATTTACTTGGTATACAGAATACCTCATGTATACTGAATGCTGTATCGACCACCTGTTAATGTAGAGCTTTCATAGCTTATCGAAACGCCTAGTGTTTTAAAGGTTTTATTTGACGAGGTCTATTGTAATTTATTATTATTTAATGTCCAATGAAGTACTTGATTCTTGAATGATAAAAACTGTTTTGTTTGCAGGTTAGTGGTTGCAGTCGTACCAAAGGTAAGGCTTTGTGTGTGCATGCCTTGTAGATTTGGACCTTCGCATCGTTGGACTTGGAAAGGAAGGAGGTTAGGGCGTACACTATAACTAATTGGTAGGGAAAAGTTAGGAATTGTAGGAAAATTCATTATTATTAGGCACCAGCACTTCACTAGAGCAATGTGAAATAACAGTACGATATTTACAATTTTTATTTCCTAAATTTTTATTCATTATATTTTCTTCTAGGATATTGTAATATATACTTAGCAAAACGATCGGAATTTAAAGTTAAAGACTAAGGGAATTGTTTATTTGTAGATTAACCAATATTTAAAATCCCCCAAACTAAGAAACCCCTTTTCAGCAGACCTGGGAATAATATTTGGCGATACATTAGGTTAGACAACATAACTTTCGTACTTTTTAGCTAAAATAATTTTGCTATCAGAGTTTTACCAGTGTATTTACTTGATTGACATCAAGTGTAGTAAATGTTGTATGGCAAATTAGCAGCTATGCTTCTATCAGAACTATGACAAATCCTTTACTTTACACATACCTACTATAACAGACTGGCTTTGTCTTACTCTTGTTTGAACACTCATCTCGGCTGACGAAGCAAAAGGCTGGGACAGTTGCGGCCGGACTGTCACAGCTGATTGTTACGTCAGAACAGAAACTTTTAAAATTTTTACATTTTAGTAATAATTCCCTTTTTTTAAACTTTGACAGTACACAATATTTTTTCCCACAAAAATCTTAAATTCCTACTAACAATTATTTGTAAGTACCTGTAAATATTTTTTGTGATGTTCTTCTCTATGCGCATTCCAAATAGTTTAATTAGAAAAAAATTGAAATCATAACAGATGCTATATTTAGTTATATCAGGAAAGTTTATCGTACTGTACTTTTAAAATTTAGTTTTTGCTGTGTAAAAAACATAACTTTTCCATAATACAACTTCTAGCCTAGGTCTGCTGTAAAAGGTCGTCATGTTTCTTAATCTAAAAAGGCAAATAAGATAAACTATTTTACTTTACTTTTGAGTTTTAAAAATCAACAACCTTTTTACATGCATAAAAAAAAACCTAAATGTTAGGGGATTGGTATTCTTCATTATCACAGAAAATGAGTTTAATTCTTTAATATATTAATTTAGATCAGTATATTTTCCAAATAATGTAATATATATTAGGGTTTATCGTTAACAAAACTAAATATCTAGCTAAAACTAGTGTAAATGAAGTTTTTTGTCAAATCATTCATAGGAATTTCAACTTTTCACTACATAATATTTACATTTTTTATTAGAAAGTCAGGAATAACTTTATAGGTTAGTGCTAGTCAGGCTTTACAACATCAAGACTTCGGATCTTCTCACCTCATGATGCATGTTTTAATGTTTAGTGCTTGATGTTTTAGTTGTTAACACATTCCTTGTATCCAGGCTTCGGGTAGGTTTGTTTTCTGTCGATATACAGCACCGCGTGACAAGTGTTGGACAGTTGACGTTGTTTTCAGTCGAACAACAATTGAATTGCATTTTATAGTACGAAACTATCAATGTCCTTGCGTATATTTTATGAGAGTCAGATCAGACAGAAGACCATCAACAACCACCAATAACACGTCGGGGGATAATAACCGTCGATAGGCATATAATGTTTAGATAAATACTGACGACGTACCTAACAGTTGAGTTTTAATACATCAAGTCGTCGAATTTTACATCTCTTGTGTCTACGTAGTTTTAAGCAACGTTATATTCTCTTGTGATATATGAGCATGTGTCATGTTTACTTGTATTATGAAATAATGTGTTATATGTTATTGTTTTGTTTGTATATCATGTCTTGTTTGTTAAAAATCCAATATGATGTGAACAACAACCATCAAGCCCCATTAGGGGTAATTTCTGATTAGTCATTACCTAAAGTTAATTGAATCTTTTATAGCACAAATTTATTAGTTGGGCATAATAAAGATATGAGAGTAACCAAAAAGACAATGTTTATCTTTATCAGTTAATGTAAAAGAGTAACTCTTGCAAATGTAAAAGTCTCAATGTTTTGAAAAATTTATTTTATGGATAAAATCTTTAGATTCATATTTTAAAATAATTTGTTCACACCATATCGGTGTTTCAGCTGAAGCCAACCAAAGGTAGGAGTACTCAAATTAGTTTATCTTGTATTTGTGTGTTATAACTTAGCCTGGATACAAGGAAATATATCTGCCAACATATATTCTATAAGTTATGTTTACTAATAAAATTGACATAATTACTTAATGATAATGGATTATAATTAATTTGGAATAAAATTTAAATCAATATGTTGTGCAGATATCGTAATGTTATAATTATATTAACTTTAAACCCGTGATTAATGAAGTGAAAGAGTTCAATGTTGCAAAGTTTAGTTGATATTGAAGTATGAAACCTACAGTGACTTCTGCATCGTTACAAACAATGGTAGGTTTAATTATTGCACAGTTTATTTATAGTTTTAATTAATATTTAACTAGTTTTGTAAAGGCTGGAACATGGCCTTAGTATTAATTGTTATTTCTATTATTAATTCGTTTAATCAAATCTTTGATAGGCTCAGTAGTGCTTGTGTAGTTGATCTTGAGTTTTTGATACATGTTACCTCTTTGCATTTCATTCTAAGTCAAAGATACATTAGTTTAGGGTTTTCACTAATCCAATTTTTTAACTTTTTAAATTGCTTTAAAGTATTTTTAAACATTTTAGGACTTTTAAACATTATATATCATGTTATTTAATTGTGTTTCCTTAAAACTGGGCCTTTATTTGATAGTTTAGTCAAAACTTTATTGAGAGGTGTGCCAATAGAGATTTAACTGTTGTATTCGTGGGAATATTGCATTACAGAGTAACAATATTTTGATCAGAAATTCCATACTATAAAATGCAATTTAATTGTTGTTTCTACTGGTCAGTCAATTTCCCGGTATTTGATTTCATTTTTTTTTAATTTTTCCCAGTTAAACCGGCCCATATATAGTAGTTGTGACTAATCTCTATGGCAGCACCTTCATAGGTTAGTTAGGTTAGTGTAGGTTAGGCTAAGTACTGGAAGCGGCCGGAGTTTAAAATAAACTGTTTCAGGTGGGAGTGGATAATTTGTTGTGGTTTCTACTTAGTTGACATTCTTTTACGACAATTGTTTCGGAAATGTTCTTAATAGAATCTTAGTACACAGTTATATGTTATTATTTGATTCAAAAACACAAAATAAAATATACTTTGGGAGTATTTTTTTTGTTGGGAGTAACACTTGACCATTCTCTCGGGAAGCAGCAGCAAATTTGTAGCTGGGATATGTTTTTAGTAGTAAATTTCAATAATTTTAAGCTACTGGAAGTAGTAAACATTATGTAGTATCGCTAAAATGTAAGGACGTTTTTTAACTATGCTTTCTTTAAAGGTCTAAAACATCTTACAGGGTGGGTGTCTCTATGGAGAATTTAAGAAATTTATTTTGGGTTCATAATCCCATTTATTTGTGCCATATGGCTTCGTGTACTAAATTTTAAACTGATTATGACTCCGCCCGCCTCTACCATATTTTTCCCGTGTGGAGTTGCTAGTCTCCCATCGGGCGCCTCCCCAGGTGGCGGATAGGGGAAGGCCCGTCACATGGCGGGTACTGGGAATATACAGGGTAGTTATAAAGTCACTTATCCTGTGGGTTTTCTTCAATCAATACATTACTCAGTTTTTATTGTAAAAATAACGTTCATACTAAAACTTGTGTAGTAATATAAAATCTTAGGAAAGAATTATCTGAGGTCTTGAGATGAATGTATTCTTATAATTTTTTCCTCTTTTAACAGTGGTGCAATCTAAATTCAACAGGGTTGTGCCGTAACGTTTTTGGGATATGGGTGTCTCACGAGAGGTGTCTCAAATTGATTACGGAAAAACGGCTTAACGTACAAGGATGAAATAAAATTATTTCCCGCTAAATCGACCCCAAGGAATAACGTAAAAATATTTTTAACTTTTTCCCAATACAGGGTGTGCCAAAAACTGAGGGTCACTAGTTCGAATCTCGGAATTTTCAAATGTAAACACATGTCATGCTATACATCATTTTAAAGGTATTTAATAGAGAAACATTTTAGCGAAAACAGAAATTAGTTATCTTTTTCCGTTTCAAAATGGCGGCAGTTTTTTTGGAAAAAATCTATATTTTTTTAATACTCTGTGTTTCCTATACCAATGCATTTATCCCTTCTCCGGTTAAATTTTCTTACTCGTTATGAAATTAGCTTTACTTTGATATGGTACAAGTAACGGTTTTTTGAAATTATAAAAATTCCAAAAAAAATTATTTTTGAAAATTTGCAAATGCTCATTTTTCAAAAATTTCAAATAGCAACATATGTCAAGTGGCACATCATTTTATAGGTTTTTTAATTCCTAAACACTTTGTAATTTACACTTACTTCGTATCTCTTTTAGTTTTTGCGTAAATAACAAAAAACCTAATGTTCCTATATCAAATGCATGTTATTTGGGTTTAACACTAAAGGCCCAATTTGATGAAGTGTTAAACCACGTCAAACCCAAATAGCATGCATTTGATATAGGAAAATTAGGTTTTTTGTTATTTACGCAAAAACTAAAAGAGATACGAAGTAAGTGTAAATTACAAAGTTGTTAGGAACTAAACAACCTATAAAATGATGTGCCACTTGACATATGTTGCTATTTGACATTTTTGAAAAATAAGCATTTGCAAATTTTCAAAAATAATTTTTTTTGGAATTTTTATAATTTCAAAAAACCGTTACTTGTAGCATATCAAAGTAAAGCTAATTTCATAACGAGTAAGAAAATTTAACCGGAGAATGGATAAATGCATTGGTATAGGAAACACAGAGTATTAAAAAAATATAGATTTTTCCAAAAAAAAACTGCCGCCATTTTGAAACGGAAAAAGATAACTAATTTCTGTTTTCGCTAAAATGTTTTTCTATCAAATACCTTTAAAATGATGTATAACATGACATATGTTTACTTTTGAAAATTCCGAGATTCGAACTAGTGACCCTCAGTTTTTGGCACACCCTGTATTGGGAAAAAGTTAAAAATATTTTTACGTTATTCCTTGGGGTTGATTTAGCGGGAAATAATTCTATTTCATCCTTGTACGTTAAGCCGTTTTTCCGTAATCGATTTGAGACACCTCTCGTGAGACACCCAATAAGATCTAGGATCTGAATTAAACATTTTAATAAGAAGGTAAGTAGATGCGTCAAGTCAAACAACACTCTCCTTTACCTCTGTAAACAGTGGTGCCATCAAACCATAAAAGGTTTGAAGGAGTTCAAAGAAATAAATTCATGATTTAAAATACAATATGACAAAAATGGAACATGAGTGTTTTTTTCTGTGAAAACTATTTGATGATCTTCAAACTAAGCAATAGGTAAATGTTTTACTGATTAAACTTTAAAGGTGTTAGTCTGGATATTGTTTGCTAACAGAATGGGCATATTTATTTGAAAGGTCACCTAATTAGCTATGAAACTCCTATGTTGACTCGTATATCTTCCTACCCATATCTTGAAAGCGCTACAATCATTTTGAATCACGATTGAAACACTGTTTCCAAGAGGAAGGTGGGTGATATTTGATATGTCGCATTACTAGCTTCTCATTAAAATGTTTAAGTTGACTTTATTTGCTAAATCGAACATCTTTAAATGACTACAGCCCTGTGGTGTTTAGACTGCATAGTGTTTCAGGATGGAAAGAGAGTTTTATTAGACCTGTCATTTAAATATACTCCAACAAGAAGTTTTGAAGTTGACTTCTGTATCTTAGACCTCACAAACTTTAAATGGCTACAACAAATTAGAATATGTACACGTCCAATGAATTCAATGGTTGAAAATCACTTGATATATGAATTTTTCTATTAATAAATAGGGATAAGGAACTTTGCAGCCACCCTGTACTCCCAGGGTGGACCAAAACTAGCATAGTATTAGTATCAGCTGAATAGATATAATTTTCCTTCGAATTTAGGAGATTTCTTACCTTGAGGTACCAACATAACTAATATATTGGAAGTTTAAAGACCATGATGATTTAGGTTTTACAAAGATTCACCAAAGTCCTATTAGTGTGTTGCCGTATATTTAAGCAAACTTATGAGTTATATTTCAGTGTCATCTTTTTTCAACATATTGTTAACAATAGAACTGTTCCACGTGCTTAACTTAAACTAAGCATTAAATGATTTGTACGTTTTAATTTTTTTAGTTAGATCGGTTGAATACTTTTGTACTCGTATATTAGCGACTTTGTAAAATATTTATTTAAACAAAAAATTGTGTTATGATCATTATTCTGGCAAATTTTCTTTTACTACATGTTTAAATACTGTATGTAATCATATTAAACCATAGATGCAATAAAAGTAGTTAAGCAATAAAGGTTAGTTGTTATTTTTAGATTAGTCTTATGAAAATCTAAATTACTTAAATCATTGAAATGTAGGTAATCTAAATCGCCTGAATGATTCCGGTTGAAAATCTAGCGTCCAACCTTTAGCTTAAACTCAAATCGAAAAAAGGTTTATTACTAACATAAATAAGAATACAAATAAAATAGTAATGCTTTAATATTACATGGGGGTTTTTGTTTTGGAGGGTGAAAGTGACATTTCTGGGGGTAATATTATGGAACACGTATCCTATCGTGTTTTATCACAATGACTACAAGGAAGAAAGATTTATAACCAAATTATTTATACTTTCAAGGAACATAATTTACAAACGTATTTAATATTAAAATCCATTTTTAGCCCCTGAGCTTTGATTAATTAAAAATAGGTATTTACCTTCGTCAAACTGCTCAAACTGTTGTAACTTGAGTTACGGCCGTTTCGGCATTATAATGCCATCGTCAGACGTTGAACATTCAGCTGAAGTAGCGTCGTCATAGTTGAAACACATAACACGAACACGAATAACATTTTACAATTAATAACGAAGACACAACGAACAGGCCTGTCGCACACACGGTACCGGTTGACATTGCCACGATCTGAACTGGATGCCGACTAGAGGTTAATCCTGCATCGTTCTTTGCGTAGTGGTGTTATCAGCTGACCTTTGTACTCCTGCCTTTTGTCTCTTGTCCTGGTCTAAAATACTATTGAATATGATGTGTGATTTATATTGGAATTTTGTCATTTAATATTGTGTCATCAAAATTATTTTCTGTATAGGCTCTGTAAATTTCGTATTCTTCTAATGTGTCCAATTTATTTCCTTTCTTACTTGTGTGGAGTATATCGAGGCCAGTGTTCAGATCATACATGTCATGGTTTTTGTCAACCAGGTGTTGAGCAAAGGATGATTTTTGTTTGTCGGCTCTTGGACATGGGTGATGTTCTTTGTACCTGGTTCCGAATGTTCGTCCAGTTTTTCCTAGATGTTAAAGCTCGGGCAACTAGCACATTTAATTTTATACACACCTGACTTCTCACTTTTGTCGATTACACGATCAGAAACGTTTAATTTATTAATTGTCTTGTTGTTGGTCTTGAACGCCAATTCGATACCATGTTTTTTTCAATTCTTTCGTAAGTGTGTTATGAATTGAATGTGAGTACTCTACACACACATACTTCTTCTTTTGTGGTTGGACGTCTCCAGACTTTTTGTTTTTCATCTTACTTAATAACCTGTCAATCATATTGCTGTTGTACCCATTAGATAGCGCTATGTGTTTGATCAAATTGAGTTCTTTATTACAATTGTTGTCTGACATTGGAACATTTAATAATCTATATAACATACTATTATAAGCGGCATATTTCTGTGATGGCGGATGGTATGACGTGTTATGGATGGTTTGGTTTGACGTGGTTGGCTTACGATAAATGCTGAAATCCAATCTATTGTTAAATTTTTCTATTGTCAGGTCTAGAAAATTCATTTTGTTTGATTCCTCAATTTCCATCGTGAATTTCAAATTTGGGGAAATATTGTTTAGATATTTGTGTAATAAGTCAAGTTGTCGGACGTTACCGTTAAACAAAAGAATAGTGTCATCTACATATCGGTGGTACTGCAGTATTTTTTGTTTCTGTTTGTTACGATCCGATAGTATAAATTCATTTTCGATACAATTCAAATGAATGTCAGCGAGTGTGCAAGATAGAGGGGAGCCCATTGCTAGGCCTTCAGATTGTGAGTAGAATTTTCCTTCAAACTTAAAATAATTCTGTTGAAGTACTTATTTCAGAAGGGCTAAACATTCATCGACTGCTTCTGGCAACATATTTGAACTGGAAGTCAGGTGACCTTGGACTAATTCCAAAGTTTTCTACACCGGTACATTGGTGTACAAATTAACGATGTCAAATGAAACCAATAAATCATGCATCCTTATGTTTAAATCTTTAGTTTTTTCAATAAAATCATAAATGTTTTTTAAACTAAAATTATTCTGAAATTGGATCTGGTTTCTTAAAATTTGTTCGAGCTTTTTAGCGAGTGTGTAAGTTGGTGCAGAGGTGTGGTCCACCAACGGTCTTATTGGGACGCCTTCCTTGTGTACTTTAGGCAATCCTCGCAACACTGGTGCAGTGGGGTTGGTAACCATCAGGCGCTTTATTTCCTCGTCGGTAAAAAGTACCTTACTATTATTTACAAGTTTCTAATTTTCCTTTGGTACACTTTGGTGGGGTCTTTTTTTCAATTCTACAATATGATTATTTGTGATAAACTCTATACCTTATTTATATACTCTGTTTTGTACATTATTGCACTAGTATTACCTTTGTCTGCTTTACATATTATTGCATTGTGAGGGGTTAATTTTTCTTTAATGCTATTCAAAACTAATGCATAATTTCTGTGAATGTTGTTAGTAAAATTGGATATTTTACTGTCATTACGAAGTTTTTTATTGAGACTAATGCCCCGGCTAATGTGCCCATCTTCGTCCGGGATTGTCTTAATAACACATTCAGCGTTAATAAATTCGTTATTTTTTTCTTTATTACGAAGTAGTAGTACTTTAGTATTAACTAGGTTTACCTCAAGCTCTCCAGATACCGCTTGTTGTTTTCCCTCGCCCTCAGTATGCGCTTCTCGTTGTCCTCCAACCACTTCATGTAGCGCAAGAACTTCTGAGTTACTCTCTCAAGTCCCCTGATACCCGAGGAGGGATGAGGATGTCTTGTTAACCTGTCGGGCCACGTGCCCATGTGCACATGATGCTCGGGGTCTGGACTGGCCTTGGACGCAAATACAAAGGTTTGAAAAATAATGCAAAAATTAAACGGGCTTATTTTGTCATAATTACACAGCTGTTACTGTCAACAATGGAAATAGCATATTTGTACGTGTTTTAGCGGATTTCCAAATAGGGAATACGCTAGTACCGTAGGTCTCATGGTAAGATCTCATAACCGGGACCCATTTACTTTTTCGTTTTTAAGTCCCACATATATTTGTATATGTTAATGTTATTAGAATAGAATTAGGGCCAGTTACGCCATTTGTTTATGTTTATAATCCATACCACTTCCTGTTCTAATATTCGTGGGTTTCCGTCATTTAGGTTTTCCGTGCCAACTTTTACGTACATTTACTATTCGTACAATAGCACAGTATAAGTGTAAATATTACTTATAAGCTAGCAAATGTAAGACTAGCTTACTTTACAATGAATTATTTATTTATTTATTCTTTCAAAGGTAACACCATTTTTACATTGGAATATACTTTAAATAGGATTAATCACTTTATAAACATAGCATAATTAGGTAATAAATATGAGCAATAATAAAAATAAATTAGAAAACAAACATGACATGCAAAATACATAACCAGTATTAAAGAAAATACAAATACATTCATAGGCTGAATCATTCCAATTGTAAGACATACATAAACATAGCAAATTAGGTAAAGGCTACTAAAATACGTGCAATAAAAAAGAATGAAAGTGAAAAGCAGGCACAAGATGCAAAAGACATAACCAGCAAATAATATGGCGCATAGATAACAAAAACAGGTAAAATATGAAGTGCAAAAACGTAACAACAACAATATTGTAAAGTATATTGTAAAGTAAGCAACAAATATGGGATCGCTTCTTCCATTACCACTTTCTTAAACTTTATTCAGGAAAACCAATTTTCATTCATGGTAAATATAATAATATTCCAGCTACTATAAAAAATAGCTTACGGAATAGTTTCCTGGTTTAAGAGTAGTTGCGGGCAGACTTCCATATCTGTTGGCACAAACAACCAAATGAAAATATCGATTGTTCAATTGTTTCATTAGATATATCGTTTTGTTAGTTAGGTTAGGTTAACCTTAGCTAACTAACCAAACGATATATCGAATAATCGATATATCGATCGATATTTTCATTCGGTTGTTTGTGCAAACAGATACGGAAGTCTACCCGTAGTTGCTTTCGGGACTCAAAGGGAGAAAAATAAAACGCCTCAATAAAACTGTAAGAATATTTACCAAATATTACATAATTGTAGTCATTACTTTTTCAAATGGGTATTTAGTAGAAAAGTAAGACAGCTATTACGCCCCACTTAAATGTACATGTACTTTTTTTCTACCACCCCTCTAATGGACGGATCTAATTTCTTCAGCGCAGCTTTGGAACAATCCTGGGTCCACTCTTCCTTGGTAAAGTACATCCTTTCGTCGTCTGTGTACTGCTTACACGCCTGGAATTGGCTGAAAACACGAAAAACGAGGTTAGTTTTATTTTGTTTTGTTTTTTAGTTGTCGCAGCTAGTCTGGGCGCGCGGACCCTTGTGTACTAACCGTCCCCCACGTCAAAGCCATGAAGACAGCAGTGAGGCGCTGAACAACCCCCAGAGAGCCGTGTGGGCCAGATGTTTTTGGAAATGAGCAATAAACACTCCCCTCTACACCCCGCACCCTAGCGCGGCCGCGCGCCCAGACTAGCTGCAACTACGTACACGTCCCCCAGATGTGTGTGAAGATCGCTAGGACCTCGCTTCGCTAGCGCATGTATTAGGGCAGCAGAAGCGACGAGACGACTATACATATCGATAGCCAACCACAGAGCACTAATGTATGTAGCCAACTAACTTCACAATCTATCTATACTATTATAAAGAAGAGGTGGTGTCTGTGTGTGTGTGTGTGTGTGTTTGTATGAGATAATCTCAAAAACTACTGAACCGACTGGGCTCAAATTGCACACAAATGAAGCTACAGCTCCGAGGATACATATAGAACTATTCCCGCTTCGATATTGTCCTAGGGCTCTGCCCCGTGGGCTTTCAAAAATTTGAGGTGAGAGATTTCAAAGTAAACATTGATTGATGGTATCTATGGTAACAAAGAACAAGCCTACAAACAATGTTTAAAAATGAAAACAAGCAGAAATAACTGTCAAATGAATTTTGATTTCACAAACAGCTGGTTCAAACATATTAAATACTGCACGAATATTAGAACAGAGAGGGTAAGGATTATAAATTTAAAATATGATGTCACTAGCCCAAATATTATTTAGCCTAACACTACTTAAATGGAGCTGACAAACCATGTTAATGTAATTTCATTAGTATATGATTCGTTCAGTTACTTCATTTGTTTATGTTTATGATCTATTATACTGGGTCTGTTCTAATATTTGCAAAATGCTGTAATAATATTTTACAGTAAATAATTCGTTATAAAAGAAATCATTCATGGATATATGAAATAATTCAGATTCGATATATCTGGAGACCAAATAGCAACATACTGGAGACAGTCGGCAGACAAATCGCCATGTGTGGACGAGGCTTAACACATACAGACAAGCAGACAGATAATAAACCTAACGAGATAGGACATTTGTTTACATGAACATTTTTGCTTGTTTTCACCCAAGGAATCACTACATAACCTATGTATGTGTCCACCATTTTTTTAAAGCCTGAATGCTCCTTGTACAGTTCATTACAACATTTTACATTTTATTTTCAATTGTACATGGCAATTTTATCACTGAAATATTAATTGTCTTTTTATACTTCAACACACGTTTGCATAATATTGTTATTGGATAAGTTCGACGATAGCTACCTTCGTATATTTTTGAAGCTACAATCGAGTTAATATGAGGGAACTTTGACAAGGATCAGTTCAACGATTTAATTAACACTATTGATGCACTATAACGGGTTAAGAGCTTCCATATAATATAAAGTCAAAGGTAATCACATGTTATAAAATATTAAGAAGCCTGCCTGAATGTGCTGGCCTAAAACTTTTGAACTATAAATTATATCATTGTGTATCTATTATAATTAAATTTTGGTTTAATTGACAAACCAGAATATTTGGTATTAGCAGAGTTTACCTATGAATAAATGATAATACTTATTATTCCAGCGAACATGACCAGTTAGGACCTCTGAGTCTTTTCCAACACTTAAACTTTATAACACAATGCAAATAGTAGTTTACGCAACGATCGCGTAAATATAGTGTTAACGACACGAGTAGAAAATTTAAGGTACGAGCCTTGGCTAGTGCCTAAAAAACTTCTACGAGTGTCGTTAACATTATTTACGCGAGTTGCGTACACTACTTTACCTACGACATTGTTTTAATTACTAAAAATCACTACTCATAACTTCTAAAAAGAGGTTATGTTTTCGTTTATAACCTCTCATTGCCAGTGACAGTGATGCAACGAAACATTGTACCAAAAACTAATTGCACCAATCAACAATTCAATTGGCCTGAACAGCTGATTAGTTGAATTTCGAATCATTACAATTTTACTTCTCCTCTCTCAATCCTTGAACCTCATTGGTCCGTTACCAGTGTTGTTATGAGTAAAATTATGCCATTATGAAAGTAAACAATGGTGTTTTTAGATACTTTTCAATTCTAATAACTGTTGTATTATTGTAACAATTGTAATATGTACTGAAACAGCTAATTTAATCGTAGCCGGTCGTAGGTAAAAGAACATATCTCTAATTGATAGATTTATCTCATGATAGCAAAAACGCAACATGTAGTACTTTAAATAGTTCTGCACAGTATTGTTTTTTCAGTCGAAGTATACTAAATAGATGGTTCGAAAGCGTGCAAGAGTAACAATATAGTTTGAACGTATGCACAGAATAGACTTCTCATATAATGTAAAAACCTGAATCCAAGGAAAAAATAGACGAAGTTCAGGAGCATCTCACCAGAGTTTACTAGTGTATTGGGTTAAATATTAATTAAAACCAATACTTGGATCATTTAATACTTGTGTGCTGCGTCGTTGACCGACAATGTCGGATAGACTGCGTTATTATATACATTTAAAAATAAACACTACTATTTACATACATATAAACAAAACAACTTAAACAGGCTGTGGCGGTAAATAAAAACGTGTTCCCCATTTGTAATGAAGGCTTTTATGTGACTTTGAGGGGTTCTTTACTCAGCTCCTCCAGTGAGTACAGTGGCCTATCCACCAAGCTATTTCTGACGGCAGCTTTGAAGGAGGTGATTTCCATATCCCGCACCTTATCCGGCAAGGTATTAAAAGCCGTATGGCATAGCGGGGATAGCTCTTGAGGGTGCGGGTGAGACGACAACGCGGCATGTCAAGGTGTAGTGCTTGCCGGGTGTCATAGCGGTGGTGAACTTCTCTTCGGTCAAACAGATGGACATTCTCTTTCAGGAGTATTAGGATGTTCAATACATATTGACTGAAGACTGTAAGAATGCCCAGATCTTTAAAAAGTACAATGCAGTATCATAACAAAGAGCTGATTGATTTATCACTTAACACAGAATACTGTCATTAGTTGATGACCATCTCAACAGATTGCAACACGTTTTTTGTTTCAAATGTTTACATTATTTGAGAAGTCTATAATGTGTAAAGTCAATGGTATAACTCAAAGAATCATAATCCAAGGTGTTTTTACGAAAAACACAAACAGTCTGCTTTAAGTTATTAAGTGGAATTTTCCTGCATACGAAGGAATATATCATTTCATACAGTATACAGTATTATGTTTATTCGGGCGAATGAGTTTAAATATAAAAATATAACCGTAGATTGAAATTGATAAATTTAAGTTTTCTATGCAAAACCAAATCCCGATCGTAAAATACTAATATGAGGATTTTGCTGATACCATTCCACTGATTGTAGACCAGGATTACATCTAGATTAAGCTGAATACTACAACTGTGTCCAACATTTTTTTGTAACCCAATTTTGGTGAATAAAACATAGACATGAGGTTCTTCATGTACTAATAAATTAAGCTCTTCTCAAACGTTTCACTCGTTAAAGCAAAGGCTCGGTTTTATCCTACTTTCCCATAATTTTTCACTTTTGGCAGGCATGAAGAAACACTATTACCTCATTATTATTAATTAACAAAGCAAATATTAATACAATTTTATCTTTTAAGGTTGTATTTTATAAAGATCTCATACAATATATGACAAATATATATTTTCTTAGCTTCTGTCCAATTGTACACACATTCTCGATGAGTCATATTCATATTATGCTGCCCTAAATACGTTAGCTATCCTATTGTATCAAAATATAACCAAATAAAATATCAAGCTAAGATAAATAGTTCCAGCAAAGTCATAAATAAATGTTGATGAATTAATTGAAACACTAGTTTTCCATCTCAGATTATTTCTTTCCTCAGGTTCACATCCAGGTATTAAATTTCTGCGATTACGTCACCGTTACTGTTTTCACACCCTGTGTCCTGGTCGATTTTCTAGTCGTCCTTCTACCGTATATAATCCCTGCTGAACTCGCAGGATAGAACCTGCGTTCCTCATTCACATTTTCCGATAACAGTTTAAAGAAGTTTTTTCCAAGTCGGTGGAGCTTCCTTGGTCCTGAAGAATTTATACAGCTTGGTACCCATTCCTAGTCTTCTTGTAACCAATTAGGAAATATAATTTGCATTTATAGATAATTTGTATTCTCAGTAGTATTCGACCACCATAGACTACCGAGTAAAACATCCCCAAGTCATATATTGGACGTATGTATCCTGAGTAATTGAGTAACTGAGCAATCCCTCAAGTTAAAATTTGTCTCAGCTAAACTCGTTAATAACAATTTCTAGACAATAATGCTGATTCAGATTCAGATGACTTTTTTGCACGAAGTATGCATGACACAGCTCCGTGTTCTACTTGAAGTATCGTATGATTCAATCATGCGACTAAGATGATTAAATTCAAGAGAGAAGCTTTAGGCACAGTCTTCGTCAGTCATAGAAAGTGTGGCGTATTCATAAAGCGGGAAATTTTTGCTATTTCCTGGATTAAATTTTGTCTTCTTGTGAGAATGGGAGAAGTTAACAGCAATGAACATAAATTGAGCAAAAATAGTTGTCTAGCCTCCGGATTACTGTATTATACTTAAAATGGTTTACAATATCTGCATATAGTAATCCTTAGTTGCTGTTTTGGCAACTAGTTTCGGTTCTTTTGAACCATCTTCAGGCCTCAAGGTGTCCAGTAATCACTTCATTCGAAGGTCGTTAACAGAGTTCAATAAATAAAACATATACAAAACACGATAACACGGAACGGACACACATTACAAAAGGTACAGTCTAGACTTTACCTTAGCCCGGTCACGATAGATTTTCAACGTCCCTTCGTGTTTTTAGTGTTTTTTTAATGTGTGTCCGTTCCGTGTATCGTGTTTTGTATATGTTTTATTTATTCAACTCTGTTTGTTAACGACCTTCGAATGAAGTGATTACTTTACACCTTGAGACCTGAAGATGGTTCAGAAGAACCGAAACTAGTTGCCAAAATCAGCAACAAAGTATTACTATATGCAGGTATTGTAAACCATTTTAAGTATAAATTGAGCCATGAAATAATCCTCATCGTGATACCTTCCTGGCCATACTGTAGTTGGATGCTCGAAATGGAGCTCATGGCCAACCGTCATCTTACTTGTTGGAACAGTTGTCATAACTGAGGCCACATTAGGTGCATCACTCTCTCTGATAACTTAATCAATCTAAATAATCGTAGATAACCAGTCACTCAGTTGCAAGAAGAAAACAAGTATTAGGACGATCCCGGGATAACAGGCAAGACTTCTGGATTGGAAACAATGTGGTAGGCAAATGATATCCGTAAGTCTCAGCTACACTTGCCTACTATACGATTCCGGTCGTTCGGCACTGTGCCGATCTGATCTTAGTGAAGTTCCTATCGAGAGATCTGAAACCCTACTTGGACTGAGGCTGTTTTAGGACTTAGTCCTCTTCAGCCGGGGAAATGATAGCAACTGTAGCAGAGACGTGTAAATAACGAAAGAGAGTAATAACGAATCTCAATTCTGCCACTGCAGCCGGTAGGGGTTGGGTTGAATGGTTTTTGTTTTATTGAGGAAGGTTGTAGGGTTGTTTTGTGGTTTTCGGGCAGGGTGTTTTGTTTTTGGTTAGGGTGAGTGTTACGAGGTTTTTTCTATTATCATGAGCTTGAGGGGAGGATTAGCTAGAACTTTTATTAAAATAATACCAAATACCAAGATGGACCAACCACATCCCAATAGTGAATCATTGATCTAATGAGCGCTCACCTACTGTCCGACACAAGTCTCACAACTACTACAAACTGTCAAAGAATGCAGTCGTCAAGGATGCAGCAGTCATTCTGAAGTAGTTAAAAACTTGTTATCATCACACCGGAGTTCTTAAAAAAGAGTATGGACTGCTACTGTGTGTTCCCTACTTTGATTAATTGGGTGAATTCAGTACATTAGGTTAATCCTGCACCGCTTAAATCTGCGTCACAGCTGCCACATTGCAACAACACAGGACAACCGAAGTTAGGAAAATATATCGCATTCTTCACCTCTGGTGTTATCGGTTATCGGGAATTTCCAACCCCCGGGTCACCACCTCTGCTTACATTCCGCTAATCGCAGTACCACTTTGTTTACACGTCTTGATATTTTTTCGGGATCGATAATTTTTCTTTGTCCTAGGACGCTAAGCACAAGCCCGGGATTGTGTTCACATTACTTCAGGATAGACCTAGGGCTTACAGTTTTATCACTTATAAAACCATTGGTGATTTGGCAAGATTTGAACTTGCACCTTAGAAACCGAATTCCCGAGCTCTACCCCTAGACCAGCTCGCCCCCACCGGGGTTGATACTACAAGTACCGTTTACTATATTTAATTGTAATCAACACAGTAATTAGCACACAGTAATTAAACACTAATTAATTGTTTACACTTATTATATCAACGCGCGCTCTCGAGCCCGCTGATCGTGTCTCCTAGTATCTTCTGCTCTCCTGATACTCGGATTAGTTTTCTTCCAAACGATTTTCCCTGGGAATTTGTTGTTATTGATTATTTTAGCAAATGATTTCCATGATATCATGATTTCCATCATGAACTTCCCCATAGACAAACAAGATTAAATATAGACTGTCAGCTGCGGTTACCATAGGTTCTGGCACACACCGCTGGGAGCACCGTTTAGTTACGTAGTGCGTACCCTGTAACTATAAGGCGCTACCAGCTGTGTGCGCCAGAACCTATGGTAACCGCAGCACGGCTGACGGTCTATATTTAATTCTCTTTGTATATGCTTCCACTCTCCTGGTTTAGTTTTTAAATGTGTAAACTTTTGGGGACAATTTTCTAGTACAGGGCTGAGATCTGTGAACCTATATACCACGTGTGTCCATTATATCTTGCCTGCGATAATAACTGATTTACGTCAATAAAATCGTGATAAATCGGGTATAAATACTACGGGATGTGTCTGGATGATTGAATATCAATATGTGGTTTTGAATTTCAGTGAACATCTCCTTCTACAAACTTGGGTTGGTAAAAAACATATACTTGTATTCTTGTACAACACGAGTTTTTAATTCTACGATACCTTACCAAGGTTACATGATGTCGCTCAGCTCCATGTAAAAATGTTGACTATTACTTATAGTAGTTGACACAACGATACTAAAGACTAGTAGTTGCGTACACTTCTTTACCTACGACAGTTTTAAATTATTAACAATCACTACTTAAACTTCTAAGAAAGGTTATGTTTTTGTTTATAACCTCTCATTGACTCTGATATTGATGCAACGACTCATTGTACCAACCACACACTGACCCACTCATTAATAATTAAATTCGTCTTAACAGTTGATAAGTTGAGGTTTAAAGTGTTGCAATTTTACTTTATTTTCTCAATCCTTGAACCTCATTGGTCCGTTGCTAAAGTAAAAAATAAACACTGCTGTAGGCTAAAGTAAGTAAACAATGCTGTAAAATAAATCTTTTCAATTCTAAGAACTGAACTGAAAAGGCTAGTAAAAAAAACGGCCGTAGGTGAGATTATTACACCATTTTGTAGAGGTTTTTTTTAAATGTTTTAAATGTTTTTCTAGCAATTTTAACATATTTTAAGATAATACAATCAACTAGAGATTTTGTTGTGCGCTTTTATTAATTCAATTTTGATTTTTAAAATATCTTTATTAATTCAAAACCACAGTTTACAGTTTACAATAACATAAACTACAAATAATATACATTACATACTAAAAATTATACTACATTACATGATAGAAATTGTGAATGAATAGTAAGGTATCTCATTTCAACATTTGTATGTATATGATCAAGTAAGACTAAAAAAAAAAAAATAAATTAGTAACGTTTAGATCTGAGTTAAACTCACGAGAATTTTATTTTTTATTTAAGGGCAAAAAGAATCGAAGATGATAGTTTTCAAAGACCTGATTTTTGAGCCTAGAAGAAATAAGAATTATTTATTTAATTTTATATCTATATGATATATATGCTCTCCTGTGCCAACGACGATAAAAAATACCTTTAGAGATTCTGGAATAACGAACAACCAGAATCCAGCTGGAAGATACTTCCGTTACCGTACAGTATATACAACAGTTACAGTATACCTGATAAAACACGGCGCTCTATGTTAGCGGAACGCGCCGTGACATTCTAGTGATGCACAATGCAGTACTTGCGTGTATCTATATTGCTAGGCAGCGCCGTCGTTGTGCTACACCTACTACTAGCTACTAGCTACTACCTAGTAGCTAGTAGTACACTATCACTATCTACTTGGAAGAGACTAGCATTACCACATTTACCTGATCACTATGTTAGCGGAACGCGCCGTAACATTCTAGTGATGCAACATGCAGTACTTGCGTGTATCTATATTGCTAGGCATCGCCGTCGTTGTGCTACACCTAGCTAGTAGTACACTATCACTATCTACTTGGAAGAGACTAGCATTACCACATTTACCTGATCACTATGTTAGCGGAACGCGCCGTAACATTCTAGTGATGCAACATGCAGTACTTGCGTGTATCTATATTGCTAGGCAGCACCGCCGTTGTGCTACACCTAGCTAGTAGTACACTATCACTATCTACTTGGAAGAGACTAGCATTACCACATTTACCTGATCACTATGTTAGCGGGACACGCCGTAACATTCTAGTGATGCAACATGCAGTACTTGCGTGTATCTATATTGCTACACCTAGCTAGTAGTACACTATCACTATCTACTTGGAAGAGACTAGCATTACCACATTTACCTGATCACTATGTTAGCGGAACGCGCCGTAACATTCTAGTGATGCAACATGCAGTACTTGCGTGTATCTATATTGCTAGGCACCGCCGTTGTGCGACACCTAGCTAGTAGTACACTATCTACTTGGAAGAGACTAGCATTACCACATTTACCTGATCACTATGTTAGCGGAACGTGCCGTAACATTCTAGTGATGCAACATGCAGTACTTGCGTGTATCTATATTGCTAGGCAGCACCGCCGTTGTGCGACACCTAGCTAGTAGTACACTATCTACTTGGAAGAGACTAGCATTACCACATTTACCTGATCACTATGTTAGCGGAACGTGCCGTAACATTCTAGTGATGCAACATGCAGTACTTGCGTGTATCTATATTGCTAGGCATCGCCGTCGTTGTGCTACACCTAGCTAGTAGTACACTATCTACTTGGAAGAGACTAGCATTACCACATTTACCTGATCACTATGTTAGCGGAACGCGCCGTAACATTCTAGTGATGCAACATGCAGTACTTGCGTGTATCTATATTGCTACACCTAGCTAGTAGTACACTATCTACTTGGAAGAGACTAGCATTACCACATTTACCTGATCACTATGTTAGCGGGACGCGCCGTGACATTCTAGTGATGCAACATGCAGTACTTGCGTGTATCTATATTGCTAGGCATCGCCGTCGTTGTGCGACACCTAGCTAGTAGTACACTATCTACTTGGAAGAGACTAGCAGTACCACATTTACCTGATCATTATGTTAGCGGAACGCGCCGTAACATTCTAGTGATGCAACATGCAGTACTTGCGTGTATCTATATTGCTAGGCATCGCCGTCGTTGTGCGACACCTAGCTAGTAGTACACTATCTACTTGGAAGAGACTAGCATTACCACATTTACCTGATCACTATGTTAGCGGAACGCGCCGTAACATTCTAGTGATGCAACATGCAGTACTTGCGTGTATCTATATTGCTAGGCATCGCCGTCGTTGTGCGACACCTAGCTAGTAGTACACTATCTACTTGGAAGAGACTAGCATTACCACATTTACCTGATCACTATGTTAGCGGAACGCGCCGTAACATTCTAGTGATGCAACATGCAGTACTTGCGTGTATCTATATTGCTACACCTAGCTAGTAGTACACTATCTACTTGGAAGAGACTCCCATTACCACATTTACCTGATCACTATGTTAGCGGAACGCGCCGTGACATTCTAGTGATGCAACATGCAGTACTTGCGTGTATCTATATTGCTAGGCATCGCCGTCGTTGTGCGACACCTAGCTAGTAGTACACTATCTACTTGGAAGAGACTAGCATTACCACATTTACCTGATCACTATGTTAGCGGAACGCGCCGTAACATTCTAGTGATGCAACATGCAGTACTTGCGTGTATCTATATTGCTACACCTAGCTAGTAGTACACTATCTACTTGGAAGAGACTAGCATTACCACATTTACCTGATCACTATGTTAGCGGAACGCGCCGTAACATTCTAGTGATGCAACATGCAGTACTTGCGTGTATCTATATTGCTAGGCATCGCCGTCGTTGTGCGACACCTAGCTAGTAGTACACTATCTACTTGGAAGAGACTAGCATTACCACATTTACCTGATCACTATGTTAGCGGAACGCGCCGTAACATTCTAGTGATGCAACATGCAGTACTTGCGTGTATCTATATTGCTACACCTAGCTAGTAGTACACTATCTACTTGGAAGAGACTCCCATTACCACATTTACCTGATCACTATGTTAGCGGAACGTGCCGTAACATTCTAGTGATGCAACATGCAGTACTTGCGTGTATCTATATTGCTAGGCATCGCCGTCGTTGTGCGACACCTAGCTAGTAGTACACTATCTACTTGGAAGAGACTAGCATTACCACATTTACCTGATCACTATGTTAGCGGAACGCGCCGTAACATTCTAGTGATGCAACATGCAGTACTTGCGTGTATCTATATTGCTAGGCATCGCCGTCGTTGTGCTACACCTAGCTAGTAGTACACTATCTACTTGGAAGAGACTAGCATTACCACATTTACCTGATCACTATGTTAGCGGGACGCGCCGTGACATTCTAGTGATGCAACATGCAGTACTTGCGTGTATCTATATTGCTACACCTAGCTAGTAGTACACTATCTACTTGGAAGAGACTCCCATTACCACATTTACCTGATCACTATGTTAGCGGAACGCGCCGTAACATTCTAGTGATGCAACATGCAGTACTTGCGTGTATCTATATTGCTACACCTAGCTAGTAGTACACTATCTACTTGGAAGAGACTAGCATTACCACATTTACCTGATCACTATGTTAGCGGAACGCGCCGTAACATTCTAGTGATGCAACATGCAGTACTTGCGTGTATCTATATTGCTACACCTAGCTAGTAGTACACTATATACTTGGAGGAGACTCTCATTACCACATTTACCTGATCACTATGTTAGTGGGACGCGCCGTGACATTCTAGTGATGCAACATGCAGTACTTGCGTGTATCTATATTGCTACACCTAGCTAGTAGTACACTATATACTTGGAGGAGACTCTCATTACCACATTTACCTGATCACTATGTTAGCGTGACGCGCCGTGACATTCTAGTGATGCAACATGCAGTACTTGCGTGTATCTATATTGCTAGGCAGCGCCGTAGTTGTGCTACACCTAAATATACGTATATTTCTTATAAATTAAGACAAAAAACCACGTATTTATTTAGCATTCATATAAAATATAATACCTTACTTTGTTTAAATCTAATCTCTTTCGCTTGCAAGGCAGTTTACATTATTTATATCTTCAAGTTAATGCTTGTTTTCAGTACTGATATATACAGATTTTAAAGTAATGTTTTGTTTTTTTGCTAAAAAAATATGAACAGCACCCAACTTGTATGCAAACAATTAACTGAATTTGCATTTGTACCGAAGGGATCTACACCTGATTTGGCTGTTTATGATTTAAGAACAGAGTATGTCACCTTGCATTCTAACGTGACAGTCAAGAAGGATCTAGCCATTCAATTGACTGAAGAATAATACGGAATGATTGCACCTAGATCAGGTCTAGCTTTGAAACACTGCATTTATCGGAAACCCTCAAGAAAATCGTAAGAAAAGTGGTAATTAAAAAAAACCTAGCACAGGTTGTGGTATGATTGACAAGGACTACACTGGTGATATCCGCTTCATTCTGTTCAATCTATCAGATAGGAATGTTTTCATAAAAACGTGGCACTTGTATTGTTTAGCTAATTTGTAGATTATTTACAGCCTGATTATTTATGAATTGACAGGATTACCAAACACCCAAAGGGGGATAATGGGTGTGGATCAACTGGAAGTGTGAATTTGTAGGGTTTTTTTTAAATGTGTTGTGTTAGTTTGTCAAATATAAGAAATCTATTTGTATAGTATTAGATTTGGAGGATCAAGGACGTTCAGGAAGGTGACACATCTAGTGTACCATGTTGTATTTTTATAACTGTATGGATACAATAGCCTACCTGCTTACGCCCTAATACTAAGTACACTAGATTTGTTCTTGGCGGCTATATAGGGACTTGTAGAAATATTTTGCTACGCCAAATCGTAATTTAAAACACCGAATCAGTAAATAGTGTACACAAAACCGCAGCATTTATGCCACATTCACACTACGCAGTGTGGTTTTGCTATAATGTAGTCGATGCAATAAATTACAACGACATATGGCAGCAACATTGAACGCGACACATGATAAATTGTGCCAAAGCTACAGATAATGTCACGGTAGGCATAGCATATGTCACGGCTCTCTGGACATATCATTATATGTCATGATAAACTGTACCACGGTTATGTTAGAGTAAATGTGCCCCAGGCCATTCCATTATATCTAAGGATAATAGCTTAATTTCAATAAGGGGAAGTCGTTAAAACACACTAAATTAAAAACCAAATGCGTAATCTGTTAATACTGTTAATACTGTTCAATGAAATGGCGACCATACATAGTAGGTATTTTAAGCCAAGTATGAATGGATATGAGTGTAGGATGAGTGGCGCGATCTTGTAGTCTTGTTAGTGACTGAGGCCGACATTCCTTAGACACAGCTGTTAATTAATAGCCCATACAACTAATGGCATCCAAGGGACCTACAGTTTATAGTGGAATCCGAACAACATTTTTTCATCGGTATATACGAATTGGTCTAATTATCAGGATAGTACTGCAGGTAGTCGTAGTACTCACTCGTGCGTACGTTAATCCACACCAGGAAGTATCACATCCACAGTGCATGCCTATAGATATCCCCAATTCGTGACCTCCTAGTAGCTGGACGACGCCACCCGTCCCAGTCTAAACTTATAAATTGCTCAAGGCAACAATTTAAAGCACCTGTGAAAAATAGTCATTCCTTACTGAATCAAGGTACTTTAGGTTCGTAATTTTTTCAGGTGGGCAAAATAAATTTATGGTACTTCAGGTAAGATAAACTTTATGTAAGATAAAGAGTTTTAGAACTACTTTAGTTTTAAAGAATGATGCAGAGTACTGTATAAGATTGAGCTGTGGATAATTTTTAATGCTCATAGTTTTGGGACCGCAATAATACTTTAGTTTAACGTTTGATATTAGCAATAGCAATGTTTGTTTAATGTTTAGTGACCAATTGTTTCAGCAGTCCTCTAGAGATGATATGTTTTTGTGGCTGGTTCAAGTATATTTATTGCTATTAGTCCAAAATTTTAAGAAATGATAGGCACCACGGTCCAATTATCAATACATATGCAAAATCATATTAACTTTAATTTTCTTGTAATGTACTAGTCAAATAAACTACTATTGCAATGTTTCTTTTTGTATAATATATATTTGTTTTTAATAGTGCTATGGTAGATAAATTACTTAAATAATATTAAAATCAATGGTAAGAGTAATCACATTTTAGAGGGTAAAAGCTGAATCATTATTTGGTGACAGTTTCGATTTTAACTAGTTTATTTTGGGTTATAATCGTAAAAAGATTTTTCCTACCAATGCATGGGAATGATCACATTCCACCATCACCTGTAAACATGGCGTAAAATAGCTCATTTACGCTCTAGAGCCGGAATGCATCATTCGCTCTCGCAAGCTGATTTCACTGTTTACGTCACCAATGCAGTACTTAAAACAGGCAATGTAAGCAAATATTCTAACCTAAAAAGAGCAAACATAACCTGAATGATGATACTTTATATACATAAAATAAGTCTGTGTGTTATGATAAGTTACACGGCCGCCTTTAACTCCAGGCCGCGGCCTTCGAACTGGCAACGTTGCAAGTGGTGTTGTAACAGCTGTTTTTGTTTGGAAGCAGCTAATGGTATTTGTATTTACGAAAGATTGGTTACTGGACTATGACATTATTTACTCCGCTTAAAAATGTACAGATATAGATATTAATTCATATTGTTTCGGTTTTCAATTCTGTATGTTTTATTTTCAATATTTTAATAAACTTATGTTTATAAATTTTAATTTTGATCAGTAAAGTGCGAATTAATGAGCTGATGTCACCTGTCTGCCATGTTATCTTATGGGAACAACACCACTTGCAACGTTGCCAATTCTACCAGGCCGCGGCCTGTAGTTAAAGGCGGCCGTGTAAGTTATGGTGAGGAAAACTTCGTGTCTATTACGTCCAACCGAAATCGTCCACTACTTACCATCTTTCATATGTATTTACCGTCTTGTGAGTGAACAGTATAAGTGTAAATATATTATTTACAAGCGTTATTTGACATATTTTTATACTTTGAGGTCTATTACGAGCGCAAATAATCTCGAAATCTATACAATATACATCTACAGTTCTTGAGCGATATGACGTTGGCATATTTTGCGCTCTTTATACACAAGTAGCTATTTAAGCCATTCATGGTACAAATGTTAAATGCATCATATGATTTTTGAGTAAATGTTTATGAACACTCACATTAGTCACGAGTTATAAAATCTACGAATTGACAAAAAATCACGTCATTACGATGCATGTGGTAAGCTCAACAAATGACATTCGAAGGAAATGTTTCTGCTCCTGTGAGTTCGACCTGTTTAATTAAACACGTTTTTAATTTTGAACAAAGTTCTCGACAGCTGGTAAATGTTTTAATCCCATGTGTTTGTCCTGAAGAAACGTATAACATGTTAGTACAAACTGTGCAATGTCTTTAAGTAAGTTATATCATAGACAAAAAGAATTAAATATTGACCGACATCAGTGCTGCGGTTAGCATAGTTTCTAGCGTCCACCGCTGGGAGCGCCATGTAGTCCCAGGGGTGGAATCCAGAACGTATGCTAACCGCAACACGGCTGTCGGTCTATATTTCATTCTTTTTGACTATAGTTATATTCTTGTACAGTGCAAAGCAAAGTTTACCAAATGATAGCCTTGAATTCCATGGTACCTTAACGACGCTAAATAAGGTTGTCTTATGTCTTTAGTGTAATGATGTTTTTTACACAATTTTTGTAGTGTTTCTATATGTGAGTCAATTAAAATATCAATAAGAGGATCAAAGTAAATTAATAATAATAATAATAATAGGTCAAATACCTTGTTTACGTCCTCAATCCAAGTCGTCTTTTTATAATGACTATAGTTTCGGGGCCAACAGGCCCTTGTCAAATTTTCTGTCATGTTAATTACTGTAAATAGCATTGGTCATCGTTGAAGTTCACATATATTCATACACTGACACACTAAACATTTATATTTACACGTAACATTGAGAATTATTTATACTTTTGGCTGGCCTAAACAAAAGTGATTATATCGTTGTGCGGCCCGGTACACTGACTGACTCAAGTATTATTACTCATTATCAATCCAGGAGGCAAACATGGACAAAGTAAATTAGTCGTTGCCTTAACCAAACTTAAATAAGTAATCTTAAGATGTAAGCTGTATTCTGAACACGAGAATTTTATTTTTAACAATGGGAAAATAATCGAATATGTTAGTTTTCAAATGCCTTAAAACATGATTAGAACCTTAGGACTGTGTCCTAAAAGAAATTCAATTTTGTCTATTAATTAGTATTTAACTGACATATTTCTCCGTTGGCCGAAGACTAACAAATACCCTTTAGCCATTATGGAATAAGGAATAACCAGAATCCACCTTTAAGAGACTCCCATTACTGTATTAAACAGAACTCAATGTTAGCGTTGCGCGCCGTGACATTCTTGTGATGCAACTTGCAGTACTTTCGTGTATCTATATTGCTACATCTAGCTAGCAGTACACTATCTCCTTGAAAAGAAAACATTCTGACACTGGAAGTGTAGATTCTTTGTTCTTAGACAAGTGTCAATTGTTGATCTTCAGTTTTGTTATCTTTCCTAGTCCAAACGATCATCGGAGTTTACTAGTAATTTGATGTACACATTTTAAACGTTTTTTTGAAACGTGTAGACAATGCATAGACAATAGATCTTTATAATCAATGTAGCCAGAGTGAAAGTTTTAGCCACCTTCCTGAATATGTAAGATTGAATGTGTATAAAAATCAATTGCAATTTATTAAAATCACTATATAATCACTTCTAAATCAAACTGTAGAGCTAAAAAACTAATAATAATTAAGTATATTAAACCGTTGTTGCATAACTAACTGTTGCAAAGGAAATAAAAAAACCCTGCAAATTTACTTATTGTTGTAGTTTTATTGTTTATGGATACATTTTGATCAAATTAGACAAATCTATTCAGGTCATACTAAGCTATTAACAATTCACTAATACCCCTTTTTACTACCTTACATGTAGCAGCAAACCTACATAAGTTATTTCACCTAATGTTATAACTTAGGTCAGATTTATAATAGGGAATAAATCTGACATGTTTAAGGAAATATTTTACTGAAAATAAAATGAGGCAAACGGAAATTCGCATAGTCTGTAGGTTTGCTGCGGCGGTGGTATTTAGTTTGTTGTTTATAGTTATCCTAGGAATTTTAATACTATTCACTGTTCATATCCGCTTCTAACAAATATTTATTATACTATATCTTTTACCCCATCCAATTGGTTTTCGATAGTAGAAATGATTTTGTTTTGTAATGTCTTCTCTTAAAGTTATCTTAGCTAAATTAACTCAGGTTAAAGGATGAGAATGACACATCCTGTATATCACTTGAGTCTTCTTTTTAATGAAGGCTTTTTTAATCGAATTAAAACTAAATCTTATTCTATTCGTTGCAGTAAATCTAAGTAGTGATGTCACAGGTCATATATTTGTTACAAGTTCAAGTGATACATAATTTAGTTTTGGATTAGTCGAAAGCAATAAAATCGAATTAACCTAATTGAAAATTCACTTAATCGAAGTGTTTTATGATATCTGAAGCCAATTGGACACTAAATATTTTAACCCCTTTTTGTAAACCTGTAAAATATAATTCTAGCCCTAACCCAATAATAAAAGCAAAAACCTAGTTATTTCCACGATATACATCTTAGGTAACACATAAAACAAAGAATTCTTGAGGTCAAGAAATGTACTTTAAACTTGTAGTATTAAATATTTATTTTATGTTGTGATGAGCATTTCAAAAAAACATGCATGTATGTAATTATGTAATGCATGTAATTAGTTTTACATATTATGCTAAAACCAGCGACTTAGGTCTTTACTAGTAAAATTCATGTTCTATGTTACTCTAACAGCCATTCAATGTGGACATAACAAGGCTATTGTCCCCAATAGTAATATTTATCATGTGCACACATTTATGTTTAAAATTACAAATGTTCATGGTTTATTTGGTTGGTATATTGGCCTCATTTCCATTTTTATTCATACGGTAAGTTTGGTTAGTAATTGAAAGCTATATAAAGTTTCATACATGAACGATTCGGGTATCTATTTATTATCTATTTATCTATTTATTATTTTATAGGGGGTGTCGATGTCACTAGCGTCGATTCTCTTAATGCTAATGCCAATTCGTCTCGACAGACACGGGGAGGCGTACAGCAAGTTCCAGAAGATTTCCAAGACGAAGGCCTACATGATCCTACACTACTGGGAAGAATGTGTTTTACGGAACATTATTGCGTTATGTCCTTGCAGCAATTGCTATGCAAGGCCCTGACCAAGGTTAAATTAACGCACTGTTTTTCAACATCTATTTCAATACCTTATATCCTAATCGTTTACTTAAAAATATATGTAAAGAATGTAAGTGAGTTTCATACACTCTTGCTTGGTCACATTTATTTATAGTTCTCCCTTTACACTTCTCACCAATGGCAAAAACTTAGAGAGGAAAACACGTCACATGACTAACACCGATGATCGTTTTGACTTAGTGCTTCCATACAATCTGTGACCCAAGAGAACATTTGTCTTTGGACTCGAGTTCAAGAAACACATTCTCAGAATCCAAACTTTTATGACTGGCAATCTGTCAAGTTCTACCTAGGGAATGCGTTATCCCAGATTTTATACGTTCATTTTTCTTTACCTCACAAATGTAATTAAATATATTTTTCAGCTTAAATCATTCGACATATTTACTCTTAATAACCTTAATAATGTACAACACAGTAAATATGTAAGATGTTACATTGGCAATATATTTTGATCATGCACACCTATCGTCATCGGGCTTGATCACAATCTCTGAACCAACACGTAAAATGATAATCAAGAAGTTAATTACAGCCAACTACAGTTAATAGGTTAATTAGTGTAATTATGTAATTAATTCAGCTAATTGAACTATATTTGGTAATTCAAATAGCTAATTGGAACCCTGTAAAGCAAACCTAACCTAGATAGAAAGCTATATCTGGTTTTTCAACGACGAAGCATTGTTAAAAAGCCTACGCATCGTAAAACATTTTTCAAGCATACATTAATCTGTTAATGTTCCTATTCCCAGTTTTTAATTAAGTTTTGAATTACTTACACATGTTTTATACTTGTATTGCAATCAAAACAGAAGTTGTAGGTTTGTAAAGGGAATCCATGCAGTAGTTTATTTTTACTTTCAGCATCTCATAAAACCTGTGCCATAAATATCACATAAAACCTGTGTAAATAGTTTTCTAGAATAGTACCTTGAAGGTGTATGTCACAACAACAGGTTAAGTCGTAGTATCAATATTCGAAGGCTGTGAAACGTTGCACCAGTTGATCGTAGCAAACAATTATAAATAAAAATATGCGAGGGGTCCAAAATTTGTTTCTGACGCAAAATGAATCCGATGTAAATTAACAATTTCAAGATTATGCTTGTTTAAAACTGTTTGGGTGAATAGGACTTATTTCCAGTCTTTCAAACAGTAAACAATACGTTTTAGGTTAGGTTAAATCCAAGTGTTGAACGAAATGGGAAACAACTGCACCAGCTGATCGTAGTCGTAGTATCTTTAAGCGTTGCCAACCTATATCCAAGCGCACACGGCTTACGTGCATAATAAAAGCACGCTGTTTTTTGTTGTTGTTTTTTTCGAATATGGTGTGCGGCAAAGTAAAATTAGTGTGGTAAAGTAAAATAAGTGCCACAAGCTGTGTAAAAAGTGTGTGGATAAAGTAAGTAGATGCAGCAATTAAGCAGCTTTCTGTACTATAATCAGTGCAAGGAAGCCCACTTTGTCTGACTTTAGGGTAAAAAAATAGTTTAATTTATGCTATATGTATGTTTTTATGTTTACTGTTATCACTAAGGATGTAAAAGTAACTAAAAGAACCCTTGTTATACTCCCATCATACTTAGAAAACTGTAACTTTGTTGCTTATTTACATCCAGCAACAAAGATAATTTAGTAGGCCAACTCTTATAGTTAGGATCAAAATAGAATGAAATATCTGTAAACTAACACCTGTCCTCTATTCATAATCAAAGGAAAAAGCATACACTCCATAGCTTGCCCCAAAATGTTACTAGATTTGTAACTAATGTCAATATGACATTATTATAAACACCTACATTTCTCAAGTAAAACCAATTGTTTATACCATCTACTCTGAAAAAATATCCCATCACCAGTGCTAGCACATTTAACAGCTGAATTATTTTCTTGTATAAAGAATCATTTTAGACCATTTAGGTCTATAAACGTAAATTGTAACAAACTTTATCTGGCATTAACAAAATTATCACATCTTTTTGTTTTTGACTTTCCTAGAAAATGATCACTGATAAACACACTGATGATAACTTATCAACACACATGCCATATTTGCAAAAAGATGATAACAATCACTCAATAGTGTACTCTGAATCTCACTCACGAGTCCATTTGCGTCAATTTAAATTGTGGTTGCCAGCAGGTGAGTGAAGATCAGCGTTTCTGTTCGATTTGGATGATCATATTGAATTATGAAAAGATTTTCTTTGGTAGATTTAAAGATCAAGGTGGAAATTAACTCGACTGCCTATAAAGCTTAACCACACCAAGGGAGTACGTTATAACTCAAACCAACATCACAATCGACACCCTAACAATTGGTGAATGGAATAATTAAACTCCAACTCAACATCTTTGATAAACCACATAATAATAATCCTCGTGAAGATTTTTTTAAATAAAAAGTTTGAGCGTTTGAAAGGATCATTTTAAAATATTCTTAAAATTAAGTAAAACAACTATTACAAAAAAAAAAGAAAAAAAAAGAGTAGTCCTGTGAGCAAATTTAACACTTTAAATGGGGTCAAAAACCTGTTTTAAACACAAAATTAATCCAGTGCAATACCGATCTACCATTTCAAGATTATGTTGGTTTAGAACAGTCATTAGGTTAATACAACCAGTAAAAAGTGTCGATTTTCACAAATAATGATTAACCTATCTCAATCAGGCCATAGTTGCCCAAAAAGTAGCTTATTTAAAATTTTCATAAACTGCCTTGTCTCTTGTTTACAATCTGACTGTGGCTAAACATTCAACTAAAGAAACAGCTGTTTGAAATTCGTATTTTAACCACTACTATACATATTGTAACAGTTTTTTTTTAGTTTGTGTGAATACTACCAAATAGAGGAGTTAGAACTAGGCAGAAAAAACTCATAGAGTTACAGAATAAACATTTTAATTTTATTAAAAAATGCAGAATTTTTATTAAAAAAGATCGGCTGACAAATGGTGGTGGTGTTTTTAATATCCATTGTTTTCTACAAAAATGCAAAATAAGTTTAGGTAATATCCAATTAAATATTATACAATAAATAACAATACCATCTAAAAGATCTTTTAATTGGAGGAATAAAATTCCTCCAATTTTAATTGAACTTGATTCTGGCATACGCGACATCAGGTAGATGTCTGATTCGGAGATATGGGCAGACAACTGAGGCAAAATTCGTCTCATCATGCAGTCACTGGTCTTATGGTCAAATCTCACCATTAATGTACTACAGATCAGTTTCATTGCACCGTTACCAGTCCATTGATTTTGATATTCTTGCTCTGGATGGAGTAATCCACCTCTTTCTCTGATACGATTCTGTAATATAAAACACTATGTAAAAACTGATGACTTACTTTAAAATCAGCTGTGTTAATTTGTTTATTTTTAATTTATAGTAATTATGCAAAGATTTCGTAAAGATGGTGTTAACGAAACGAGTCGAAAATTTAAGGTATTTGGCGTGTACCTTAAAAACTTCTACGATTGCAGTTAACACTATTTATACATGAGTTGCGTAAATTTTTTTACCTACGAAAGTGTTTTACTAAAAATCACTACTCATAACTTCCAAAAGAGGCTATGTTTTCGTTGATAACCTCCTATTGCCACTGACAGTGATGCAACGAAACATTGTACCAAACACTAATTGCACCACTCAACAATTAAATTGGGCTGAACAGCCGATTAGTTGAAGTTCAAATCATTATAATTTTATTTCTTCTCTCCCAATCCTTGAACCTCATTGGTCCGTTACCCATGTTGTTTTGTGTAAAACGTTGCTGTTATGAAAGTTAAGAATGCTGTTAGGTTAAAATTGTATAATTCTAAGAACTAAACCGAAACAGCTACTTTAAACAACGGTAGTATACTTACAATGTTTTTCTATGAAACTACTAATCATATTATACTACTAATAATGTTAAACATAAATATAACTACTTTATGGATACATATTTCATTCAATTTATTTCAAATTACTTTACTTAATGTTTGTTTTTACTCTGAAGTGTTTAAGAGTGTATAAAATAAGCCCATGTAAGTGAATAATATAGATACATACACGAATACTTACGATGATGTTTTTTATAAATGTTGAGATGCTTGTTACTTCCTATTTTAGTCGGCCGACGGATGGTGGTTGTGTTTTCAATGTCCATTGGTTTCTACAAAAATACAAAATAAGTTTATACAATATCCAATTAAAAATTATAAAACAAATAACAATACTATCAATAATATCTTTTAATTAAAGGAATAAAATATACATCCTATAGATAAAACCTTGGCACTAGTAGCTTTCTTGTGTCTTAGTTATTATTACATTGCTTTTGTCACTACTAACCCAGTATTTTTAGAATCCACATTATATATTTTTTTAGAAAATACATTTATCACAGTTAGAAGTTGAGTATAACCAGAAATTTCTTTGAAAATACTGTTTTATATCAATTACATCAATTTGTAAATTCTCATAACGTTTTAAAGCTTTTAAAAATTATTGAGAAGACACAATCATATAAATCCCTTTTCGGTCATGAGTATTATATAAATATCCCTCTCTGGCTTGAACCATGTGTCAATTGTGAACCGTGTGTAACCGCGGCGCTTTTAGATCTCCCTTCTACCGCCGCGGCTCCCGCACGGTTGGGGTTGAGTTAACATGAGGGCGGTAATCTTTTTAACCACAGCTACGAGAAAATAACAGGATAACCTTTTGTAAGCTACAGCATATTTCATATAACTTCAAATATTATAATCTACAAGTAAGAGAAGAAATATAATTTTGATAGCACACTTAGTAAGAAGATTTATTCGATCATTTTTAGCAAACAGCTGTCTACAACTGGTCCTAAACTACTTCAGTTTCCAAAGTCAATGAGATATGAAATTGTTACATGGCATATCCCATGCTTGCTAAATACTAGTTCCTATCATGAGGTTTAAAAAATCATGTAGGCTATAGGTACCTAGTAAAAAAAAATGGAAAGTCAATTTTCACGAGTTTTTGTTAAAAGTATGTTGAAAGTATTTAGAATAAAATAAAAGCTTATAAAGGGAACTAGAGAAAAATCTAATAAAAAATAAATACTATCTCTTTTCAAACTTGATTTATGTGTCATTAAGTTAACAATAACTCTTATGGATGTCGGACTACCTTTCTAACATTTAGCAAACTTACAAAGAACATAAGTTATAAATTAAAACGTAGAGTGGCCCGTAGTATTAATCAAATGCTAAATTGATTCCAAAAATTAATTTGAACAAAACACCAAAATCACAATAAGAGTTTTAAACCTTGATTTTGAAAAACTTACACTAGCTTACTCGATCCCAAGGGATTGGCTGCAGCTTCTGTACTCAAAAACTCTTCTCAGCCATATCTCGTGAACTGCTCTCAATTCAAACGGCCCGGCTATTTAAAGCAATCTGCAGGGTCATCAATAGTTTTTGTTTGATAGCATTATCAGTGTAATAGGACAATATCACACGTTTATTACTTTCATAAATGAACAAATAAGGTCTATGCACTATATTTATCATACAGTAAACATATTTTTCTTTAATTTTAAAATTGTATTAATAGTTTATGAAATGTTTCCTATAATGCTAACCAGTTGTTAAAAGTACATGGAAAATACAGGGTGTTCAGAAAAGGTGGGGACATATTTTACCTAGTGATTCCTTGGGCCACAAGAAAGAAAAAATCTAGAATAAAGTTTTTCCAAAATCACTTCGTTAACCAGATATCTGCCATTTTATATTTTTATATACTGTAAACATTTTTATCTTTTCATATTTTCAACCGATCTTTATGAAACTTGGTATGTATGTTAAGGTAGAAGAGACCTGTGTTAGAAAAAAAGTTCATCTCAATTCAACCTAAAATTTGATAATGGCGGCCATTTAAGTCTTTTAAACTTAAACTACTCGGAAATGGCTGGTTTTATGAAGAAATGTCAAGAACACTTTTATTTAGCATTTTCAATTATCTATCAAACGATACCATGTTAATAAGATCAAATAATAAATAACTGAAATATTACGATTTTTAATTGTAAAATGGGGTAGAATAAGGCAGAAGCTAGTCAGGTTTGCCCCATTGAACAACTAAAAATCGTAATATTTCAACTATTTCTCATTCGATCTTTTTGAACTTAGTATTGTTTGATAGATGAATAAAGATGATAAAAAAAAGTGTTCTTGAATTTTTTCATTAAATCAGCCATTTTCGAGTAATTTAAGTTTAACAATTTTAAATAGCCGCCATTTTGAAATTTTAGGTTGAATCGAGATGATAATTTTTCCTAAAACGGGTCTCTTCTACCTTAACATACATACCAAGTTTCATAAAGATCGGTTGAAAATATTAAAAGATAAAAATATTTATGTAAAAAATACAAAATGGCGGATATCTGGTTAACGAAGCGATTTTGGAAAAAATGTTATTTGTGATTTTCTCTCTACTTTGACCCAAGGAATCACTAGGTAAAATATGTCCCCACCTTTTTTGAACACCTGTATACGTGGAGTACATTATTACTAAAAGTAAATAAAAATAAGGATAATAACAATTGAAACATATTTTTACACTTACATGGTTAACTTACGAGATGGTAAATACAAGTAAATTATGGTAAGTGGAGATTATATTACAGGGGAGTATTTCTGATATCTTTTGAAAACTTTGCATAGAAAACAATATGTTCATGAATTAAAATATTTCTTTACGTTTTTATATATTACATGCTTACTAAATATTAATGCCGTTCAGGTGTAGGCCTATGTAAAACCCATTTCATGCATCATTTTAAGGTTTTTAATTTCTCTCAATGTTATGAAGAAAAAATCTATTATTTATTATTTTGCAATGGTTTTTTGTGAGAATTTGTGGGTTTCACTAAAATACTAAAACAAAATTTAAGAAACAAGAATTTTTTCAAGAGCTGTATGAAATTAATTTCACTTGGAAAACCATTTGTCGACATACATTCGATAACATTGGCAACCTTAAAAACAAAATAAAAAAGATTTCCATTTTACAATATGTCACCGTATAACGTAAAAATTTGAAAGATTCATTTATGCTAAATATGCAGGATGGAAATAAAAAAGAGAAAAAAACTTATGGCGGGCCGAAAATAAAGACATAAACAACAACTTACTCTTAATAAAAATGTTATCAAATCCGTATTGGTAAACTCTTCTTCTATTCATAAAATTTGAATACCTAAACAGCTGTGTTCTTTCCATTCGAAACTGCGCCAATCGATACTAGTTCCTATGTCTGTTATTATTTTTTTGTCCAGCAATCAAATTGTGTATGTAAAATGTTTAGTTAACCTTCAATTTGTTTTGCATTGAAATGTTTTTAACATTTAAACTGGGTTTTTGGAAGCAACATCGTTTAGTTATAAATTTACTTACCAAAAACGGTCGTGGCTAAAGTCCAATATTTTAAAGCATGTACATTACAGTTTACTTGTTTACATAACAAGTAAACTACAAACGTAGTTCTATTCTCTACAAGAAAACATGGACTTTTCAAATTAAAAATTTTTGATATTGTTTCCGTAAACTTACAGCGTACAACAACGCTTCAATATCCTAAATTATTTGTTTTTAAGCTAAGCCATACACAATTTTTTTTAGAAAAAGTCTTTGTTTTGAGGGTAAAAAATTCGAAAATCTAAGTATTACTCCATAAAACCCATAAAAAATCCGTTCCCATAGACCGATCATGCTGATTCACGAACTCATTAGAATAAACGTATCTTAACACGTTTGTAGAAAATTTCATCGAGATCGGATCAATTTTACTTAAATATCTTGCTAACGGACACATATATAAATATATTATACATTAAATCTAACGGATAGCTTGTTTGATCTGGGGACATCAAAACCTAAAAGGAAATCGGTCACGGGGTCTTACCACGAGAGTAATACAGAACCTTGATAAGAAGACTCTCATGGGGATTGTAAAATAAGACTTGTTATCAAGGTTGACTTCTTATCGAGGTTTGTAATAACATGTGATTAGGGGTAAAATAAATTTAAAGGGGTTTGAAAATGACACTTGTTATCAAGGGTGACTTGTTATCGAGGGTCTTCTTATCAAGGTTCTACTGTATAAAATTCGGGAAATTCGCTAAGAGGGCGAGGAAGCTAAACGTTTTAAAATTAGTTTTGGGTAGTATTTAATGCCAAAATAAATTGAAATAATGGAACACATGATAATTCAACACAAGATTAGTGACACGTCTTTAAAATTACGCTACAAAAGATGAAACAGATGCATAGAGGATGGACATCAGAAGGGTCAGTTCATGATATCTGATGTTTAACTTCAACAGGTAGTTTCTTTTAATCTGTTTTTTGCATTTTGCACACAATGTACTGCACAGTGCAAAGTAGTAAACCACAAACTCAAAAGCCTACTGAACAACGAATAATGCAATGTGACTGTTTTTCCTACTATTCTACTTTGTAAAATAAGCTCTACACAACTCCTTTTACAACAGTTAAGTGCAAACCACATACTGACACTAAGAGGTATTGGATTCAGTTTTGTAGTTTCAATTAGTGTTACTTAGAGTTGTTTGTAGTGTAATGTCAGGTACAGTTAGTGTAGTCAATATAAACAGCTTATCAAGCTCAATAGGTCAAATGAATTCTCCTTTAACCCCCTCTTTCTCTTAATTAACTTTATATAATTGTTAATTGCTTTCGTAAAGCATAGTTACAAAATAAACGCAAGTTTAAAATTTGGAACTCCACACATTGCTCTTAGAACATTACTTTACCCTCGTAAGACCCGGATTTTCAAGGTTGAATCTAAATCCGGGATTTTATGATGACTTTGTATGACATTTAGATGTAATTATGTATATAGCGGTTTTCAATGACTAGGTGTGAGAAACGTTCTAAACAAAAATCACTTTAACTAAAAGTTCACATAGGTTTATCTTCATTTAGTTTTGTCGTATATGTTTGCATTGCACGGTTTTTATTATTTCTCTGATTACATTGTAATGTTTTGTAATAAAAATATTTTTTTCAAATTTTTTTATAAGTGTATGTTTTTTATTATTTAAAATATTAACCAAATCAACCGCTACAAATCAACCGCTAATGAGCAAACCTTGGTCTCCGAGTAACAATACTTGGGGAATGTGAGGAATTTAAGGATATATTTGAGTAAAAATCCATAAGAAGAATAGAAATTCGCCAAGTCTACAGGTTTGCTGCAGCAGTGATATTTTATTTTCCAGCGGTGCAGTGCCACCTTCACAAGATATGCACTATTATACTCATTCTTATACAAAGACTCTAGTTGGGAAATAACTAACAAGGCCTTATTGTAGAAATGCCTAATACACACTCATTAATGAACTTTATACATGAATAAATAATTGTTTACTCCAGCATAATGCCAAAATAATGTACAAAACTCATTCAATGAAAAAATACATAAAAGGATTAATAGAAAAACTAATAACGATAAATATCAAATCTTTGTTTGACCAAATAAGTACAAACATTTACGAAATTAAGCCGACATGTGCAGCGAGCCTGTGTGTCGAATGAGGTTCGTCCACAAAAATTACTATACAAATTTAAAAGAAAAAGATAAGAAAGATAGCTTATAAATGGAATATGAGTAAAACGGAATGACAATAATAATGGTGTAAATGGTGAAAAAGTAAACTACTATCAAAATTATTAAATTTCAGGATAATGTTTAAAATATATGTTGGCGACAGATAACCAAACAGCTGTTGAGGAGGTATGGATGGGGGGGAAGAAGGGTAGGGAGCGTGTCGTCCGAGTACAATGGTCAGGTCACATGTCGTGTCACTAACGTCTGTGTCTGTAATCAGCTGTGATGATAAGCTCAGTCTCGTCCCTGTCTAGGCCAAGAACCATTCGTTGACTTGGATCGGAAGTTTTTTTTATCTAAAGAATAGATGTCTGTTAACATCTACGAATTCTTAAGCGTTAGATCTTTTTAAGATATAAAACATATCAATATAGGGTTTGTTATCAGAAATTGTTGAATTTAGAGGTCTCTATTAACATAAAAAATTTATTAAAGAAATTTAAACTAACTTAATTGTATTACCCTTCTCTCGATTAACTTAGAAAATAACCTCAGACGAGATTTTTGCCTATAATTATTCATATTACCTAATTCATTGGATTTATACATTGGAGCAATGTTCAAAAGATTAGGGAATGCACCGGATGAAATGCTCAAATTTACTTTGCAAGAGTGGTGTACTGAATAGATAAAAGTTGTTTTTCAGAACTTCGGTTGAGATACATTCGTAGCCAGGTGCTGACCCACCGCGTATACTGTAAACCATTGACTATATATGTAGGGTTATATAGTCAATGCTGTAAACTGTGTGATCTGTAAATGTACTGTAATGAGCTATAATTGTCATTGAGATTCACAACTGAAAATTTAACATCCAGTTTAAATGATAAAAACTAATATTTTAACTGTAAACAAATAAATATTGAGTATGTTAGTGTTAGCGTCCCCAATAATAATTTACGCAACGATTGCGTTAATTTAGTCTTTACGACACGAGTACAAAAAAACTTTTACGAGTGCCGTAAAGACTATTAACGCGAGTTGCGTACACTAATTTACCTTCGGCCGTTTTTTAATTACTAACAATCTGGTTTTTAATCACTACTCATTACTTCTTAGAGAGGTTTTCGTTTATTGTCATTGCCACTGAAAGTGATGCAACGACTTATTGCATAATCAGCTGATTTAATTTAATTACGTGTTTGTAAATTTCGTTAAATAATACGTTACTTTTTCAGGGAATAGGTTCTGCTAGCAGAATTCTTACCATAAATAAGGTACCATCAGGGAAATATTGCATATTTTTTGGACAACTGAATAATATAGTGAAACAGTTAATTTACAGTTAGATCTCAGCTTCGAATATGTGGTCCACAACGAGTTGGGTGAAAAAGTGGTTGAGAAGTTTTCAAAATAAACTAGAACCACATTTTCATTTATCAATTTAACCTTATTTTGTTTCGTCCATTTAATGAATTGCTGGTAGGTAATTTCATACCTATGTTTCGATTTTGGTGGCGAAAGATTAGCACAAACAGTTTGTGCTCTCATTTCCATCTCGTCAACTTCACTTTCACTATCTGACATTTTTAAATCAGTTTAATCTACCTTCCTTTAACTTCCACCAACTTAGGTTAAGAGTACGCGAGTATCAACAGGAACAAGTTGGATCAACAATTAAAATTGTCAACTGATCAGCTGATCAGCTGATTAGTTGACGTTCAAATCATTAGAATTTTACTTCTTTTCTCTCAAACCTTGAACCTCATTGGTCTGTTATCCGTGTTGTTATGAGAAAAACTAAGCCGTTATGAAAGTAAAAAGCTGTTAAGTGGAACTTTTCAATTCTAAGAATGGCTACTTAAAAAAAAAACAGTCGTAGACAAAATAAATAATCATTTGAACATTACAATTACAAACTCACTTACCTTTCAATTACAAAATCTTGTATATTGCTAATAGCTCCAAAGCAGTAATTTCAGTATCCAGAGCAAACGAATGTTTGTTTTCATAAACGATAACCCCATCGTTCTGATTGAGATAAGTAGAAGTGTAAAGGTCAAAGATGTCCAGGGCAGTTACATTCTCCCCTGTAGACAAACAGTATTCTGTAAAAACAATGATATCTATATCTAAGTCGTTGTTGCAAAACCTTATATTTAAGATAAACACTGATACAAAGCTGTTTTCAACATTACTCTTGTAGAATGGAGAATATTGATCTGTTGTGTTAAGTTCTACAAAATTTAGTACAGTATTTCAAGAAAAAAATTGTTATCATATTTATTTTGTGCATGACACTTGTCAGAGTACCCAACGTCGGCCCAAACCTAAAACTAGAGTTGTGCTATTATAGTATTGGAGGGAAACATGATGTAAAATGGATCCAATTAGTTCGCATGATCAAAATTGCCGTCAAAATGCTGAATATTGTAGAAAACATTTGTAAATACATTAATGATAAAATAAATTAACTATGTAGCTTAAATAGTTCAATAAATTACTGACAATTATTTCTGCAAAGGATAAGTCAATAAAGTACACAATGTGCCAAGAAATTACAAAATCTTAGCAGATTTAAGAAATATATAAATACAAATGTCATATTCGGTGAAATAATAAAAAAATATGAAATAACAGCAGTGAGAATACAAAATGGAACATACATCTTATTATGATGAGACTATTATGGTGATCTTCCTTTTAAAGGACGATAATTTATATGAAAATGTCAATCCTTGGAAACCCCCAAAAACTCTAAACATAATCGTAGACATGTTACTCATTTGGTAAGATTCTAAAACATATATTATAGGCTCAGGTAAATTCACAAGTTACACAAGTTTACATGGCAATCACGAAAAAAGTCAATCGCGATTGTGTGTAGGGAGGTAGAGGGAATGGCTGACAACAATACTGTGAGGCACACCCCTATTGTGGTATAGAATTGTGTCTAGCACAACGGCGGCGCTGCCTAGCAATATAGATACACGCAAGTACTGCATGTTACATCACTAGAATGTCACGGCGCGTCCCACTAACATAGTGATCTGGTACATACCGCAAGTGTACTACTAGCTAGGTGTAGCACAACGGCGGCGCTGCCTAGCAATATAGATACACGCAAGTACTGCATGTTGCATCACTAGAATGTCACGGCGCGTCCCACTAACATAGTGATCTGGTACATACCGCAAGTGTACTACTAGCTAGGTGTAGCACAACGGCGGCGCTGCCTAGCAATATAGATACACGCAAGTACTGCATGTTGCATCACTAGAATGTCACGGCACGTCCTACTAACACAGTGATCAGGTAAATGTGGTAATGGGAGTCTCTTCCAAGTAGATAGTGTACTACTAGCTAGGTGTAGCACAACGGCGGCGCTGCCTAGCAATATAGTTACATGCAAGTACTGAGTTGCATCACTAGAATGTTACGGCGCGTCCCGCTAACATAGTGATCAGGTAAATGTGGTAATGGGAGTCTCTTCCAAGTAGATAGTGTACTACTAGCTAGGTGTAGCACAACGGCGGCGCTGCCTAGCAATATAGTTACATGCAAGTACTGCATGTTGCATCACTAGAATGTTACGGCGCGTCCCGCTAACATAGTGATCAGGTAAATGTGGTAACGGGAGTCTCTTCCAAGTAGATAGTGTACTACTAGCTAGGTGTAGCACAACGGCGGCGCTGCCTAGCAATATAGTTACATGCAAGTACTGCATGTTGCATCACTAGAATGTTACGGCGCGTCCCGCTAACATAGTGCAATACTACTAGCTAAGTGTAGCACAACGGCGGCGCTGCCTAGCAATATAGTTACATGCAAGTACTGCATGTTGCATCACTAGAATGTTACGGCGCGTCCTACTAACATAGTGATCAGGTAAATGTGGTAATGGGAGTCTCTTCCAAGGTGATAGTGTACTACTAGCTAGGTGTAGCACAACGGCGGCGCTGCCTAGCAATATAGTTACATGCAAGTACTGCATGTTGCATCACTAGAATGTTACGGCGCGTCCCGCTAACATAGTGATCAGGTAAATGTGGTAATGGGAGTCTCTTCCAAGTAGATAGTGTACTACTAGCTAGGTGTAGCACAACGGCGGCGCTGCCTAGCAATATAGTTACATGCAAGTACTGCATGTTGCATCACTAGAATGTTACGGCGCGTCCCGCTAACATAGTGCAATACTACTAGCTAAGTGTAGCACAACGGCGGCGCTGCCTAGCAATATAGTTACATGCAAGTACTGCATGTTGCATCACTAGAATGTTACGGCGCGTCCCGCTAACATAGTGCAATACTACTAGCTAAGTGTAGCACAACGGCGGCGCTGCCTAGCAATATAGTTACATGCAAGTACTGCATGTTGCATCACTAGAATGTTACGGCGCGTCCCGCTAACATAGTGCAATACTACTAGCTAAGTGTAGCACAACGGCGGCGCTGCCTAGCAATATAGTTACATGCAAGTACTGCATGTTGTATCACTAGAATGTCACGGCGCGTCCTACTAACATGGTGATCAGGTAAATACCTCAACCTAAGTCTCTTCCAGGTGGATTCTGGTTATTTCTTATTCCAGAACTGCGAAAGGTCGGTAAATGTGCAGTTTGTTTTTACGTTTAATATTTAATTGTTGTTATTTAAAAATGGTTGATACAACATGGATCCATCAAATACCCCTGCCGCAGCAAACTTGCAGACTAGGCGAATTTCTATTGGCCTGATTGGATTTACGTTCAAGTATGGTCTTAAGCTTGTCAGATGTACCCTATTTACATAACACTGAGTCTAAAGAGTTTTTAGGTTTGCTACTACAGGTAAGGAATTGCTGGTGTGATTTTTAGTGAAATAATGATAGCTTATTATAAAACAAATACATTTGCCAGATTATACCAAAATACATTTCTAAGAAAAATCAGACCAACAGTTTATAAAAAAGTTTATAACAATTTATAAAAAAATTAGAAAAATAGTTCTACATCAACCTGATACAATTACATTTTGTATATCTTATTTTAATACATAATTATATTTGCGAATAATAATCTTTTCTACCATTAAATCATTCTCAGAAATTCTATTATGAAGTTTTGCTATTCCCAACGCTATTTTTTAATATATTAAAAAGGTTATACACGTACAGACAGGTCTTAAAATTTATGACCAACTTAATACCTTATACGTGTTTTTCGTGTATTTCGGGCGAATCTTCTTATTAATCGTAACCATAGAGGAAAAACATACACGAAAAAACGTACCCATCTATAAAAACATACACGAAGCAACTCGTTCATTACAGGGCACAAATATTTTACACTTTTTTTTTGTAAACTAAACTTCATCATTCTTCGAACCTAAACAATGCAAATCTATTTTCAATGTTCTAAATGATATTTTAACCTCTTTCACAACACAATAACCCCTTTAAACCCATGAGTTTGTACTTTGTGTCTGTTTAACTCGTCCTGTGAGCTCTGTCTGACCAACAAAAAAAACCTTATACTGTTAAACCACCCTCCCAAGTAAACATGGGGTTATAAGACACGGTTGGTGAACGTGTTTTCCAGAAATTAACTATATTCTTCTCCAATAATATTTTGTGATGTTTATATTAGTATTGACAATATACTCTATGTACTTAATTTGATTAAATTAAATATATTTAGTAAAAAATGGGTGGTTATATTATTTTTAGAGAAATTTCCCTTAGTTACATAGTTACTATCGTAGGTTTTATGCTAAGACTTAGATACTTGATCATAAGGTATCAGGAAATGGGATTTATGGGGGATTTCTTGGGTCAAAATTTGTTTTACCATTGTTGACAACAAAAATGTAATTTACTCTGAATGTAATTTCTCTGGTTGAAAAAAATATATATATATTAAAGCGTTGTTTTGCGCAAAAATGTTACTGAGAGAAATCTATAAATTAAAAACTATCACGTTATATATTAGGAATAAATAACCGTTGCAATATTTGTTTTTGCATGGATATATTTTGATTATTTTTTGTAAGATGTAAAATTTTACTGAAATTACATCATTATACCTGAAGCCACGAATCTTAGTACTGGTTATTATACCTAATGTTATTATTTTTAGTAAAAATCCAATGATAGTGAGTCATTTAAGAATTCGCTTAGTGAATAGGTTTACTGTGGCGGGGGGAATTTTTTAATTTATGTACATGGAAACAATAAGTGAACAAATTCATATGCGTCCTACAACACTAAGCCAGTATTAAAATACACAAAAACTGTACTACAGTAGATGGAAGAAATAGATTAGTGTTAGCTTTCTGGGTAAAGAGAAGTACTCTAGGCCTCTTAATTAAAGGTTTCCTTAGGGTTCGCAGCAGAGCACACCCTTTCCATATTAATGTATTGGAAGGCTTAAAACTACTATATAATCCAAATTTATCGATTGAAAAAAAACCTAAAATTATTTTCAATAGTGTAGCCGACATATTATTCTATTAATAATAATATGGTCCCAATTAAGTTTAATAATGTGGTGAAACTTGTAGTACGAAAATATATAGGCCTATATTAAAAATTGATCGAAATTTATATGGAATTAATCAAGTTGTAAATAACTTCGTATTACAGAGTTTTACTTCCTATTAGAAAGTTCTTCAAGAAGGCATTATCATGATGACGTAAATAAAGATTGTTTTTGTTTTATCTATATTTCCCACATATTTAAAATTTTTAAGCAACTCAGTCTACACACAGGCTTTGCCAATGTATACTTTTCCTTATACTTCAGAGTTGTTGTTGTTTTATTTTATTCCTTTTCATTTTCGCTTTTAATTACATTAATTAAATTTAGAAGTGCGTATTAGTCAAGTTTAGTTGGTGTAAAGAAATTAAGAAAAATATTATGTAATTGATATATATATATATATATAGGAACTAAAGATGTATTTGATTTAATTTCATGTAGGAACACAGAAAGTAGACCTACAGCTGTTCTGGTTAGTTGAGAGTGGAACTTCTTTCCTTGAAATACGGGTTCGAATCTCACCTACCATCAATGAAAGTTTTGATCGTCTGGTGTGTACTACAAAAATGTATGACAGACATATTTCTTTAGAATGAACTAGAAGTAATAGAATCTGAAAAATAAAAAGTTAGTGAATTAAAACAAAAAAGTAAATTATTTATATTGGTTATTTTTAAGCAGAATGTTACATTACACACTTGTTTCTAGAAAAGTGTTTTTGTTAACCTTAAAGTTTTCATCACAAACTACTTTCATGCTAATAACAAACTTTACCAATATAAATGTTACTAACACTCAAACACTGAATACCAAGAACACATTTGGTGTTAACATTTAGCTCAGTCTTAATTAAATATGTTCTCCACAACGATAAAGTGTTCCCGAGCGTTTGTTCTGAGAATAATTGAATTTTATGAATAAAAAATATTTATATACAAGGGCAACCTGTGACTCATTTCTCGAAAACATATCCAATTACAGTTACATTAATGCATTTGTAGCATACGATTTTTATATACATTCACATATTTGATATGCCTACACCGTTTTACAAATACTACACAAAGTGAAGAAAACGAGATAGCAGAACAATAATGGGCATAAAGACATTCTACTGAAATATGTGGCAAACAATAATGCAATTTTGACTAACTAGTGCTTCAAGTGCTAACTACACTAAACGGCAACAAATAAAATACTTAAGAATAATTTAACTAACAAAAAGGTTGATTAAAATCAAATATTCCCTGATTGGTTCAACAAAAAAATATAACTTCTTGGTCAGCATTGTACGTGTTATTAAATTTACGGAAAGTAAATAAAAGAAACGTCTCATAATACTTAAAACATAGATTTACGCTTATACTGTTATTCTCAAGACGGTAAATATACAAAAAAGATGGTAAGTGGTTATCGATTTCGATTGGACACTCCAATCATCATCAGACCCAATAGGCGAATACGAAATTACGGCGAATACGAATATTCATTCGCCTATTGGGCCTGATGATGATTGGAATGTCCAATCGAAATCGATAACCACTTACCATCTTTTTTTGTATATTTACTATCTTGTGAATAACAGTATAAGCGTAAATATATGTCTTAAGTGTTATAAGACGTTTCTTTTATTTACTTTCCGCAACAAAAATATCGGAGTAGGATGCTCAATATAGAAGAATAAACCTTCAACACCACTTTTCAAAAACACTCTTTCTCAAAGTTTATTGACAAACCGATAGAAATCAACTTTACTAAGTGTACATAGCAATTTGTCGTAACTTGAGCAAAACTCTACGTAAGTAAACTAAGTAATATTTGGCCAAGAGAAACTCAAGAAGTGTTTGCCTTAATGTCTATTGCAAGCTGTAATTCAATTAGCTAACAGAACGAACACCTTTGCAAACAACACTTTGGTTAAACTTGGATATGTTGTATTATCACATACATATTTACGCGAAATAATGCTTTCAATTTTAACTTTGCTCTTTGTATGTTTATAAAACTGAGATTACCCGTATACGAAACATTCAACTTAGATTTCTATCTTGAACTTATGTATTATCTTTATTACAGTTAATAACAATTGTTTGGTGTTTCTTTACTCAAATGTTTGAACCAACTCGTCGAAAATACTTCCGATTCAACGATTTGACTGGGACGGGTGGTGTCGTCCTGTAACCCAGCTACTAGGAGGTCACGAATTGTGGATATTTATAGGCATGCACTGTGGATGCGATACTCCCTGGTGTGGATTAACGTCCGCACGGATGAGTACTACGACTATCCGCAGTACTATCCTGATAATTAGACCAATTCGTATATACCAAGGAAAAAAAGTGGTTCGGATTCCACTATAAACTGTAGGTCCCTTAGTCGCCATTAGCTGTATGGGCTATTAATTAACAGCTGTGTCCAAGGAATATGTTGGCCTTAGTCACTAACAAGACTACAAGATCGCGCCACTCATCATACATACTTCATACTTACTTCATACTTCTTTTCTTCATCTTCGACCAACAGTTGCTGGATAGATTGAGTCGATACTAACTAAACTAATAATTAGAACTATGCAGTCCATCGTCACAAAGAAAAATAAAAACTTAAACTTGAATTTACTGTTTGAATATTTACAGATTGGCGGCAGGATTTATAGTTTTTTGACCTCTTCAAAAAATTCTTCAATAGAGAAGAGAGGTGTTTTTTTCAGCCATTTTTCAATTGTTCGCTTAAACTTGCGGGGATCAAGATCCTTGGTACTAGCTGGCAATGCATTATATAGTTTCATTGCTAGTATCGGGAAACAGTTTTTCTTCTTACTTAGCCTACAGAATGGCACATCGAGTTGGTCTTTACCTCTGGTGTTGTAGGAGTGTTGTTCTGCTCGTTTCGTAAGGGACAAGTTGTGCTCTTTAATGTAGGTCAAACTGAGCAAGATATACTGACTATAAATAGTCAGTATACCCAGTTTGCAGAAAATAGGCCTACTATGTTCTAGGTAATCAGCAGAATCGATCAGCCTTACAGTTTTTTTCTGCAGGAGAAGAATGTTTTGACATCCAGAAGAATGTCCCCTAACAAGAGGCCATACACAATGTGGGTGTGAAAGAGTGCATAGTACACCTCGATTAAGTGCTTCTTTATACACTCATCTCCATTCATACTTGGCTTAAAATACCTACTTTGTATGGTCGCCATTTCAAAGAAAAGTATTAAAGTATTAAAGTATTTGTATATTTACAATGTTTTACGGCTTTTTTATGTTCGAAGTGGAAATACAGGAACAAGTAACCTTTTGTACAATACTAGAAATCACAACCAAGGAATGTTCAGATTACCTAAAGTAAACAAATTGCTCTTCAGACATTCTTATCAGGACAACGGACCTAAATATTTCAATCAATTAGCGGGAGAAATCAGAAGTTGTTCGTCCTTAAATTTGTTTTCTCTAAAATTGAAACATTGGCTTTTCAAAACTCCAGTCATTGATTTTTTAAATCAGGTTCTTAGTGACGTGTTCTTGGAGGTATACTATAATATAATAAAACTCACATTTGAAACTGAATAAATGAACTTTATTAGGTAACGCCAGAGACAAACATTGTTGATATTTAGACGGCCCAGACAGGAATGGCCAACTATCTGAGTACGGCTATCGGTAACCTGGTGGGGGTATACCTATGATACATCACTACCTTCCCATGTATAAATTGACAATATGTGCAATAATTAAAATATCAAAAATTCAAGTGACAAAATAAATGAAATAAAAACTTTGTTTACAATTCTTGAAAATACACACAACAAAACAGTAAACAACATCAAAGACAAAAAAGACAGTTCAATATCATCAATCAAATTCAGAAAATGTAAATCTTTTAGTCGGCTTTATAACTCTTCCTCTACTACTAGTCTGCTGAAGGGGACTTGTAGGTGAAGGTTGGGGGACGGGTGGAGATGGACATGGATTGGTTATTGTTAACAGGAGATGGTCTGGGTGGACTAGGACTAGGCACATGTCTAGGTGACGGTGTTTTGGTGTAGAGTTTATCAGGATTAGGTTTTGGAACATAATATTCTCTAAGCTGATTTACATGGACTTTGTGAATACTTTTGTCAGATAACACTCTTACCAAATAAACAGTCTGACTAATTTTCTTGGTCACTTGACCTACCACAAACTTTACACCAACATTTGTTCTTTTATTCAAATTTACCCATACAAATTGATCAGGATGGTAGTTTGGAATTCTTATCTTTTGCTTGTCTTTACTTTCAGACAGATTCTTTTTTTTTTACTGATCTGATACAAAGTTGAAACTTACATTTCTTTTTAAAGAAGACAAAGGCGTTTCAGGTACAAAAGTAAGTAGCATTGCAATAGGAGATTTACCCGTTACAGAGGATGGAGTGGAACGATAAGCATATAGACAATCTAGTAATATTTGTTCTGGTGGCAGATTATGACTTCTTTGACTAAGATAAAATTTAGACAATATAATTTTAAATGTTTGAACGGAACGTTCAGCTACTCCATTAGATTGAGGTGAATATGGAGGTGCACTTTCAAAAGCTATTGGGTACTCTTTGTTACCTTCAACTTGACTCAAAATTGCACCAACACCAAAAGAACTTGAATCAACAGACAAAATTAATTCTTTTGATGGGTCAAACAATAATAACATAGTTGCTTCTAATAGAGACGTTTTACACTTAGCAAAAGATAATGCACAATCTGATGACCAGACAAATGGTTCATCTTTTCTCATTAGTTTATGAAAAGGTTCTAAAAGGTCTGGACACATGTGTACAAAGTTTCTGTAGTAATTAAACATTGACACAAATGACTTAAGTTCTGTTAAATTAGTAGGAGCTGGAATAGACAAAATCTGCTGCACTTTGGTAGCAGACGGTGCTTTACCCTTACCAGACAGCTCAAACCATAGAAATATCAACGACTGTACAAAAAATTCTGACTTATCTACATTTAACTTTACATTGTACTCTTCAAGACGTGACAATACACTGTGCAGATTCTGTTCACATTCGGTTAAATCTTTACCTCCAATCAATATATCATCAAGATAAGGCGCAACATGATTTAACTCTGACAAGATTGATTCAATAACTGATTGAAATATTGCACAAGCAGATGCTAAGCCAAAAGGAAGGCGGTTGTACATATAGAGACCTTTGATTGTGTTAACAACCAACAATTGTTTACTTGTTTCATGAACTTCTAACTGCAAATACGCTTGGGACAGATCCAAGCGACAAAAAAACATTGCATCCCACAAATTTGTTAAAAATATCATCAGGAGTGGGGATAGGATGTTGATCTACTTTTAAATGCTTGTTCAAAGTGGTTTTAAAATCAACGCACATACGCAACTTGCCGTTAGATTTTGGTACACAAACCATGGGACTACTCCAATCTGCATGTTTGACTTTACTTATGATACCTTCAGACTCTAATCTAGACAACTCTTGATTTACTTCATCTCTCAAGGCATAAGGGACTGTGTACGCTTTGTGAAATACAGGTTGAACATCATCTTTCAGATTTATACTGACTTTAAAATCTTTGATTGGTAGTTCATTGTTTTTCTTTGAAAAAAAAAAAAAAAACACAAGGGAAACGTGTTGAAAAAACTTCAACTACATTTGCTTTAATCCTACATTGAACCACGGACTGACATTCATCGTTTGGACTCGACACATAATTTACTGGACAATCATTAGTGTTAGACAAACATCCCGACAGTAAGTTAGTTGACCAGTTTGGTGACAAAACTGACAACCAATCTCTCCCTAAAAGAGCGGGACATGACAGCTGTTCAGCTACAATAACATTCAAATAATGTTGCTTCAATTGGTTTTGGGGTTTAACCTCAACTTCACAAGTACCCAAAATATTTAATTCTTGACCATTGACACTTCTGATTTGACCTAGAAAAGGTGACAATTTAGTTAGCTTTAAGCTCCTAGCCAGATCTGCTCTCAAAATACTAACTGCACTACCAGTATCTACTAGCCAATTAGTAGGTGTACCATTTACTTGTATACATACAGACAAAGGACCGGACTCATTAATTAATGTATTAGACATGTTAACAAAATTAGCGCTATGACAAAAACCAGCAACGTGTCCTTGTTTACCACAGTTGTGACAGATCCAGTCTTTTGCGGGACATTTTGATGGACTGTGTCTCTTAAAACAATAACGACAGGTTTTCCGGTTGTTGTTGGATAGTTCATGGTCCGAGCGGCGGTGCGGGGACGGTGACCTATATCGGGACGGCGAATGTTTATCGGAACGTGGATGACGTGGATAACCAGCTGATGTTGACCGTTGTCTATTGTACGTAGCGGGGGGAGGTGGGGTACGTGATCGCTGTTTGGATCTCCAGGACTGTGACGTAGGAGTTGACGTAGACTGCCGCGCTCCCTGCGTGGTCACGTGACTGACGTGAGACGTGACGTCATTTCCAGACATAATGTTCGTTGACCTCTCTACCGCTTCCATGTCGAAATAGTATATTACGTTACTAGTCCTGAAAATAAGTGTTTACCGGACGAGTGTGGTCGTTCCCGTGCGAGACGAAGTCGAGTACGGGATTACCATACGAGTCCGGTAAACACATTTTGGACGAGTTACGTACGATAGTTTACGCCATACTACTAAATCTCTACAAATCCTTATATATTACCACCAACTAAAGGACTAAAAATCACTAGTCATAACCTCTGAGAGGTTATGTTTTTGTTTATAACCATTCATTGCCACCTAAATACAGTATAATCAGCTGATTGGTGTCCGGTAAAACTCATTGCATAACAGTAGTACGCAATGAAACCCCATTTGATTAAGCTGGCGGCAAACAGCTGTTTTCTGGACTAAATACTTGCGTGGGAAGTTCGTTAAAACAGTGTAGTATGGCGTAAATAATTTTGCATGTTTCCTCAAAAGTAATGGCGTCTGATTCAGCTAGTAGACGACTGACCATATTGGTATTTAATAACCCCGACACAAGACGATCTCTTAATGCGTTGTCAAAAAATGATCCGAAATTACATGTACTGGCTAAGGTTTTAATCACAGTAATATAGTCTGTAATGGACTCTCCAACTCGTTGTTTCCGCAAATTAAAAGAATACCTCTTATAAATAAACTTTTTTGACTTTAGTGTATTTTTTTGCTAATGCTTCAGTACACTGACTATATGTTGCTTTCTTGAACTCGATAGGACTTAATAAAGACTTGAGTTCTGCATAAATACTAGGCTGCAAATTAACACACAGATAACTTTTTTTAAGATCATCATCAATCTTTTCTATTTTGAAATACAGTTCTAGTCTTTCGATATACAACGAAAAATCTTCCTCTTCCGGGACAAAAACCGGTGCTTTAGACATTTTGAATTAATTATTGACTAAATTATAAAACACACAGACAGACGTTGACAAAATGGACGACATTGACTCACCGACCGTCGACCGGCAGCTTTCACTTTTATACAAACTTGCAGTTATTGACACAATCACTTAATTACACTGTTTTAATAACACATTTTCTCGTCGCCACTGACGTGTTCTTGGAGGTATACTATAATATAATAAAACTCACATTTGAAACTGAATAAATGAACTTTATTAGGTAACGCCAGAGACAAACATTGTTGATATTTAGACGGCCCAGACAGGAATGGCCAACTATCTGAGTACGGCTATCGGTTACCTGGTGGGGGTATACCTATGATACATCGATTAGTTAAAAAAATATTTTTGTATGGCCTTTTCAATTTTATTTCAATTCCATCTGTTTTTCTTGCATATTTTGTTTGTGTTATTCATAATTAGTAATGAATGTATTTGGTTTAACAAACAAAGTTCTCAATGTTATAAGGTAATTATTTGATTTTTTGTTTTAACAATAAAGAAGTTTTATTTTTTTTACTGTATATGTATAAGTTAATATAGCCTAAGTGTCAAACGGCGCCACGGAGAGCGGCATGGTTATTAATTACTTTTTCAAGAAGGACTGGACTCATACAATTTGTTTTTTACTTATAAATAACTGTGTTTTTTCTTTCATGTTGTCACAAATACTGGAGACTGTGACAACATAGTTCCAAGGTGAATTTGATTTGTAATGTAAAAAATTGTATTTGGGGAATAAAGTCATTATTTCATTATTTCACTTGTCGAGCTTATCTATGTATTATACTTAAACGATATTTGCTATAAAATAGCAAATTAACTAGTATTTTATGTTTGGTAGAAAGACGGTAGTTGAATTAAAAATAATAATTAGCTTCCTATTTACAGCCGTTATCAAGTTTTAGCAAAAACTCTAAAACTGTTTAAACCCTGCAAAACATTTTTTTAAATGCTAATCTAGAGGTTACATACCTTGTTGCCAACGTAATCCTTGGTAGTCTTAATGGCTACCGGTTTCGACACACTTATGGTTTCATTGGCAAGCCTAGACGTGGTTGTCGCTCCTAGGAGGTCGACATAAAGTCTTTAAACAAATAACGAGAAAAATAAATAACGAAAACGAACACAACAAACATTTTTACGAACGAATAATAATGTATGGCCATACAACTCTCGGTGCGACTGCGGGTTCAGGATGTAGGTCTAGACTTTAATTTTTTTAAATTTTTTAACTTTAACTTTTAACTTTTAATTTTATAACTTTGTTTTTTTTTATAGCTTAAAGATAAACAAGGCGAAATTGAATCGGTTCCTTCCTCCTTTGGAAATAGGGACATTTTAGCTTATAACCTCAAATTCTTAACCTAAAATCTGATTGGCACATCTACTTAAAGAACTCAATTATATCGAGTAGTTTTGATATGCTCTTTAATAGGGTAGTATAGACTTTTACACACTACAATTTGCACTCAATTATGGGACTGAACTCTGATGTGATTCCTATCATGGTACAACGTTTTGCGATTAAAAAATAAATCTGCAGTTTGGTGACAATGTAACCCAGCTCAATTCGTTAAAAGAAAATTTTCTTGAAATAAAATCTTTGTATTGTCATATTATTTTCGAACATACATACATGTCATATTAACGTAATAATTCTTTGTACAGAGCATGGAAGTGATCATCCTTTCACTATTTGGTAAGAATATTACGGTGCCAAAAATTCTCAGAAACTGACATAAGTAGTTTTATCTGCTCAAGCAATATTCTCATAGCTGCAGTCAAACCAGTTCAGCCAAAACAGTCTCCATTTATCTGTTTGGGGCATCCTCAAAACATATCCTCCCTGAACTCTCGTTGAAAGAGTAAACTATTTATGTTGCCATTGTGTTATTTAGTGCTGCCATCAAGTGGACAATAAAAAAACAAAAACTTTATCTGAGCAGCAATATAAACTTTCTCTTCCTATCGTTTTCAATCATGACTAGAAGCAACAACTTGTCTAGTACTCTTCATAAAACGTATATAGTTTAAAGCTAAAGTAAATTTTAAGTTGTGGTTTATATTTTATCTTATTAATTTTCCTAAATGTCAACATGTAGAAGTGGGTAAGAACTCTACAGTTTTCTATCTCAAATGAGCTAGTGAATAAGTGTATTTTTTGGGAATTGGTCCAAACAATAACTGCAGTAGCTCTTCTTCAACTACGTGTGCTAAAGTTTTTTTTTGTATTTTTCATATGTATTGTTTTGTTAGAATTTTTACCGTCAAATAAATAAATAAATAAATAAAAAAGCAATCATTCACAAAATTGATCAGTTGTATAAATATCGTCATATTTATTCGTCGCACACTGGCTGTCAAACAGAATGTCTTAGAGACCAATCTCTTTATATAGTAGCTTAACCTGAGATAATCAAAACTTGCTTGTATCTGTAAAAATGCATACTCATAAATTATATACATATATCTATATATATATATATATAAAACACAACCTCAAAATCCACTGATATTTTAAACTCCCGCCTCAAAGCGTCAGAGAAAGTAATTTATGAACCACTTTCAAGTGAGGTATGTATTATGCATTCGCAACCACATTTGAAACTGCTCTTCATGCAAAGATTAAAACATACTGAAACATTTATAGTACTAAATAAGAGAGTGCATTTCCCAATATGAGGAATAATATAGAAGCTGGTAATAAATAATATTGGTAGCTAAACATCTATATAAAGATCGAAATAAAACAAAAGAGCCTAAAACGTTTTTATCAACTGATTTGGAACTCATTTAAGTTACAAATTTAAAAATATTATGGCCAAGAACAACACCACAGTAGCTTTTAAATCTGTTAACAAACTTGGATCTGTGTTAAAGGAACGTCCTCTCATATCTACACCAAACTAGGATAAGACTGGTTTTTACAAAATTAAATGCAGCAATTGTGATAATTATTACATGGGCCAGACATCACGCTGTTTTTAAAACGGTTTAAGGAGCACATCCCCAAGAAAACCACGTCCACACAACCCTCAACTTTTTCAGAGCATGCAATAACAAACAACCATAGCTATTCCAACATCAACGATGACATGACTGTTTTACATGTCAGTAAAAACAAGTTTCAGATCAACACATTGGGATTTATGAGGCAATCAAATCAGACAGACAAAACGTGCTAAACGATAAGATTTCATTCGCCCCTAATTTGATCTACACACTACAATATAAATAATGGAAAGGGATAGGGAGAAGAAGGAAACCCACAAACAACCTGTTACTGATAAGACGCACCGACCATAGTGCCCGGCAGTCTAGATGTAACCTTCCGCTGTTTTTTTTTTAAGCTAGGCCTGGTCATGCGTGTTGTGTGTTAAAAATTTGTTCTATGTTTTGTAAATAAATATTTATGAACTTTTATGACCTTCGGAAGAAGCGACAATGTCCTTGGGAAAACCTGAAGAAGGCTCCATTGTGAGCCGAAACTAGTTGTTACACAACCACTAGGATAATCAAGATTACAGACATTTAAACCTCTTTAATTGAATAATATTTAATTAAATAGTATGTAATAGAATCTGTAAGAAATTAAATATGAAATCCATTCCAGTGTAAACAGGATATAACACATATATTAGTTATTGTGTTATATGTTACAATGTTGACTTCAAAACAATATATTCAAAGAGCAGAATATAATGTACTACGTTGGCCAAGAACATGATACTCTGTACGATAGGCCAATTAATCCCAAACCAATTTAACCACGGTTGTCATAGTAACGAAATGTAATTACTACAGCTTGCTGGTTTTAATAGTAGGTTGAACCGCATTAGTCGTTATATAAACCTCAGCAAATACTGACAAAATCTTACATATTAAGTTTTAGGTTTTTACATTTTGGGTATGCACTCCTAATTAAATTCTGGTTTATAATACATGAAACAAATTAAATTAAGAAAATATTATTGACATACATTGAAGGATGTCTGTAGAATTTATTTTTGAAAAAAAAAAAATTAAGACGCTCATATCAAGTGAAAGTTATACCATACTGTATAATCCTATAAGATGCTGGTTTCGTCTGTAAAATGCCTGTAAATTATCACTATATCCCTCCATATAGTAGCAAAATAATGCAAAAAAAAGTATACAAGGGGTTAATTGAATTTTTTGATTTTAATTAATAATTATTCGAGTAGTTGGCATTGGAATTTTTTTTTGCTATTTCATATTATTGATCTATTCCAAAATTCACCTATAATCGCAACGTAAATATAAATATCTCGTTTTTGTCTTAATATAAACAAGTCACTCTGTAGAAGGGTTGTTTCACTAAACATCACATCTGGTGCTTTATCCATTGTTTTTTTAACTTAAGATTTTTGTTATATTTACTTAGTATGATTTATTTACTAAACCGTTGTCAACCATACCTTTGATCATCCAAATTAGCCTTTGGATTGTGTTTAGGTTGTATCTAGCAAAGCAAGAGGTTAGCCAGTACAGGACAGAGTCAACTGTAGTGATAAAATAATATTAATGGTGTCTCCAGGACAGTATGTCGTGCTACCAACTAGGGATGGGTCGGTACACTAGGAACTAGTCCAAAGTAACTAGTTCCAAAATGTACCGATGTTCCTGGATCGGTACTTTTCAGTACCGATCGGTACTAGGTCCAACTGGTCCAAGGGAATGTAACGGCAAGACTGGTTGGTAGAGGTCTCGCGGGCCCGCGCAGTACCTAACCTAATACGGACGCTCTCTCTCACCCCCGCCCCTCCCCATCGTTATACTTGCTGGTATTCCGTCAATCCGTCCCGTCCCATCCCTTGACCCTTGCCCTCTGTCTCTGTTATCAGTCAGTGTCTAGGTTAGGTATCTACTTCAGTTCCATGTCCATGTACCTGTACCTACCTGTCACCTGTACCTATACAGGTTGTCGGGTTCATCGGTACTTGACTTCTTGACTTGACCGTGTGTACTACGTACGTGTTACCCATTGGACATTAATGGACAACTACATGCTTTATTTATAAGAAGTTTAAAGGTAATTAATTATTTTTGTAAATAGTATAATAGCGAGTTTAGACACTACCAACAATTTTCAAATTTGTATATATAATACACTTTATAATTAAATACAGTAAAACGTTTTGTTTTTTAAAATGTTTGTTGGTACGTCTAAATTCTATATTTAACTAATTTTTAATAGGCCCTATTATTATTATTTAATTATAATAGTGATGAGTTAGGCTAAATTATTTCTGCCCTATGAACTCGTGGTTTAATTTTCTATTACATGGCTTTCATTATATTACCCCTTTAAAATAGTGTACAAACATAAAAAATATAATGAAGCCTAATTATATTCTGGGTTGTTTTTCAGACCCTGTTTTTGAAACAATGCCCCCTGTAAGAAAAACCAGCGAGGTTTGGAACCACTTTTCTATATCTGAAAATGGAAAATCGGCAAAATGCAGTTATTGATTGTGTATGCTATCCTACACAAACGGGTCATTAGGAAACCTTTCCAAGCATTTAAAAAAAAAAACACCCTTCCGTTGTTTTTGTTAGACAGACATCTATTCAAAAAGAGCTCTGTCCAACTTCAACAAATAGTAAGAGTGTCAGTGATTCCCATTTGGAAGACTCTACAACCTCTCAGCCATGTTCGTCTAACACAATGCCAGCAGTAGCAAAAGTAGCAGTAGGCCCTACACTAAGTAAACTTCCTAAATCAACGCCTGGCGCTATGTTAGATTTTGTGACGGTCACCAAACCAATGAATGTTAACAAATCTAAATTAATTGACCGCCAGATTGGTTTAATGGTAGCAAAGGAATTTCATGCCTTCAGAATTGTGGAAGGGAAAGAGTTTAGAAAACTTCTAAATCTGTTAAATCCATCATATATGCCACCTACTAGAAAGACAGTTTCTAATAGCATAATACCCCAACTGCACAATGAAGCTTTGCAGGCAGTCAGGTCAAAACTAGCAGAAGCTCAAGCTGTTTGTTTGACCACAGATGGATGGACGTCAAACACAAATGTTAGCTATGTTGCGATAACTGCCCATTTTTTATCCAAGAGGAATGACATGGTTTCAGTTTTGCTACAGTGTGTTGAATTTCAAGACAGGCACACTGCAGAAAACTTAAGTGACCAACTTAAAGCAGTTGTCAAGGAATGGGGTATAGACAACAAAATTGCCGGTGTCGTTACTGACAATGCCGCAAATGAAGTAGCAGCCATAAGGCTATGTGAATGGAGACACATCCCCTCTTTTGCACACTCGCTCAACTTGGTTGTGCAGGGATCACTAGACAACATTAAACCAATATTAGTCAAAGTTAAAGCTATTGTAGAGTTTTTTAAGAGAAGTTCTCAGGCTCTAGCAAAACTTCAAAATATGCAGGAACAGCTAGGCCTGCCAAAACTAAAACTGATTCAAGACGTTGTCACGCGGTGGAATTCCACCTACGACATGGTTGAGCGTTTTTGCAATATGAAGGACGCTATAGTCTCAACCGTAGCTCTTCTGGAAACAAACCTAACCATGTTAACTCCACATGAATGGAAAGTTCTCGATAAAACTAGAGAAGTCCTCTCTATTTTCAAAGAGGTGACTGAAGAAGTCAGTGTTGAAAAATATGTATCTCTATCCAAAGTCATTTTATTTGTAACAGCCATCACTTCAGACCTACATGCATCTGATTCCGAGGACATGCCTAGTGAAGTAAGAGATCTTGTTACTGATCTGAAACTAGGAATGGCAAAGAGATTTTCTTCAATTGAAGAGAACGACATGTTCACACAAGCTAACTTGCTGGACCCAAGATACAAAAAACACAGTTTTTTAAGTGAGAACAAATACAAAGTTGCTCGTGACAGACTAAAACAAAAAGCGGCCTCTACAATCGTTTCTTTTGATGAGGAACCAAGACTACCAAGCACAGTTAATGCCACCGATACATCCGAGCCAGAAGTATCAAAACAAACAACCACACAAAAGAAAAAAACCCGATTGTATGAAAAGTTCGACAAAATAGTGGAAAAAACTAAGGAAAATACCAACAAACTTGCCGCAGGGATAATCGAAGTTGAGAAATATATGGACGAAGAATTGTTGGACCGAAAAGAGGACCCTATTCAGTGGTGGAACGATAGAAAAAACATATATCCACGTCTTTTCAACTTGGTCAAGAAGCGGCTGTGTATGCAAGCTACCTCGGTTCCATGTGAACGGCTCTTCTCCAAAGCAGGGGAATTCCAAAATGAGCACAGAACTCGCCTAAAGCCAACTAAAGTTTCCAAACTTTTATTTATAAATCATAACTTGTGAGATGGACGGCTTTGTGCGTTTATAAATGATGTAACAGTAACAATTTTACATTATTATTACTCTCTTTGAGTCATTGAGTTGGTATGTAACGTACTATAGATTTGATTTGTATACAGTTAACTGTATAGCGTGATTTTTATATTTTCAAACTTTAAAATGTGTTCCTGTGTTTTATTACCATTTTGTTATACAAAGTTCCTACCTAAGGCTGTACACTTATAAATAATGCATTAGGCCTAACTGTATATGTTTAATTTGTATACGTTAACACTAATTGTATAACGTGATTTTATATTTTGTACCTTAACACTTGATCTTGGGTTGTATTAACTTTATACCTATTAAAAAATAAATTTAAAATGTCTACCTATTTTATTTCCCGGAGCTTAGTTTAATATAAACTTAGTTTTTTTAAAAAAACCAGTTACTTTAATTATATATTTCATCTTATTTTAAAGCCATGTAATAGAACAGAATAAATAACTAGTCCTAATAGCCTACTATGATTATAAATTATTTGTCTGGAATTAAAACTATGAATGAAACCGTTTTTAAATGCAGGGTTCTTGGTTCAAAATATATTTAAAAGAATAGTTGTTTTCCATTGTGTACCGATCCAGCGTGGCAAAAATGCCGTGTCCGGGCGCTGGCAGTTACTGCCTCAGGTCCTGTACCGATAGGTACAAAGTAACTAGTCAATGTACCTAGGTACTCTCATGGACCTGGACCGACTGGAACTAGTATGTCAAAGTACCTATGAAGGCCATCCCTACTACCAACTGAGCCACCCAAGATATATTGATTATAAACCAATGACAACAAAACGGGTCACAACATGTTTCACAAGACAAGACGGGTGTGCCGTGACGTCATCACTCGGGCTAGCCACCTCCTATACCTAATACATCTGGTGAGCATCAGACTCATCCATTACTTGTAACATGTACACATTATATATTCTTTAACAGTAAAATTTGAATAACTGGGCTACTTAGTGGTGTGATCGCCTGACAAGCATTGTTTCCAGATAGATTTTGAGAAAGGTCTGTAGCTTTTAGATGGTTTAAAGCTGGACCCAACCGTCCTCGACAATTCTTATTCAGTAACCAGGTTGTAAAATGTCCACTCACACATAGCCCATTCATATTTTGGTTGAAATCCCAATCAATTATATATCAGCTATAATATAAATTTAACTTGACTTATTTTCTGCGATTCAAAGGTACATAGGACGCCAACCATATCTCTCTAGCGTACTCGGTATGAAGAGGATCCTCTTCACTTTCTGCCATGACCTCCCAATAATAGGACCCCCATTAAAAATTGATAAAAATACAGAACAATATTGTTACTTCCTTATTTTTAAGTCGCGTCAGAATAAATTACTCAATTTAAAATAACAAATGTTGGAATTTCCAAGTAATTTAACATGACATTTCTCAAGTGTCACTACTAATATCATTTTTGATAGATAACCTGGTTGTTTCGTTGACTGATTACTCTGAGGTTGTCATGTTGGTTTCTTCATATGGTTCCAAGACATATTTCATTGTATGTGTGGAAGATATCACGACCGACGCAACTGACTAGGGTTTAGTTGCTTAGGTAAAATATTTTTCTTATTGTGTGTAACAATGAGTGATACCCTTTATTTCCTTTTACCCAACAAAATCAATCAATCTTTCCATTTTATACTACATTGTATGTCGCATTACGTTACAACTTTGACTATACCATTTTCTTGAGGATATCATACTACAAATTAACCATGAACGCCTTAAAGTTTTTTTGGTATAATTTCTAAAATTATCAATTTTACAATCGACCACATATATTAAATGTTAGAAGGTGAAATCATCAGTGAAATCATTTTATTTTTATGTGCATTGATTTTATAATCTTTTTGATTTGCAAAATATGCTCTGCTTTTGGAAGTTTACAAACAATAGCCTATGTAATAGGGGATGTATAATCAGCAACGGCCCTGTATATCCCCCCTGTGATATCCCGTGCATTGCAATGGGAATAATTCATGTTGTTCGGCTTTGTAGTTTGAAGTGATGCGTCCCTCTGGATTGGATTGTGACATGTTTATAGACAAGTATTCTAACTGTAATATTGCCATAGATGTAATACAGATTTACTAGGTTTTCATTGTTTAGGTGAGAATTGAGTTTGATATTTTTGTAGATTTATTTACGATAAATATTATTAGCATAAGGTTATCCTTGCCTTATTTTTCAAAATTGAACTGCAAATCTAAGAGATATAGCATAATGTTAATAGCTTATACAGTTAACTAACCCTTGTGGAATCAAAAAATAATTTTAATAATTTAACATAATTTTTCACCAACATCAAATGAGTTTGTTAAGCCCATGAAACAACTTCAAGCGGTGTTTTTTAGGGTTGTCTCTAAAATTGCCTTTTGTGATTTTTTAATATTTTAAAATAGGTGTTTCAGTAATGTAGAAAGGTATCTTAAGCATACAGATAGTAAAATGTAGATTGTAATAACAGAAAAATTTAATTGATTCTTTAATTGATCTGAACTACTCTAACCCTGTCAAACAACAGATTGAATCAACTAAGCATTAAGTTAAAAGTTCTAAGTGGCTAGCAGGTCAGTTCCGGCCCTTAACATCTCTAAAGAGTTTTTGTCGACTTATTCCAACATATTCCGTCTTTACTGTTTCTTTCTTTGGTTATAGAGGGAACAATAAGCTATTAACCAGTCTAGTGTAATATATCTGTTATATTTATTACAGTTTCAATGGAAAAATAAGTTCTCTCTCCTCAATTCAATGAAAATTTTCTACGTCTTCAAACTGTTAGTTATTAATCAAGCTTTTGCGTTCTACATTTATATAGAGCTACAGAAGGTTGTCCGTTTTTTTTAAGTAATAAATTAGTTTTACAATAAAAAAACACATTATTGTTTATTATCCAATGTCGATTTTCTCTACTAACTTATTAACACTTACAATAAATTATTCTAAACCCCTACGGCTAGATGGTGTGCTCAGTAAACAGTATTAAATGTAAAAAATGTTCATGAATGGTAGACTACGAATATTAGAGAAGAAATAACCCTCGTTTGTTTTATGAAGTGCTGGGCTCGTAAACTGTGGGTGCTGGAGTTAACAGCTTTCATAGTTTTTTACTGCCGGAGCAGAATTCACCCGTTAGGCCACGATAAAAACCATATAAAACTATGCAAGAGTTATTCTTTATATACTGTATACCGGTACATTATTTTAGCATTATTATTTCAACTTGGGTAATATCATCTGGTTTGTAATGTTTTCATTGTTTTTCGAATAGTCGCAGCAAAAGCCTCAGTAAATATTGTTTTAATATAATTTTTAAGTTTTTTTAACATTTACTAAATTTAAAAATAGTGTGTTTCATCATTCAATGCTTTTCAATATAGATATACTTAAAATGTTCTTATTAACGCTTGGGCCATATTCATAATTAGTGTTCAGGTTTTATTACTATTTGTACAATTGATGAAGGTAAAAATGTTTACTTTAAATGTATTACAGTAATATTTAAATTTTTTATGAGCTTTCAAAAGTTAAAAAAAAATATTGACTGTTGTTAAGTAGGACATTTTAAATTCACAAGAGAGCACATCGTTCAAAATTTAAAACTTTTAATTATACAACGTTTACACTTTGAGTTTGTATTATGAAGCTTTATTATGATATATTATTTGAACTTAGTCAATAGTAACAATTAAGAACTAGTAATTAAAGTAATATATGACCTACATTTAAAATATTTCATTGAATTCGTAAATATTTTAAAGGTGATAATTTCATGCGGTCACAAAAACTCTCATGAAATGATTTTAAAGACCATGGTACTACGTCCCACACCAATATATGACAAAATCCGCTATAGAGAATTTTTCAAAAATATATCTACTTTAATGTTATAAAAATACAAACGAATATTACTGTTTTAATTAGCTGATAACTGTGTAACCAATTTTGTATAATTAAGTTTATAAAACATAAAATAGTTTCAAAATTAGAGTTGGACGTTTACATGATGCTACATTAGTTACACTATAATTCAGTTTTAGAATTTTCGATTTGTTAAAATTAAGGTTTTGGAAAAACCCTCATTATAGTTTGAGTTTGGTTATATTTACGTTTGTATATAATAATAATAATATAATATAATATAATAATAATATAATAAATATAGCACATAATCTTGTTTTGAAATATTAAATACAGTTGTACTAAATTATACATTATAGTCAAAGTTATAAGTTATAAGTCAAAGCTAAGTTTGCGCACCAAAACGAGTTCTGCAAAAAGTCTTAATGGAACATTTAGAGGGGAAAGAAGAGCTGAGTTTAGTTTCCTTAAGTATCAAGGGACTAAATCAACTTGGTCAAGTTTTTCTCAAGTAATATATCACAAAAATAAGAAAATTAAGATCGAAGTATCCACTTCTAGACTTTTAACTTTAGAACTACGCTTTAGATAACTTTTTTAGCAAGTATCCAAGTTTAAATAGTTTATAAATATAAATTTTCACCTAACCTCGTCTGACTGTTATATATCTGAAGTATAAAAATTTTTTTTATTCCAATCAATGTGTAAAAAAAGTAAATTATTAATAATAACACATTCTAGCGGCTGTGTTATTTCCCTATTTTAGAATTATATGAAAATTGATATTATCTTAGGATTACCAATGCTCACAAAAATAATGATTATAATATATATGTATACACGTATTTTATTAATTATTCGTGTTTCTGTGGGATTTCAAATAAAAACATAAAAATGTGGAATGATTGTCTGTTAGTTGTGCTCGTATGAAAGAAAATATAGTATAAACACACCTTTAACATATAATCTAAACGGTGATTCATCTTGTTGGAATATTACCCTTCCTATCAATCATATTTGCAACCCTTAATCCTGGTCAAAATTTTAATTTATTATTTTTCTAAATTTTATTCAGATTAATTAACAGGTGACTCAGATAATTTTATGTCCATACTCATGTTGTAGCTTTTCTCGTGCTCAGGTTATAATAAGCGGTAGAAAAAGTAATTCACTTTCAAACAAGTTTAGGAAAATGACTATAACAGCCTTGAATATTAATAAAACTAGATATATCGTTTACACGTTAAAATTGTATTTAGATTTTGAATAACAAATAACGTAGTTTAATGTGATTACAAAGTGGGTTGCAGCCAATTAGTGATTTCTCTAGAACAAATGTTTTTTACCAAACTTAACTAAATGTCAAATTATTTCGGAATATGGATCTTTAATGTCATAAAAACTAGAATCAGAAACTATGAAAGAAACGTTTACTTGTGCACCATATGGTTTATACCATTACTGAATTAGACTCTTTAGTTAACTTTTTAGGGAGCAGAAACCATTTAGCTTCCAACAAAATGTAGTTATGTCCAAACCATTATTCATTATTATGCTAACTTCAAAATCAAGCGACGTTACAGTTACATCTTATATAGTGTTTTAACGTGTAGAGATCGTTTGTATGGAACCCGATATTTAAAAATATTAACGTAAACTCTTTGAGTTGAAATCCTTTTTCTAGGCATTACTTTTATCCTGTAATGTCTCTTACTACAGTATACCCTAGCTGCGTAGCTGTGACCCATACACTCGTATCTACTATTTATAATCCTATAACATATTAACACTTTGACTTCACGATAACCTTTCAAACAATCGCATTCAAGAAAAGTTTCGTTATTATTTATTGTCAGAAGTGTTTTATGTTCCCGATGTCAACTGATATGAACATATTGTTTTGATAAACGTTGATTAGTTTGTAACTTATACTTTACTTGTGTATGTTGTAATCAGTATGAATAAAATAAGGGAAATACATTAGTAATAGTCAGTTGATGTGATTGGTTGTATCCACAAAACAAGAATAGTTTATCTAGTAACGGGTTAGCGTAGTCATTTCTTTAATTAATTGTTTAATTGTTTGTGAACTGACATTCAATCCTTTTTCGACACCAAATCACAGACGAATGAGTATATGTGAAATATATAAACGTGAAAAATTATTATACGTGGGATTTTCACAGGTTTTGACAAACGTACAATTTATTACATATTGATTTATTGACACGTTGTCCTGCCATAAATAAAACCTAAAAATTCGTAATAGATTTGTTTGAGGAAATCACCTAGTTATTAAAAATTATTCTTTAGTTATTTGCAAAATACAAACTTATAAGCCCCAACCCGACCAAATATCTTTGAGTACACAAATAAACGTTTCATCCGTGGCAGCTTATTTTACAAACTATTGTTTGCCAACTACTTGACGTTCTGTTGGCTCAGTTGGAAACTTTGGAGTAAAACAAGAAAGTTAATATAAACCAACCTAAAGAAACATTCAGGTGAATGGCGGGGAGTTATTGTTGTAGTAGTTACTGCTTTTGAAGCTTTATCGTAATGCTTGTGGCAACTGAATTAATATAGCAACTACGCACCCTTGTATCTGTTTTGGTGCACCAGTACTGCTTTTGAAGCTAGTTGTAATGCTTATGGCATCTGGATTAACATAGCAACTACGTACCTTTGCATCCGTAACAGGCGATCAACAAAGGCTCCTTTGAAACCTAATTACCTTTACGAATTGTTTAGCTATAGTTTATAAAGCGGTAATTCAACCATTTCCATAGGCAGTACTTTTATCAACGGGATTTTGTCTGGGAATATAAAAATTTTCATGAATTAAATCTTACTTATAATGAATAAGGTAAACATTAATGAATGAAGAATCAGTTTCGATTTCAACTATGTTCAAATATAACCTGCAACCATTTTTAAATATTACATAAAGTTCACGCATGTACACGTCTTACTCTGCCTAACCATTGAATGTGGAGTCGATTTGTACAGTTTTAAATAACATGTAAAATTTATTTCATGTACTAAATATTTGATCAATTATCCCCCACAACGTTCTGTGACTTATCCATCTTAAACTTGGTAAATTCTGTTTACATTTTATCATCTTATACTGGTGTATTAAGAAAAAATTACAACTGTTAGATTTTACTTTGCTACAGCAGTAAATGTTTAATTTAGTTGGCTGATACTGGAATCATATTTGAAATCCTCTTATTTTGTTAAATAATGGACTCTAAGTCTAAATTGTTATACTTTGAAGCTTCCTGACTTCTTTGATTTGCAAACGGAGTGGGCTTTTTGAAATTTGTTGCCGTACAAACATTTTTTTTATATCATTATATTATCATTATTAGTGATTGTTTTTAATTTGAGGAAATACTTACATCATACCTTTGTACTGATTGTTTTTTTAAACAGTGCAGTAAAACAAGGTTATTTTTACTTACAAGCTTAAAATGTATAATACTTGTGTTTATTCAGTATAAAACGTAGGTGTACTTGTTGTAATTTGAAATTAGAGCTTAGCGTTATTCAACGTATAGATACATAATAGTATTACTAAAGTTACATTAGCTCAGTAATAGGTTACTGGGAACAACAAATCATTTGGTAACATCAAACAGTTTGAAGGAGCGTATGAAATTACTTCGCGGCTGATTATGTCTTTCAATCAAGAGGAGCGTCACAAATAATAGTAATAGTCTATCTGTGCTTATTATTACGACAAGAAATAGCTGAATAAAGGTACATTTGTTGTAGAAATGTAGTACATTCAAAGCGAATGTAATACGTTGTGAACCTAAGGTTTTATACATCGTTTTATAAGAATCAGTTTGAAATAAATAATACTGTTGCTGAAAAATAAATTCATACTATAGAAATAACTGTCTTGTAGTTACTAAGCTTATAGCCAATAATTAACAACGTAAAAAGGCTCTAGGCTTGGGGAACCACTGTTTAATATAATAAGGGAGTCGGTAAAATAGCTAAACTAACCCTGCGTAAGGACAACCGAATGTACTGGACGAGGAAGTAATCTGTGAAAAAATAATAGTTATTGCACCTATTACATAGAAGCTAAGGAACGTTCTATACTATTCTTGCAAAGTAACGGCTTTTGTCATCTCTAGGAGAATGGCTGATAGAGCTTGTAAGTGTGAAGTGTATCCAAATCTTATAGAGCTGATACTTGATGATTGCTGGCTTACAAGTTCTCCTAGAGTAAAGGCTGGTATACACAACACAAATGAGGCGGGATTTTCAATGGATTAGAGGCGTAGGATCTCTGTGATGAATGATCTTATTTAACATTAATTGTATTTTAATTAATCTATTTTATAGTTTTAGCTGATTTTTTCTTGTTACTCTCTACAGAATAGTATTCTCTTTTCATTAGCTGAAAGAAAAATATGTTTGATATGTAGCTAGTATTTAAACATTACTAATAATATTTAAAGGGGAAATCTTGTGTCTATTAATTAATATTTAGAATTACCTCAGAACTCCTAAATGTGTTATTTTTAACTTTTTAAATGAGAAATAACAAAATTTCACAATTATTGTTATTACTCTTTTGAGAACACGTGTTAGTATAACAAGTGAGGGAATCTAAAGATCGTCCATAACTTTAACCGTAATAAGAAATGATGATTATAATAAGAATAGTAATACTAGTCGACCCTAGGAAACTTGCTAGAAACGTATAAGTAAGATCGAATACGCTTATTTGATGATTTACGATAACAAAGTTCATGAATTGATTAAAGACTTGGCATCATTACTGTAGCTAATATCCAAAAACCAATATCAAGAAAACTTGTAATACTATAAATATTTAAAAGTCCCTACTAGTCCGGTTTGAATTTTAGCTATAATAATGACACAAGTATTTAATGAAAAAGTAATATAGATTGTGGAGTGTTTTCCAAATTCCTTATTTTGTGAAGCTTGGATAACTTCGCTGCATAAGATTGACAATGTATTTCTATTTCTATGGTAAACATAACTATGCTAATAAACACTACGTATTTACCTTTTTGTGCGAATGCATGGCCATCTTGTGTAATTTTTTAACACACCTTACTATGCTACGCAATATGTAAGATAAGGGTGAATAATTTGATTTAAACCTTTTTTTATCGGATAGATAATAAATGTAATCAGGAAAAAAAGGTTCTCCAATTAATATAACTAGTAGACAGCTAAAAGGACACTGATATGGGTAATCATTTGAAAAAAGTGTATACCAATAACATGTGTTATCTTTTGACTGATTATCAAACACTGGAAGACAGAAATAAACAAACTGATGTGTAAGGAGGATAAACAATCCTTGGATTCAGTCAACTGAAAACATAAATTAAGTTAGCTTTGAAAGCCTGCAGCAGAAAAGTTTGTTCAAGTCAGAGAAATATTGCTTGATAACAACGTTATACGAACTTTTGTCAGAGCACTTTACTCAACACATGTTTGTGTACATTATTGCTGCTTCTGCGAAACGGTTCTGATATATTTACCTTTTTCTAGTTTTATCAGGTTTTGTTAAAAGATAATTGGTTTTAGTGTATGCATATACACAAATTATTAGAATTGTCAAATCTTCTAAGAACATATGACGTTTTTAGTTTATCATAGGTAGTTTGATTAAAGACTACATAATTTGTTTAGAGTTTACCTATTTATTGGAGGCATCATTTTATTTTTTGAATATCTCTATTTCGTAACCGTTTGAGAAATTTACTTGTCATGAAATTAAATTATTTTTTATTTTCCATTAAAAAACTAAATAAAATACATGGAATTTTTACATAAGCCATACAAATCCTTAACATTTAAAAATAATGAAACTATATACTGTAAATAATACTATACCTTTATTTCACATATTTTAAAACCTTGCAAAATTAAACATGAAAATGGAAAACCCATATTTTTACCTAATGTTTCTGAAGTAAAGTAGGTATAAGACTTTTGTTAATAAATCAAAACTTCCAAGCCTGAATATTGTAACCAAGCAATTAATATGTTGAATTTAGGAAATGGCTTGGAACAACTAATTCCTTGTTATCAGTTCAGAAAATTTGACGCCAAAAAGTAAATTTATGAAATTAATATTGGAAATTGGTTCTTTCAATTCTAAACATAGTTAAATAAATAGAAATAATTTTCCCCTTTAGTTAGAAGAAATTTTTGTATTATTTATAATCATTCAAGCAATGCAGGTTGTCACTTTAATTGCTCAGGAAAAATTAATTATAAGATTAACTTATAAAAGAGGCATGCACAGTCAGTTGGATAGTAACTTTTTATCCATCCATTAGTATAAATGGCATGCCTGTACTGATACCATATTTATTTTTTTAACTAAGTGTATATATTAATCATGTTCTTATAGATATAAACCATTCAACAAACAGCAAAAAGTTTAAGCTATACCAAGTGTGGTTCAACTATTAAACATGGTATGATATTTTAACTCATTAACCATTTACGCCCACTGGAAGACAAGCATTGATCTTACAAATATTATTCATTCATAATATTTTTACAAACCAAACTCTTTGATAATAGTGAATGAATGTAATGGTTTGTATACATTTTATCACTTTACAGGGATACAACAGAACTGTCAAATAGCTAGTTAAAACATGTTTGTCAAAATTTTAAATTGTAAACCACAGATATACAAACCGATGAGTTAATAAAATTAGAGACCCTCCCACTTAGTTTGGACATTTGGATTGGAGTCTTATCAACTTCAACTGAAAATCTATGATATTAAAACCTATGAAATGTCAGATCTAACCTCATAAACCTCATTTTAAGTCAAGTTATTTATGGACATGTATTTAAACTATATTCCCTCTCCCCATCTTCCTACAAACTGTCAGTTCGTATAAAACTTCCCGGATGGTTCAACCTCAGGGACATTGCATCGTTAAGACTTTCTGATATCAAAACTTGAGTCGTATTCCACAAATGGAGGTTGGACCTCAATTCTAACTTCTAAAAGTTGAATCGATTCGATACCAATATACTTTCCCACATGTAGGCCTACTGTATTTAAAGGTACATACATTTATTAATGTTATACTATCAATGAAGTAATGTATTTAGGCTCAAATCAAAACCTAGTAGAACAAGATAAAATTTAGTGAAACCAGTTAGAGACATTTTGAGCTGAAGTAGTTCTTGTCCTTTCAGTGACTTATATATTTTTCCAAATATTTGAGTCCTTGAAATAGCTAAAAATCGTTGGTTTTTGGCAGAAGTCTAACTGCAAGGGGTCGCCGGATTTCTACCCCCGGATATTTACCCCCATGAAAAAACGCCTACGTCACTTTGACGTCACATGTATGGGGGTAAATTTCCGGCCGCGAACTTTTAGGATGGATAAATTATTATTTATTCAATCAACTCGCATTTCACGGTTTACTTAACAGTTGTAATTAATCAAAATGCTAATAAACCTGACACCGGAACTTTACCCCCGGAAATCTACCCCCAGACATCCACCCCCGGACATCTACCCCCGGACATTTACCCCCAGACATGTACCCCCGGACATCTACCCCCGGATATCTACCCCCAGAGATCTACCCCCAGACATCTACCCCCGGAAATCTACCCCCAGAAATGTACCCCCAGTGGTCAAATCATAAATGTCCGACCACGGAATTCTACCCCCGGAAATCTACCCCCCGTGCTACACTACGTATCGGCCAATATTCATTGTTGTACTTGATTTTAGTAATTGGTTTATAAAAATAATCAATGGCTCTTCGTTTAATAATTACCCTCTAATATCTAGTATTAAGCATGTGATATGTCGTTGTCTTGTTTAATGTCATCTATCTTCCCAATTCATTAAGCTGTAACTGATTTAGGTGTAATTTTTAAGCTTAAGATTCAGTGCAACGCAAATGGTAATTAAAATGATATTTTGATAAAGGGCTTCAAAAGTTTAACCCATAAGCATTTGATTTATTTGCAGACAGTGATTTAAATGGTTAACCAATTTACATACACTAATAGCTAACGGCACATGCACGAGCGCAGATCGTCAAATTTTAAACATAACACTGAAGGAGGTTATTTCCTGATTACTAGTGGTAAAAAATGCAATTAAATGTTGATAAAAAGCCTGCCACAGGTTGATTAATGAATTAATAATTTTTCACTATCAATTACCTTCTAGTAATACGAAATAGCATAATCCCTATGTCGTAGACACTATCCGGAGGTTTACATTGGCCAAAAAGTCTAGTTGCTTACACAAATAATTAATCGGAAAAAATAAAACATAAACATATTTTATGATTGGTTCTGGTTGTCAATGCTGGTTGTGAAATAACGGAGAATAATGTAAAAGAATAAAATTGGATATTTCGGGATAGGGAAGGTATTTTTACCTCATGGTTCTTTTGGGTTTACGAATTTATGTAAATGAAATTAGAGTTTAGTACGAACATTGCTCAAAATTATATATTTTTTGGTCATTTTTACATTTCACACATTAAAGAAGCCAAAACAAGTCTTTATCTCAATTTCTGCTTTGTCTGTCAAGGCCCAGAAGGCATTTTACGTGGCCTTCTCCTCAAAACCTAGAGCATCGATCGTGATTTTAATCGATTAATCGATTTAAATAGTCTTTTTGGATTCGGTGGATTGACACGAGTCTCTTAAGCCATTAAAATATGGCCTCACTACTTTTGAATTAAAATAAATTTTGTTCAAACCCCCAATTTTTTGCATTTTTGTCTAGTTTACTCCTAATGTTTACCAGTAATTTATGAAATACTAATAATTTGTTTGGAGAATACGACATCTATGAAATAACGAACAGCTGTGAAAGGTGAAAAGTTGAAAAATTAAAAATGGTGGATATCAAAAAATGATATCCAAAAAAATAAAAAATAAAAATGATATATGGTGATATATTGACACGAGTCTCTTAAGCCATTAAAATATGGCCTCACTACTTTTGAATTAAAATAAATTTTGTTCAAACCCCCAATTTTTTGCATTTTTGTCTAGTTTACTCCTAATGTTTACCAGTAATTTATGAAATACTAATAATTTGTTTGGAGAATACGACATCTATGAAATAACGAACAGCGGTGAAAGGTGAAAAGTTGAAAAATTAAAAATGGTGAATATCAAAAAATGATATCCAAAAAAATAAAAAATAAAAATGATATATGGTGGGTCAAAAAGGTAGTTTTTAACGCTTTTTAACGCCTTTCTAATATACAATTTACATGAAAGGCTTAGGGGTCAACCTTTTGAAGCCCTAATCAAAATATCCTTTTTAATTACCATTTTGCTCTGCGCAAGATCTTAAGCTTTAAAATGACACCTCAATCGTAACAATCGGCGAAATAGGTCGGGTGAAAAAGGACTGTTACAGCTTAATGAATTAGGAAGATATATAATGTTAAACAAGACAATGACATATCGCATGCTTTATACTGGATATTACAAGACAATGATTAACCGAAGAGCCGTTGATTTCCGAGGATAGAATTCCGGGGTCAGATATTTATGATTTAACCACTGGGGGTAGATGTCCGGGGGTAGATGTCTAGGGGTAGATGTCCGGGGGTAGATTTCCGGGGGTAGATATCCGGGGGTAGATGTCCGGGGGTAGATATCCGGGGGTAAATGTCTGGGGGTAGATATCCGGGGGTAAATGTCTGGGGGTAGATTTCCGGGGGTAGATGTCCGGGGGTAGATTTCCGTGCTATGGCAAATCACTTTATAATCAAACAATTACATGTTGATTATTCAATAATATATTGGGGGTAAATTTCCAGTCGCGGGCAGTTTCTCGACCGTGTATAGGCCCCGCCCCTCGTGACGTCAAAATGACGTAGGCGTTTTTTCATGGGGGTAAATATCCGGGGGTAGAAATCCGCTACCCCACTGCAAGTATAGGACAGAATGTTCAGTGTATGGGAAAAACACTCATGTGATGGCGTGATTTAGGCATAACAGTTACTGACGTTATATTAAAAGTTTTTATACAATAAGCAAGGTTGGTTACATTTTCAATCGACCTTCCTTAATATTAATATATTGTTATTAGTTATTCAATAACATAGAAGATTTATCAAATTGATTTGATTTATTCATCAATCCTTTTACAAGCCAAGAAATCACGGTAAATTGACGTATTCTATAATAGAAGTTCTTTACTAGAAATTATCACGATTTTTATTTAGAATGTCACTGAATCAATGTATTGAGATAACTTCGTTTGGTACCGTAAAAAAAAAAAAAAAAAAAACTCGTCAAGTTTTTCAAACACGTCTTTGGGTGTAACAGTTATTTGTTATGCCAATGTCATATTTTGTGTTACAGACTATTACACTAACCAATGTGTTGTATTAAGAGTTTGAAAAATTAGGTAAAAAGTTCCAAATTTTTCGCAAACCTTAAACAAAGTTCTCTATTTCATTCAGCAGTAGATTATTTTTTAGTAAAAATATAACTAATAGAGTACAATATCAGATTCAGATTTTTATCCAAAAATATATTACATCCAAATAATTTAGGTTAAACTTTTTCATTACTTAATTGTGAACGATTTTTTAATACAATAACCAAACACCCGGGTAGAGTATCGATTCCTAGAACAATGAATTGTATAAAAATTATAAAAAAATTAATATCACTTTATAAAATAAAACTTATTGGGATTTATAAGCGTGCAAAATGAAATATGCACAATTACCTATGTAATCTATACAAAATATAAATAATAATCTAATACAAAAATTCTTTAGAATAATAGCCTTTGTTAGAATTTTATACTAAGTAACTTACCAAACAATTTGATGCAGTAAGCTTTGTATAACCACAATATATTTACACCCAGCGATTAACACAGTCATCTCAATGTAGATTATGTGTATTACAGCCATTAGTACTAAATTGCTCAGTTAAAGCTGATTTATGTTAGATGCTCAGCAGCTGTGACAGAATTAACTAAGCTAAGGTTCAATCTCGATACAATTACAAGATACATTACAGAGACATTGGTATTACAATGTTAGGTCTGTGATTATTGTGATTACCACTGAATACATTAGCGATCTGCAGTCTGGTGTACATTAGATGCTCAGCAGTTGTGACAGATTTACTAAAAGATAAGGTTCAATCTCATTAAAATTACACGAGACATTACAAAGTATTACAATGTTAGGTCTGTGATTATTGTAATTACCACTGAATACATTAGCAATCTGAAGTCTGATGTAGATCAGATGTTCAGCAGCTGTGAAAAAATTACTCTAAGCTAAGGTTCAATCTCAGTATAATTACAAGAGACATTACAGAGACATTGGAATTACAATGTTAGGTTTGTGATTGCTGTAATTACTACTGAATACATTAGCAATCTGGAGTCTGATGTAGATCGGATGTTCAGCAGCTGTGACAAAATTACTCTAAGCTAAGGTTCAATCTCAGTATAATTACAAGAGACATTACAGAGACATTGGAATTACAATGTTAGGTTTGTGATTGCTGTAATTACTACTGAATACATTAGCAATCTGAAGTCTGATGTAGATCAGATGTTCAGCAGCTGTGAAAAAATTACTCTAAGCTAAGGTTCAATCTCAGTATAATTACAAGAGACATTACAGAGACATTGGAATTACAATGTTAGGTTTGTGATTGCTGTAATTACTACTGAATACATTAGCAATCTGGAGTCTGATGTAGATCGGATGTTCAGCAGCTGTGACAAAATTACTCTAAGCTAAGGTTCTATCTCAGTACAATTACAAGAGACATTACAGAGTCATTGGTATTACAATGCTAGGTCTGTGATTATTGTAATTACTACTGAATGTATTAGCAATCTGCAGTCGGACGTACCTTTGACTGTACTCGTCTCTGTTACAAAGGCAGTATCAAGGCGATTATAACCACGATAAATCTGTTAAACTTTAAATGGTGTGAGAGAAGGGGTGATAAAAGGACGTTAATTTCTGATTATTTCTATCCAAATAGCCTAATCTTGTATCACTACTCCATAAAATCACATCTGAACAAAAATACTAACAATTTTAATGTTTTGTTAAAATATTATATTATGTCCTTGAAACACATTTTTTATAAATAAGGTTGGCAACGTTTTAGAAATTTTTTTTATCGAGAAGTAGTATTTTGCTATATAAAAATTCATTACAGAAGCCTTCTAAACGTATTCCTCTCAGGTCGGCTAACGCTAACAAGGACAAATGAGACAGCCTGAGTACTACTGGGAGTGTCAACCTGACAAAAACCGTTACAACAAACATACAGTTACAACATACATAATGTTACATATAAACTCTCACAACATATAAACTGTCACAACATATATACTGTTACAACAAAGGCTACTGTCACAACATACATACTGTTACAACAAAGGCTACTGTCACAACATACATACTGTTACAACAAAGACTACTGTCACAACATATAAACTGTCACAACATATATACCGTTACAACAAAGGCTACTGTTACAACATGCATACCGTTACAACAAAGACTACTGTTACAGCATACATTACGGTTACAACATAAAGTACTGCAAAACATACATAGCATTACAACATACATTACTGTTAGAACATACATTACTGTTACAACATACATACTTTTACAACAAGAAGTACAGACATACTTTTAATCTCTCTCTCTTCTTAGCTCTGTATGTTTTTGCTGGAAATCAATTTTCTCTTTAGATTAGAATTTTTGCTAACCACAGGCTCATGATTCATTGTTATATTGTGTATAATTTAAATTATTTTAGTTAAGATGAATGATTTCTTTGATAGTGTGCTTTTGACATTACAGATTGCCAACAATAAATGTAAATAGTAATTGATTTTTATTGCAAAATACAATCAATATCAGACCTAATAGATGAGTGAAGCGATTCACTTGGTACCTATTTTGGATATCATTGCACACATTTTGAATCATGATTAGAAAAAAAGACCATTGGTAGTGCCCGTTGTGTCGATCTTCCCCTTTATTTGTACTAACTGTTGTTTTCATTTAGGATTTTCGTTTATTGTTTTCACAACTATTCAGTTTTCTGTCTTAGTATGCTTTTGTAAATTTTATGACTGTATACTAACCACTCAATGTGGCGGTAATATTAAGAATTCTCAACGACTAGCAGTTTCATTTCTAATCATTTCAATTACAACAGGTTTTGTTTTTATTGTTTCTTTGTTTTTAAAGAGATACAATTTTACATCGACAATATATATTTTATTAAATAATGTCTTTGGAAAAAGCATAAAGTTAATTGTACATTTTGTGACAGCATTAATGTGGGGAAAAAGTTATCTTTTTCAATGTCAACGGTTATTTTCTCGATTCTATATGATTTTCAATATAACTTTCGCCCATAAATCTATCTTTAGTTTCAAGGTTTAGGTGTCATAGAATAAAAGCGTCGTTCTAGTTCAAATTCCTGATCCTCGTGGATTGAACCTCTGCGAAGATTTTGACTTTAAACTTTATCAATATCCAATTGTAATTTTCAATGACTAAAGCTATACATTGAACACTCTATCATAGATTGGTTAATCACAATGTATATTTTTGTTATTTCAGAACTGTTACTAAATAGAAATATTTAATTACATTATTTCATTCGTTGTATTAAGTAGGTTTAAAGAGTTTAAAGCAAATAATAATTTATAAATACTACGAGCTCAGTATGAATAAACAATTCTGTGATTAGAGTTGGTCCTCTTAAACCATTTTAAAATATTAAAATAATAAAACAAACACAACTAAAAGCTTATAGCTCTTTCTCCTAGTTTTTTGACAAACTGATAAACCTTTCTCAGTGTACACAATAATTTGTCGTAACTTGAGCAAAACTATACGTAAGTAAACTAAGCAATATTTTGCCAATGGAAACTTAAGAAGTGTTTGCCTTAATGTCAATTACAAGCTGTAATTCAATTAGCAAACTGAACAAACCCCTTTGCAAACAGAAAACTTTGGTTAAACTTGCATACTTCAAGATATCGCATACCAGTTTACGGGAAATAACAAATTCAATTGTAACTTAGCTTTTTGAATATTTATGCAACTGAGATTACCCAAATGCAAAACAGTTCCGTATTTAACTTTGTTTTAAATCTGGAAGTTATGTTTTACATTAATTTCAAAGTACGAGTACTTTTGGTGTTTCTTCATTCCAATGACCAAGCCATACGATTATTTCAGGTTCAAACTGCGTATCGTGCTTGAACGACAATTGTCATAAATGTATGAGTAAAAACGGTAATTGTAAATAATTTATTTCATGTTTTATGAGAAGGAATGGGTTTTATTAAGTGCACAATCAACTACTTACTAATGTCTCTTAATGTGTATAGGGATAGATTGCTTTCAACTCTACAAAACAATGGTTTGGATATAAATACTTATGAAAAAAAAACAACTTTGTTGACTTCCTGATTATTTAGAAAAATCCTATTTTCCTTGTTCATAAAAACTGACGTTGCACTGATACGTTTTATTTAAAGATGAATTCCTCGTTCCTTTCCTTAAAGACAAGTTCATAGTTAGGTTTTACTCAATTTACCGAGGAGCGAATTTCTTTTGATACGAGAATTATTCAAAGTTTTACTAACGAAAACTACTACGTCTGTGAAACTTAGTGATATTACAAACAATATCGAGTACTTTTAAGCAATATTCTGTAAATAAAATCTGGAAATTGAATTTTAGATTTTAAATATTGTATATAATGTCACAAAAACCAATATGCCCTCCTTAACATTCATGTTATATCCACATCATCATGCTACATGCAAGTAGAGTTCTACATCTTTTATCCGTCATATAGGTGTATCTTTTTGTGTTAAATAAAGCTTTGTCAATCTACATGATAATCGTAATGCTATTCCTAATTACGGTTCCCAGCATAATCACTAAGGAAACGAAATATAAATTAAGATTAAAAGAAAAAAAATTGTATTTTAAATTTAAAACTTATATTGCTATAATACAACTACATGTATTGTTGATTTAAAGGTCATTTTTGAAATATTGACGTGTTGTAAGAGATTATACTTAAGTGAAAAAGCCAAATGTACAATAAGCTAGTAATATCACTTCTTGTACGCTAGGGACGTATCATTAGTAATTTAAAATTAAAATAGTTAAATCCATTCTTCTCCATGTTTTTTACAATGATGCATGGATATCATCATGAAATGTGACAGTAATGAAATGTTGTTATACATAATATTAACGCTAATTTAATGGGAAACAGTTTGATAGTATTTTATACCTGCACTTGAGCTCTGCAATCTAGGAAAAAATTGACGAGTGCTTATTAAGTTTTTGGCTTTGTAACAGATTTTAACTTTAATATGAAACTTAAGTAGAATCCTATACAACTCCCCAATGTTTGTGTATTATTATTATTATTGTAAGTTTCATGCGGATTTCAAAAATAAAACATTGTGATCTAACTCTTATGATCAAACCCTTTGCATTGTTATAGTGTATAGATCGTATTGTAATCATCACCTCTAACACAAAGGAACCTTCCATAAAATCGTCTCGAGAAGATTGTATCAGAGTGAATGAAAACAGTTTTTTACTCTGTGGTTGGGTTTCTAGATTGCAATTTCATTGTGTAGCCCTTGAACTGTTTAATTAGGTTATTATTCAAGGTACAGGGGGAGGCAATGAAAGCACCCCAATTTATAAATAGTACAAATTCAATACTACTCACCCTATACATATAAACAGCACATCAAAACACAGCTAATCTTTTGCAATTTTAACTTTACAAAGTCATATTTCCATTTCTTGAAAACAAAATCCTTCAAGTGACATCCTTGTCCTACTTGACATCCCTATTCAGTCCCTTGAAAATACCATTGAATACTCCTTCCAACATTTCTTCAGGAATCACTTTAGTTTCGTGGAGAATTCTTAGCTTCGATTCAAGAGAATCTCTAGGGCAAATTTGAAAAACCCTAAAGAAATCAAATAGCCAACGTAAAGCTTTCGATAACAAAATCATCCTGTCAAAACTCTTTGGGTTACTGCGAATCACACTCTTTCAAAATTTGCTGGTTTACAAAGAAAAATTGCGGCACCCACCGATTATTTGTATGGTTTAAACTGTTATCCTATATAATTTTACCCAGTTCCCTATTGTTTTCCAAACTGAATATTGACCAAGTATGGAATGTGGTCCAAACAATCTTTGGGTGTTTGCACTAGAATCACTATTAAAAAATAGGTTCCTACATCAAAATCCCGATTTGTGAGACCTTGCTGAAGGGTGAGGACAACTGGGACTGCTGGTCGCACTTTGTCCGGAATGTCCTTCAAGCTAAAAAGAACGATCTAGATCGGAACATAGCCTAGATTTGATAAGAAATAAACGGCTAGACACGGCGTAAGCCCCTCGGGCGTAGGCAAACTCGGCCTAGTTCTGATGAAGTGTGACAAGTGTTCCCAGGCTAGTGTCCGAAGAGTAGAGGAGGTTATTAGTGGGTAGTCTCTGGGCCTTAAGCCCGTTGGAGTCCCACACTACAGGCTAGCAACCTGCGTGCATAAATGCATTTTCCCACCTCTCCCTAAAAAAAAAACCGATTTTCATTCATTTTTTCTTTACTTATAATGTGACAACGAAAGAAAATTGGGATGCTCTCACTGCCTCGCCCTGTACATACCTTAACCTATACTACCACAGGTCAATAGAGTATGGTCTAACTCACTACATGTTTCGCCTATACATAGACATTGCCAACCGATCCTTCAAGAACGTTTTGTCCATTGTAGACTCGTCAAGAACATTCAAATAAATACAAATATAAGACGACACGTTGTACGATAAAACATTAAACAATAAGAAGTCTCTACTATTAACAGGTCACGGTACGGAGGCAGCCCAAAACCAGACGTTAGTATCGCGATCAACTGTTCTCTATTTCCTTTATAATGTTTATCGCTTTATATAACTCTCCACTAAAACGTCTAGAGTAGTATTTATGAACTACCTTCATGCGAGGTATGTATTATGCATACACAACCCACTTTGATATTGCTCTGCATACAAATGTTCAAATATATCAACATGATTTATACTATAGCGAGAGTGTAAATCTTCTACTATAAGAATTTTTTTTTAATTGTTATAAGAAAATCTGTTTCTAATTCAATTCATTCGATTTAATTGGACATAGCCTATAATACAGTATGAATTAGATATTGTGTAATATGTTACACTTTTCACTCTGAAGTAATACATCTAAAACTCATGAGGACTATATAACACATAATTATGCATTCCGTTGGTCAAGAACGTAATACTCGGTGTGATAAGCCAATTAATTCCAAACCAAGTAAACCACTGGTTGTCATAGTAACAAAATGGTATTACTGTTCCATGGTTTACATAGTCCGTTAATCGCATTAGTTTTCATATTAACTACAGGGGTGTGTATCCTAGCATTTTTCATAATACAGTTTTAGCAATGAGTAAGTAAACAAAGTTTACCCTTGAAAAGTCCTTGGAGCCTAGCTGTTTGAACTTTTGATTTCGCAGTGCCCTAGATATTTTAATTGCAATTTATGTTAAAAAATAACATTGCTCTTTTGGCACGAAATCCAAAATGGCCGTCAGCTTTCAAGAACTCCCTTGGAAAACAATTATAAGACTATAAAGAAAATTTCTGATCCCTCAATGCCACAGTGTGGATTTTAATAATCGTGTGTTACTTAGCAATCGGATCGTAAGTTTGTAAATTTTCGGAATTTTTATAAAAAATAAGTCACACGTGATTTTTTACTTTTAGATCTGAAATTATATTGGAGTTCTTTAAGTAAAATTAATATTATATGAATCTATCAGAGACAATTTTTTTTTAGTTCGCATAGTTGTCGACAATATTTTAGAAGCTAGAATGAGCAGATTAATAAAGCTTCCACACCAAAACACTACATCTGTACTACATCCATTGTAGTTTTAACTGCAATCCGTTAGATTCCATTTATTATTATTTATTGAGATTTTAGCAGCTTCTTAGCCTTATTCTTGGCCGTCCAAACAAACCTCTGGCTTTTGCAGGGAATGCAAAGATCCAGTTTAATGACAAAATGTTGACTCGGAAAAGAACAAGAACAAACTTAAAGGTTAACTTACCTGACGTTTTTGAGTTTAGCGTCAAATTAAACTCATTAACATTAAACTGACGATATTTCACCAGATTACGTCCCACTCAAACGAAATGCAAATAGGAAATAAACACAACATTGTTAAATCAGTATCAACGCATGGTGTGTGCCTTAGGAGGGGGGAATCAATGGAGCTCTGAAAACTAACAGAGTTTTTAAAACTGTCAATTGATTTTTTACAATACATAGACTAAAATAGTGGACTTCAATGATAGTACTAAGACCCTCACAAAATATTAACAAATTCACCTACTACCATAGTTAAAGTTCTCTCAATTTTGAAATTTTGCGTCTGTATAAACTAATCCACGATATATATGAAATGTTGGAATTCTGAAGTAATCCAACATGACAGTCCTCAAGTGTCGCTGCTGATAACATTTTTGACAGATAACCTGGCTGTTTCGTTGACTGATTACCCTGAGTTTGTCATGTTGTTTTCTTTATATAGTTTTCCCAACTGAAGTATACATTTTTACTCCCCAAACTATTATCCATTTAAAATGATCCTTTTTTGTTTCATTACCATGTTATATATCTCATTTTTCTAACCCAAAATGTATTACAAAGTGTTTACATATGGAAATGCCATGTTGTCCTAACCCTATTATAATTTCCAATCGATATTTAGAAACTAAGTTAACATATTTAATGATAAAAATACACAGTTTTTTGTTAACGGTTTAGATACATGCATATGTAGTAATTCCTGGTCGGAATGATATTTAGTTTAATGAATCATAATTTATTTTAGCAGGCAAAGTTAGGGTCACATTATCCTTTCTTCTTACTCATAAACGTGCATAGAAATATAAACGAAATAAAAGGTGTGCTTTAGATAAACTGCTTCACATACATAGTGACAAACTGTTTTGATCATAGGGTGATAAGGTCTACAAGACATAAAAAATAACTTAATGTGAAGGTAACTTACGGAATTCAATATACATTTACACGCATACAGACACAGACAAAACATTAACGAACATAACAATTATAAAATGACAAATACAGAACATCGTATGACAATCTGGAACTGAATGTCCATGGTTTAGTTTAAACCAATCCAAAATTGAAACATAGAAGGGTTTTGACAACATAAGAAATGTAACAAATTTTGAAGTAGTATCGTAGAAAACGTTATACTACTGAAAATGATTTTAGCTAAGTGATAACAATACATTTCATATGCATTGCATTTGTTGATAAAATATACTGTATGGACATTTAACATTTATGAACTAAAATGTGTGCACATGATAAATATTACTATTGAGGACAGTAGCATTGTTATGTCCACATTGAATGACTGTCAGAGTAACACAGACAAATGGTCTACATCCTTGCAATCTCTCACTCTCCCAACAATCCCTCTTTATATCCATCACTCTTATATGATAAATATTACTATTGGGGACAGTAGCATTGTTATGTCCACATTGAATGACTGTCAGAGTAACACAGACAAATGGTCTACATCCTTGCAATCTCTCACTCTCCCAACAATCCCTCTTTATATCCATCACTTTTATATGATAAATATTACTATTGGGGACAGTAGCATTGTTATGTCCACATTGAATGACTGTCAGAGTAACACAGATAAATGGTCTACACCCTTGCAATCTCTCACTCTCCCAACAATCCCTCTTTATATCCATCACTCTTATATGATAAATATTACTATTAGGGACAGTAGCATTGTTATGTCCACATTGAATGACTGTCAGAGTAACACAGACAAATGGTCTACACCCTTGCAATATCTCACTCTCCCAACATTCCCTCTTTATATCCATCACTATTATATGATAAATATTACTATTGGGGACAGTAGCATTGTTATGTCCACATTGAATGACTGTCAGAGTAACACAGACAAATGGTCTACACCCTTGCAATCTCTCACTCTCCCAACATTCCCTCTTTATATCCATCACTATTATATGATAAATATTACTATTGGGGACAGTAGCATTGTTATGCCCACATTGAATGACTGTCAGAGTAACACAGACAAATGGTCTACACCCTTGCAATCTCTCACTCTCCCAACAATCCCTCTTTATATCCATCACTTTTATATGATAAATATTACTATTGGGGACAGTAGCCTTGTTATGTCCACATTGAATGGCTGTCAGAGTAACACAGACAAATGGTCTACATCCTTGCAATCTCTCACTCTCCCAACAATCCCTCTTTATATCCATCACTCTTATATGATAAATATTACTATTGGGGACAGTAGCATTGTTATGTCCACATTGAATGACTGTCAGAGTAACACAGATAAATGGTCTACACCCTTGCAATCTCTCACTCTCCCAACAATCCCTCTTTATATCCATCACTCTTATATGATAAATATTACTATTGGGGACAGTAGCATTGTTATGCCCACATTGAATGACTGTCAGAGTAACACAGACAAATGGTCTACATCCTTGCAATCTCTCACTCTCCCAACAATCCCTCTTTATATCCATCACTCTTATATGATAAATATTACTATTGGGGACAGTAGCATTGTTATGTCCACATTGAATGACTGTCAGAGTAACACAGATAAATGGTCTACACCCTTGCAATCTCTCACTCTCCCAACAATCCCTCTTTATATCCATCACTCTTATATGATAAATATTACTATTGGGGACAGTAGCATTGTTATGTCCACATTGAATGACTGTCAGAGTAACACAGACAAATGGTCTACACCCTTGCAATCTCTCACTCTCCCAACAATCCCTCTTTATATCCATCACTCTTATATGATAAATATTACTATTGGGGACAGTAGCATTGTTATGTCCACATTGAATGACTGTCAGAGTAACACAGACAAATGGTCTACACCCTTGCAATCTCTCACTCTCCCAACATTCCCTCTTTATATCCATCACTATTATATGATAAATATTACTATTGGGGACAGTAGCATTGTTATGCCCACATTGAATGACTGTCAGAGTAACACAGACAAATGGTCTACATCCTTGCAATCTCTCACTCTCCCAAGAATCCCTCTTTATAACCATCACTCTTATATGATAAATATTACTATTGGGGACAGTAGCATTGTTATGTCCACATTGAATGACTGTCAGAGTAACACAGACAAATGGTCTACATCCTTGCAATCTCTCACTCTCCCAACAATCCCTCTTTATATCCATCACTCTTATATGATAAATATTACTATTGGGGACAGTAGCATTGTTATGTCCACATTGAATGACTGTCAGAGTAACACAGACAAATGGTCTACATCCTTGCAATCTCTCACTCTCCCAACAATCCCTCTTTATATCCATCACTCTTATATTTATATATTTCAACTTCACATATTAAAATATTGATTTAATCTAATCTCCACGAGACAACTTTAATTTTTTTTATTTCATTTAATCGTCTGCAGTCACTGACAAAAGTATTTGTGTTATTGGCCGGAAATGATTTTTAAAATGAGTTTTACTAGCGAGTACTTACATTGCTGGTTTTAGCATGGTATGTAAATTTACGAATATTTTATTTGATCAGCATAAAATAAATATTCGACCTGCTAACCAGGCTATTCAGTGTTTTTCTTGGATTAGGGTTAAATACACATTAGTTAAAGCATGTTATTGGAGGATTGCATATTTTTTGTTGAATTGGCCTCCGTAAAAACACAACAGATCGCAGAAAACCCCCAAATTGATTGACTATTTTATTGCTCTGATAACTGCCTGGAGAGTGAGTTTTCACATTAACTTCTGAGGGAAATTCATATATTTATTGAGTTCTTACTGAAGAGTATTCTCGAACTAATTATAAAGTATAATAATGTAATAATTTATAATATTCATTTATGTGACAACAGTAATATAAATAAATGTGAAATTGAACTAAAACATGATAAATTACCGAATATATTACACAAAACAAGACTTTGTGTATTACATACACTCAGCTAGGACTGAGAGAAGCTTCCATCATGATTGTATAGGAAAAAGTTGCATCCTTGGGATTAAGTGTTGTCTTGTGATATTAGTGTTACTTTGTATTATGACGAGCTAAAGGATAAGCAAAATAACTCATATTTGTTACTTTCTTTTATTTAATCTGTTTTTTTATGAGAACATAATATAGACCATTTTTGTGTGTAGGCTATTGTTTAACACACACACACACACACACACACACAATTATATTGTTACACTCCTTACGTTCTTGTGAACTTACCAATATCTAATAACATACATTAATTAGAAGGAAACTGATATTGAAATTTGCTTGAAAACAGAAAAGGATAACATTCGAAATAAACTGTTATGTTTCATATAAATTGTTAACTCTTGGGGGTTATTAAAGACTTAATTTATAGAAATATAATGTACGTGTATTCAGGTGTAGCACAACGGCGGTGCTGCCCAGCAAATATACACGCAAGTACTACTAGTTGCATAACTAGAATATCACGGCGCGTCCTACTAAGATAGTGATCAGATAAATGTGGTAATGGGAGTCTCCTCCAAGTAGATAGTGTACTACTAGCATGTAGCACAACGGCGGTGCTGCCTAGCAATATAGGTACACGCAAGTACTACATGTTGCATCACTAGAATGTCACGGCGCGTCCTACTAACATAGTGATCAGGTAAATGTGGTAATGGGAGTCTCCTCCAAGTAGATAGTGTACTACTAGCTAGCATGTAGCACAACGGCGGCGCTGCCTAGCAATATAGATACACGCAAGTACTACATGTTGCATCACTAGAATGTCATGGCACATCCTACTAAGATAGTGATCAGGTAAATGTGGTAATGAGAGTCTCTTCCAAGTAGATAGTGTACTACTAGCATGTAGCACAACGGCGGTGCTGCCTAGCAATATAGATACACGCAAGTACTACTAGTTGCATAACTAGAATATCACGGCGCGTCCTACTAAGATAGTGATCAGATAAATGTGGTAATGAGAGTCTCTTCCAAGTAGATAGTGTACTACTAGCATGTAGCACAACGGCGGCGCTGCCTAGCAATATAGATACACGCAAGTACTACTAGTTGCATAACTAGAATATCACGGCGCGTCCTACTAAGATAGTGATCAGGTAAATGTGGTAATGAGAGTCTCTTCCAAGTAGATAGTGTACTACTAGCATGTAGCACAACGGCGGCGCTGCCTAGCAATATAGATACACGCAAGTACTACTAGTTGCATAACTAGAATATCACGGCGCGTCCTACTAAGATAGTGATCAGATAAATGTGGTAATGAGAGTCTCTTCCAAGTAGATAGTGTACTGCTAGCTAGGTGTAGCACAATGGCGGTGCTGCCTAGCAATATAGATACACGCAAGTACTACATGTTGCATCACTAGAATGTCACGGCGCGTCCTACTAACATAGTGATCAGGTAAATGTGGTAATGGGAGTCTCCTCCAAGTAGATAGTGTACTACTAGCATGTAGCACAACGGCGGCGCTGCCTAGCAATATAGATACACGCAAGTACTACATGTTGCATCACTAGAATGTCATGGCACATCCTACTAAGATAGTGATCAGGTAAATGTGGTAATGAGAGTCTCTTCCAAGTAGATAGTGTACTACTAGCATGTAGCACAACGGCGGTGCTGCCTAGCAATATAGATACACGCAAGTACTACTAGTTGCATCACTAGAATGTCACGGCCTGTCCTACTAAGATAGTGATCAGGTAAATGTGGTAATGAGAGTCTCTTCCAAGTAGATAGTGTACTACTAGCTAGGTGTAGCACAACGGCGGTGCTGCCTAGCAATATAGATACACGCAAGTACTACTAGTTGCATCACTAGAATGTCACGGCCTGTCCTACTAAGATAGTGATCAGGTAAATGTGGTAATGAGAGTCTCTTCCAAGTAGATAGTGTACTGCTAGCTAGGTGTAGCACAACGGCGGCGCTGCCTAGCAATATAGATACACGCAAGTACTGCATGTTGCATCACTAGAATGTCACGGCCTGTCCTACTAACATAGTGATCAGGTAAATGTGGTAATGGGAGTATCTTCCAAGTAGATAGTGTACTGCTAGCTAGGTGTAGCACAACGGCGGCGCTGCCTAGCAATATAGATACACGCAAGTACTGCATGTTGCATCACTAGAATGTCACGGCCTGTCCTACTAACATAGTGATCAGGTAAATGTGGTAATGGGAGTATCTTCCAAGTAGATAGTGTACTGCTAGCTAGGTGTAGCACAACGGCGGCGCTGCCTAGCAATATAGATACACGCAAGTACTGCATGTTGCATCACTAGAATGTCACGGCCTGTCCTACTAACATAGTGATCAGGTAAATGTGGTAATGGGAGTATCTTCCAAGTAGATAGTGTACTGCTAGCTAGGTGTAGCACAACGGCGGTGCTGCCTAGCAATATAGATACACGCAAGTACTGCATGTTGCATCACTAGAATGTCACGGCCTGTCCTACTAACATAGTGATCAGGTAAATGTGGTAATGGGAGTATCTTCCAAGTAGATAGTGTACTGCTAGCTAGGTGTAGCACAACGGCGGCGCTGCCTAGCAATATAGATACACGCAAGTACTGCATGTTGCATCACTAGAATGTCACGGCACGTCCTACTAACATAGTGATCAGGTAAATGTGGTAATGGGAGTATCTTCCAAGTAGATAGTGTACTGCTAGCTAGGTGTAGCACAACGGCGGCGCTGCCTAGCAATATAGGTACACGCAAGTACTGCATGTTGCATCACTAGAATGTCACGGCCTGTCCTACTAACATAGTGATCAGGTAAATGTGGTAATGGGAGTATCTTCCAAGTAGATAGTGTACTGCTAGCTAGGTGTAGCACAACGGCGGTGCTGCCTAGCAATATAGATACACGCAAGTACTACTAGTTGCATCACTAGAATGTCACGGCCTGTCCTACTAACATAGTGATCAGGTAAATGTGGTAATGAGAGTCTCTTCCAAGTAGATAGTGTACTACTAGCTAGGTGTAGCACAACGGCGGCGCTGCCTAGCAATATAGATACACGCAAGTACTGCATGTTGCATCACTAGAATGTCACGGCCTGTCCTACTAACATAGTGATCAGGTAAATGTGGTAATGAGAGTCTCTTCCAAGTAGATAGTGTACTGCTAGCTAGGTGTAGCACAACGGCGGTGCTGCCTAGCAATATAGATACACGCAAGTACTACTAGTTGCATCACTAGAATGTCACGGCCTGTCCTACTAAGATAGTGATCAGGTAAATGTGGTAATGAGAGTCTCTTCCAAGTAGATAGTGTACTGCTAGCTAGGTGTAGCACAACGGCGGCGCTGCCTAGCAATATAGATACACGCAAGTACTGCATGTTGCATCACTAGAATGTCACGGCACGTCCTACTAACATAGTGATCAGGTAAATGTGGTAATGAGAGTCTCTTCCAAGTAGATAGTGTACTACTAGCTAGGTGTAGCACAACGGCGGCGCTGCCTAGCAATATAGATACACGCAAGTACTGCATGTTGCATCACTAGAATGTCACGGCCTGTCCTACTAACATAGTGATCAGGTAAATGTGGTAATGGGAGTATCTTCCAAGTAGATAGTGTACTGCTAGCTAGGTGTAGCACAACGGCGGCGCTGCCTAGCAATATAGATACACGCAAGTACTGCATGTTGCATCACTAGAATGTCACGGCACGTCCTACTAACATAGTGATCAGGTAAATATGGTAATGGGAGTCTCCTCCAGGGGTGAATTCTGGTTATTCCTTATTCTAGAATTACGAAAGTGCTGTATACGTTTGTTTTGATGCTTAATATTTAATTATCGATTGTTAGTTTTACTTAAATACACTATTAAACTGGTATTTTATTAGTGATTTGATTTCCATTCCTGGCATACAGATGTAATATTCCTTTATGATGTCACAAATTGTAGTTAAAAGTACTTAATTTAAAAGGATGGAGATAAATAGAAAAATAGTTCCGCATCAACCGGATACAATAACATTTTGTATATCATATTTTAATAGATAAATGTACTTGCGAATAATAATGCTAAGACATTCTATCTCAAATATTTCTATCCTCAACGGTATTTTTAAATATATAAAAGGTAACACGTAAAGGTATACAGGTAAAGACAGGCCTGTACGTGTATGACCACCTTTATACTTTATATGTGGTTTTCGTATATTTCGGTCGAATCTTCTTATCAAACGTAACAATTGGGAATATAACATACACGAAGCAACTCGTTCATCAAAGGGCACAAATAATTTACACTTTTTTCTTGTAAACTAAACTTCATCATTCTTCGAACCTAAACAATGCAAATCTATTTTCCAGGTTATAAATGATATTTTAACCTCTTTCACAACACAATAACCCCTTAAATGAGTTTGTACTTTGTGTCTATTTAACTCGTCCTGTGAGCTCTGTCTGACCTACAAAAAAACGTAATACTGTTAAACCACCCTCCCAAGTAAACATGGGGTTATAACACACGTTTGGTGAACGTGTTTTCCAGGAATTAACTATATTCTCCTCCAATAATATTTTGTGATGTTTATATTAGTATTGACAATACATTCTATATCCTTAATTTGATTAAATTAAATATATTTAGTAAAAAATGTGTGGTTAAATTATTTTTAGAGAAATTTGCCTTAGTTACTTAGTTACCATCGTAGGTTTTATGCTAAGACCTAGATCCTTGATCATAAGGTATTAGGAAATGGGATTTATGGGGGATTTCTTGGGTCAAAATTTGTTTTACCATTGTTGACAACAAAAATGTATTTTACTCTGAATGTTATTTCTCTGGTTTGAAAAAAAAATATATTAAAGCGTTGTTTTGCGCAAAAATGTTACTGAGAGAAATCTATAAATTAAAAACTATCACGTTATATATTAAGAATAAATTACCGTTGTAATATTTGTTTTTGCATGGCTATATTTTGATTATTTTTGTAAGATGTAAAATTTTACTGAAAATACATCATTATACCTGTAGCCACGAATCTTAGTACTGGTTAATATACCTAATGTTATTATTTTTAGTAAAAATCCAATGATAGTGAGTCATTTAAGAATTCGCTTAGTGAATAGGTTTACTGTGGCGGGGGTAATTTTTACATTTATGTATTCATTAGAAACAATAAGGGAACTAACTCATATGCGTCCTACAACACTAAGCCAGTATTAAAATACACAAAAACTGTACTACAGTAGATGGAAGAAATAGATTAGTGTTAGCTTTCTGGGCAAAGAGAAGTACTCTAGGCCTCTTAATTAAAGGTTTCCTTAGGGTTCGCAGCAGAGCACACCCTTTCCATATTTATGTGTTGGTAGGACTAAAATTACTATATAATCCAAATTTATCGATTGAAAAAAATCTGAAATTATTTTCAATAGTGTAGCCGACATATTATTATATTAACAATAATATGGTCCCAATTAAGTTTAATAATGTGGTGCAACTTGTGGTACGATAATAGATAGGTCTACATTAAAAATTAATCGAAATTTATATGGAATTAATTAAGTTGTAAATAATTTCGTATTACAGAGTTTTACTTCCTATTAGAAAGTTCTTTAAGAAGGCATTTTCATGATGACGTAAAAAAAGATTGTTTTTATTTTATCAATATTTCCCACATATTTAAACTTTTTAAGCAACTCAGTCTACACACAGGCTTTGCCAATGTATACTTTTCCTTATACTTCTGAGTTGTTGTTGTTTTATTTTATTCCTTTTCATTTTCGCTTTTAATTACATTAATTAAATTTAGAAGTGCTTATTAGTCAAGTTTAGTTGATGTAAAGAAATGAAGAAAAATACCATGTAATTGATATATATATTATTTATGGGAACTAAAGATGTTTTCAATTCAATTTCATATAGGAACACACAAAGTAGACCTACAGCTGTTCTGGTTAGTTGAGAGTGGAACTTTTTTCCTTGAAATAGGGGTTCGAATCTCACCTACCATCAATGAAAGTTTTGATCGTCTGGTGTATACTACAAAATTGTATGACAGACATATTTCTTTAGAATGAACTAGAAGTAATAGAATCTGAAAAATAAAAAGTTAGTGAATTAAAATAAAGAAAATTATTTATACTTGTTATTTTAAAGCAGAATGTTACATTACACACTTGTTTCTAGAAACGTGTCTTTGTTAATCTTAAAGTTTTTATCACAAACTACTTTCATGCTATTAACAAACTTTACCAATATAAATGTTACTAAAACTCAAACCTTTGTGCAAACACTGAATACCAAGAACACATTTGGCGTTAACATTTAGCTCAGTCTTAATTAAATATGTTCTCCACAACGATAAAATGTTCCCCAGCGTTTGTTCTGAGAAGAATTAAATTTTATGAATAAAAAAATATTTATATACAAGGGCAACCTATGACTCATTTCTCGAAAACATATCCAATTACAATTACATTAATGCATTTGTAGCATACGATTTTTATATACATTCACATATTTGATGTGCCTACGCCGATTTACAAATACTACACAAAGTGAAGAAAACGAGATGGCAGGACAATAATGGGCATAAATACATTCTACTGATATATGTGGCAAACAATAATGCAATTTTGACTAACTAGTGCTTCAAGTGCTAACTACCCTAAATGGCAACAAATAAAATACTTAAGAATAATTCAACTAACAAATATGTTGATTAAACTCAAATATTCCCTGATTGGTTCAACATAAATAAATAACTTCTTGATCAGCATTGAACGGAAAGTAAATAAAAGAAACGTCTTATAACACTTAAAACATATATTTACGCTTATACTGTTATTCACAAGATGGTAAATATACAAAAAGATGGTAAGTGGTTATCGATTTCAATTGGACACTCCAATCATCATCAGACCCAATAGGCGAATACGAAATTACGGCGAATACGAATATTCATTCGCCTATTGGGTCTGATGATGATTGGAATGTCCAATCGAAATCGATCACCACTTACCATCTACTATCTTTTTTTGTATATTTACTGTCTTGTTTATTTATTTATTTATACGGTAAACACCATTTTTACAGTCAATGATACATGAGATTCAAGTTACAAGATAAATACTTCTAAACATACGTCTTGTGAAACAGTATAAGCGTAAATATATGTTTTAAGTGTTATAAGACGTTTCTTTTATTTACTTTCCGCAACAAAAATAGCGGAGTAGGATGCTCAATAAACCTTCAACACCACTTTTCAAAAACACTCTTTCTTAAAGTTTATTGACAAACAGATAGAAATCAACTTTACTTAGTGTACATAGCAATTTGTCGTAACTTGAGCAAAACTCTACGTAAGTAAACTAAGCAATATTTGGCCAAGAGAAACTCAAGAAATGTTTGCCTTAATGTCTATTACAAGCTGTAATTCAATTAGCCAACAGAATGAACACCTTTGCAAACAACACTTTGATTAAACTTGGATATGTCAAGTTATCACATACATATTTACGCGAAATAATGCTTTCAATTTAAACTTTGCTCTTTGTATGTTTATGAAACTTAGATCACCCGTATACGAAACATTCAACTTAGATTTCTATCTTGAACTTATGTATTATCTTTATCCTAGTTAATGAAACATGTTTGGTGTTTCTTTGCTCAAATGTTTAAGCCAACTCGTTACTTGTCGAGCTTATCTGTGTATTATACTTAAACGATATTTGTTATAAAAATACCCCCGCCGCAGCAAACCTGTAGACTAAGCGAATTTCCATTAACCTGATTGGATTTACACTAAAATGCCTTCATAAAAATAGCACATTTATTTCCTATTTAAATAGAATTAGTTTAATGAGTACTTAGGTTTGCTGCAACAGGGAGGGTAAAAAAGATTTTTTTTTTCTAAAATGATAATAGTTTAGTAAGAAATAAAAGTATTTTCCAAAATCAATCAAAATATGTTCATAAACAAGCAAACTACAACAGTTGACTTATTCTCCATAAGAATAACATGGGAATTTTAAAATTACAATTTTTTTGAATTTTCTCCGTAACAATTAGGCGCATAATAACGCTTCAATATACTAAATTATTTGTTTTTTTAAGCTCTACAAAATGGTTTAAAAAGAAATTGTGAAATTTTGTGTTTTTAGGGTCAAAAATGGGAAAAACCTATTTTTACCCCATAAAACCCCCCATAAACCCCCGTTCCCATAGTCCGATCATGCTGGTTCGCGAACTCATTCAAGTTTATCCCGCATTACACCTTCAAACCAAATTTTATCAAAATCGGACAAAAATTACTCAAGTTATCGTGCGGATGGACACACACACACACACATATATATATATATATATATATATAGATATATAAAAATTTGAACGAATGGTGTTTTTGGCCTCTGGGGACATCAAAATGAAAAAGTAAATCGGTCCCGGGCTTAGGTCTTACCATGAGACCTACGGTAATAGCTACTTCCCTATAGGGAAATTCGCTAACAGCAAATTAACTAGTATTTTATGTTTTGTAGAAAGAAAATAGTTTAATTACAAATAATAATTAGCTTCATATTCATAGCCGTAATGATCAAGCCAAAACATTTTTTTAAATATTAATCTAGAGGTTAAATACCTTGATGCCAACGTAATCCGTGGTAGTCTTAATGGCTACCGGTTTTGACGGTTTTGACACACGTATGGTGTCATTGTCAAGCCTAGACGTGGTTGTCGCTTCTAGGAGGTCGTCATAAAGTCTTCAAAACACATAACGAAAAAAATAAATAACGAAAACGAACACAACAAACATTTTTACGAACGAATAATACTTTATGGCCATACAACCCTTGGTGCGACTGCGGGTTCAGGATGTAGGTCTAGATTTTTATTTTTTTTTACTCTAAACTTAACTTTTAAATTTAATTTTTTTAACTTTAATTTTTTAAATAGCTTAAGGATAAAAAAAGCGAAATTGATTTAGTTTCTTACTCATTTGGAGAGTAGGGACATTTTAGCTTATAACCTCAAATTCTTAACTTAAAATCTGATTGGCACAACTACTTCAAGAACACAATCATATCCAGTAGTTTTGATACGCTCTTTAATTGGGTAGTATAGACTTTTTCACACTACAATTTTTACTCAATAATGGGACTGAACTCGGAGTTGATTCCTATCATTGTACAACGGTTTAAGATTAAAAAATAAATCTGCAGTTTGGTGACAATTTAACTCAGCTTGACTCATCAAAAGCAAATTTTCTGGAAATAAAATCTTGGCATTGAAATATTATTTGGGTTTTAAAATGTGCGAATCCTAAAATATGATAATTATTTCCCCTTACATACATGTCAGGTAAACGTAATCATTCTTGGGATAGAGCACGGACGTGATCATCCTTTCCCTATATGGTGAGTGTATTACATTGCCAAATATTCTCAGTACATAAGTAGTTTTATCTGCTCAAGAGTAGAAGTTAAACAACCCAAAATGACGCTATTCAACCAGTTCAGCCAAAGCAGTCTTCATTAGCTGTTTGGGCATCCTCAAAACATATCCTCCATCCTCCCTGAACTCTCGTTGAAAAAGAGTAAACTATTTATGTTGTCATTGTGATCATTAGTGCTTCCATCAAGTGGACGAAAAAAATACTTTATCTGGGGAGCAATGTTAACTTCCTCTTCCTCTTTTCCAATCATGACTTGAAGATTCAAGCAACATGCCTAATACTCTTCATAAACAAATATAGTTTAAAGCTAAATTAAATTCTAAGTTGTGTTATTAATAATTTTCCTAAATGTCAACAACACTTTACAGTTTACTTTACAGTTTTGTATCTCAAATGAGCTAGGGAATAAGTTTATTTTTTTGGGAATTGGTCCAAGCAATAACTGCATTAGCTCTTCTTCACTTACGTGTGCTAAAGTAATCAGTAACAAATCAATCACACGCTGGCTGTCAAACAGAATATTTCATAGGCTAATCTATTTTATAGCTTAACCTGAAATAATCCAAATTCATTTATACCTGTAAAAAAGACCATACTCTATAAATTATGAAAATAGCACAACCTAGAATACCTACTGATTGACTACTCCTCAACAAAGTGACCTGCCACCAAATTTCAAGTTTTTTGCTGTAAATATATGTTTTTCTTTAAGTAATAGTATTGACGTAATCTATCCAGTTATACTAGTAAACAATAAAGAGAAAAGTATGAATGTATGAAGTAAGTATTTTAAACTCCCACCTCAAAGCGTCAGAGAAAGTAATTTATGAACCACCTTCAAGTGAGGTATGTATTATGCATACGCAACCATATTTGAAATTGCTCTTCATGCAAACGTTAAAAATCAAGGAAAGATTTATCGTACTAAATAAGAGAGTGCATTTCGCAATATGAGGAATAATATAAAAGTTGGTAATAAATAATATTGGTAGTTAAACATCTATGTAAAGATCGAAATAAAAAAGAGCCTAACACGTTTTTATCAGACTTTGGAACTCATTTAAGTTTTACAATTTTACAAATATTAAGACAAAGAACAATATTACATTAGCTTTTAAAACTGATAACAAACTTGGATCTTTGTTGACGGAATCTTTGTTGACGGAACGTCCTCACATATCTACATCAAACTAAGAGAAGACAGGTGTTTTCAAATTAATTGCAGCGATTGTGATAACTATTACAAAGGCCAAACATCACGTTCTTTTTCAAAACGATTTAAAGAACACATCCTCAAGAAAACCACGTCCACACAACCCTCAACGTTTGCAGAGAATTTAATCACATACAACCATAGCTATTCCAACATCAACGATAACACGACTGTTCTACATTTCAATAAAAACAAGTTTCAGATCAACACTTTGGAAGAATTAGAGAATTATAAGGCAGTAAAATCACAACGTGCTATTCATTTGCGTGCTTTTATTTGAATCTAATTTTATCTAAAACACTATAATTATCAATGTATTGTATAATCAATGTATTGAGAAATAATTGAAAGGGAGAGGGAGAAGAAGTAAACCCACAAACAACCTGTTACTGATACTGTAAGACCGACCATAGTGCCCGGCAATCTAGACGTAAACTAACGCCGGTCACGTCGTTAAAGCTACGCCTAGTCATGCGTGTTGAGTGTTTAAGTGTTCTATGTTTTGTAAATACATATTTATGAACTTTGACAACCTTCAGAAGAAGTGACAATGTCCTTGGAAAAACCTGAAGAAGGCTCGATTGTGAGCCGAAACTAGTTTTAACACAGCCACTAGGATAATCAACATTACAGGTATTTAAACCACTTTAGTTGAATAATATATAATTAAATAGTATGTAATAGAATCTATAACAAATTAAATATGAAATCCATTTCATTGGAAACAGGACATAGCACTGTATGATTTAGTTATTGTGTTATATGTTTCAATATTGACTTCAAAACAATATATTCAAAGAGCAGAATATAATGTACTACGTTGGCCAAGAACATGATACTCTGTACGATAGGCCAATTAATCCCAAACCAATTTAACCACGGTTGTCATAGTAACGAAATGTAATTACTACAGCTTGCTGGTTTTAATAGTACGTTGAAACGCATTAGTCGTTATATAAACCTCAGCAAATACTGACAAAATCTTACATAGTAGTATGTATCGTTAGGTTTTAGGTATTTCAATGTTGGGTATGCACTCCTAATTAAATTCTGGTTCTAATACCTGAAACAAATTAAATTAAGAACATATTACTGTACAGTGTACATGCATTGGACGATGTCTGTAGAATGTATTTTAGGAAAAAAATATCTAAAACACTTATATCAAGTGAAAGTTATACCATATAATCCTATAAAATGCTGGTTTCTTCTGTAAAATGCCTGTAACTATATCCCTTACTAATATCTATATCCTATTATATATCTATAACTATACCCGTTACTATATTCCTCCAGTAGTAGAAAAAATTCAAAAGAGTATGGAAGGGGTGAATTGAATTTTTTTTTATTTTAATTGATAATTATTTGAGTAGTCAGTATTGACATTTATTTGTTTTTATTGCTGTATCATATATTTATCTATGCCAAAATTTATATATAATAATTGTAACGTAAATATAAGTATCTCGTTTTTGTCTTAATATAAAACAAACAAGTCACTGTGTAGAAGGGTTGAAGGGGCCCTTTCAAGTATTCAGATCTTCTTAAGTTCTTTCAGTGAAGAAAAGGTAATCTGCATTCTGTAGCATGGAATATTTTATCACATAATTTGTTTCTTGAAGATATTTTTCTAATTAATTGAGCACATACGAGAAAACATTTTCACTAAACACCACATCTGGTGCTTTATCCATTGTTTTTTAACTTTATATTTTTGTTATATTTACTTATTATGATTTGTTTATTAAACCGTTGTCAACCATACCTTTGATCATCCAAATTAGGCTTTGGGTTGTGTTTAGGGCATATCTAGCAAAGCAAGAGGTTAGCCAGTACAGGTTTGAGTCAACTGTAGTGATGAAATAATATTAATGGTGTCACCAGGACAGTATGTCGTGCTACCAACTGAGCCACCCAAAATATATTGATTATAAACCAATGACAACAAAACGCGTCTCAACATGTTTCACGAGGCAAGAAGGGTATGCAGTGACGTTATCACTCAGGATAGCCAACTCCTATACCTAATACATCTGGCGAGCCTCAGACTCATCCATTACATGTAATTTATATATTCTTTAACAGTAAAATTTGAATAACTAGGCTACTTAGTGGTGTGATCGCCTGACAAGCATTGTTTCAAGATAGATTCTGAGAAAGGTAGCTTTTAGATGGCTTTAAGCTGGACCCAACCGTCCTCGACAATTGAGTGGGCTTTTCATAATAAACATTAAATACTAAGGAGGGAAACACCTTATCTTATTCAGTAACCAGGTTGTAAAATGTCCACTCACACATAGCCCATTCATATTTGGGTTGAAATCCCAATCGTTAAGCTAAATATAAATTTAACTTGACTTATTTTCTGCGATTCAAAGGTACATAGGGCATCGACCAGGCCTCTCTAGCGTACTCGTTTGGGTGTGATTCTCTTCACCTTCTGCCATGACCTCCCAATAATAGGACCCCCATTAAATATTGATAAAAATACAGAACAATATTGTTACTTCTTTTTTTTAAGTCGCGTCAGAATAAATTACTCCATCTAAAATAACAAATGTTGGAATTTCCAAGTAATTTGACATGACATTTCTCAAGTGTCACTACTAATATCATTTTTGATAGATAACCTGGTTGTTTCGTTGACTGATTACTCTGAGGTTGTCATGTTGGTTTCTTCATATGGTTCCAAGACATATTTCATTGTATGTGTGGAAGATATCACGACTTTCGCAACTGACTAGGGTTTAGTTGCTTTGGTAAAATATGTTTCTTATTGTGTGTAACAATAAGTCATACCCTTTATTTTCTTTTACAAAAAAATCAATCAATATTTCCATTTTATACTACATTGTACGTCGTATTACGTTACACTTTAACTTTGACCATAAACTTTTCTTTAGGATATCATACTACAAATTAACCATGAACTACTTAAAGATTGTTTGGATGATTTTGGAAGTTTACAAACAATAGCCTATGTAATAGGGGATGTATAATCAGCAACGGCCCTGTATATCCCCCCTGTGATATCCCGTGCATTGCAATGGGAATAATTCATGTTGCTCGGCTTTGAAGTTTGAAGTGATGCTTCCCTCTGGATTGGATTGTGACATGTTTATAGACAAGTATTCTAACTGTAATATTGCCATAGATGTAATACAGATTTACTAGGTTTTAATTGTTTAGGTGAGAATTGCGTTTGATATTTTTGTAGATTTATTTACGATGAATATTTTATTAGCATAAAGTTATCCTTGCCTTATTTTAAAAATTGAACTGCAAATCTAAGAGATATAGCATAATGTTAATAGCTTATACAGTTAACTAACCCTCGTGGAATAAAAAAATAATTTTAATAATTCAACATAATTTTTCACCAACGTCAAATGAGTTTGTTAAGCCCATGAAACAACTTCAAGAGGTGTTTTTAGGTTGTCTCTAAAATTGACTTTCGTGATTTTTTATTATTTTAAAATAGGTGTTTCAGTAATGTAGAAAGGTATGTTAAGCATACAGTTAGTAAAATGTAGATTGTAATAACAGAAACAAATTTATTGATTCTTTAATTGATATGAACTACTCTAACCCCGTCAAACAACAGATTGAATCAACTAAGCATTAAGCTTAAAGTTCTAAGTGGCTAGCAGGTCAGTTCCGGCCCTTAACATCTCTAAAGAGTTTTGTCGACTTATTCCAACATATTCCGTCCTTACTATTTCTTTCTTTGGTTATAGAGGGAACAATAAGCTATTAACCAGTCTAGTGTAATATATCTGTTTTATTTATTACAGTTTCAATGGAAAAATAAGTTATCTCTCCTCAATTCAATGAAAATTTTCTACTTCTTCAAACTGTTAGTTAATAATCAAGCTTTTGTGTTCTACATTTATATAGAGCAACAGAAGGTTGTCCGTGTTTTTTAAAGTAATAAATTAGTTTTTACAATAAAAAACACATTATTGTTTATCATCCAATGTCGATTTTCTCTGGATTCTCAAACGATATTCAATAAATGATGAAAAATAAAACCCCTGCTATGTATTTAACTCTAAATTTAATATTAGGCTATGTTTTATTGGATGGTACAATTGTAATGCCACAAACCATTGAATATAAAGTATATTATATTACTCTTCCCTTTTTTCAGTGTTAGAAGGATTTAAAAGCTTGTTATCATTCAACTTTGAATCGTTATATCGTATGAATAAAAAATTTAACCAAAAGCTCACCAATTTACTGATTAGGCCTTTTTATATACTAAAAAATTTCTTAAGTTGACCTAGTAACTAAACTAACTTTAACACTTACAATAAATTATTCTAAACCCCTACGGCAAGATGGTGTGCTCAGTTACAGTATTAAATGTAAAAAATGTTCATGAATGGTATACTAAGAATATTAGAGAAGAAATAACCCTCGTTTGTTTTATGAAGTGCTAGGCTCGTAAACTGTGGTGCCGTTGGAAACAGCTTTCATAGTTTTTATGCCCGGAGCAGAATTCACCCGTTAGACCACGATAAAAACCATATAAAACTATGCAAGAGTTATTCTTTATATACTGTATACTGGTATTTTTTAGCATTATTATTTTAACTTGGGTGATATCATCTGGTTTGTAATGTTTTTATAGTTTTTCAAATAGTCGCAGCAAAAGCCTCAGTAAATATTGTTTTAATTTAATTTTTTAGTTATTTTAACATTTACTACATTTAAAAATAGTGTGTTTGATCATTCAATGCTTTTCAATATAGATATACTTAAAATGTTCTTATTAATGCTTGGGCCATATTCATAATTAGTGTTCAGGTTTTATTACTATTTGTAAATTGCTGAAGGTAAAAATATTTACTTTAAATGTACCAATACTTTAATTGCTTATGAGCTTGCATTTTAAAAGTAAAAAAAAAATATTACAGATTGTAGATCATTGTGAACACTTTATGTGTGGAAGAGAGCACGTGACGATTATTAAACTAAAAACTTTTAATTTTACAACTTTTTTACACAAAAAAAAAACTAATGAACCAAATGTAAAGACTGTTGGATGTACTTTGTCCCAAATTAATATATGGCAAATTTTGCTATAGTGAACATTTCAAAAATATAACTCAGATTTCATAAAAATACAAACGAATATTATATCAATTTTTGAAATATTAAACACAGTTGTACTAAATTATAAACTATAAAGTCAAAGCTAAGTTTGCGCACCATAACGAGTTCTGCAAAAAGTCTTAATGGAACATTTAGAGGGGAAAGAAGAGCTGAGTTTAGTTTCCTTAAGTATCAAGGGACTAAATCAACTTGGTCAAGTTTTCTCAAGTAATATATCACAAAAATAAGAAAATTAAGATCGAAGTATCCACTTCTAGACTTTTAACTTTAGAACAACGCTTTGTATAACTTTTTTAGTAAGTATCCAAGTTAAAATAGTTTATAAATACAACATTGTAGATTACTAATTGTAGCAAAGATAATGTGTATTGTATGAATTAGCGTTCTTTATTTACTTCGTTGTGTTTTTTGAAGTGTGGCATTGGAAATAAAAACATAAAAATGTGGAATTGAATTATTGCCAGTAAGTAGTGCAGACAAGGAAATTCACATACACAACATAAACTAAGATAATTTATTTTTGTTTATACGTATGTTTTAGATTTTCTCGTGTTTAGGCTATGATCACAGGTAGAAAAAGTAATGTCCTTACTGTACAAACTAGTTTAGGAAAATAACTATAAAAACCTTGAATATTAATAAAACTATCGTTTACATGTTAGAGTTCTTGATTCTTAAAACCCTATATTTTGCTGCTAACTTTGCTTGAATAGCTTCACTGAATAACTTCTTGATCAGCATTGTACACTTAAAACAAATATTTAGGCTTATACTGTTATTCACAAGACGGTAAATATAAAAAAAAATTGTAAAAGTTGAACGGGTTCGATTGGACACTCCAATCATCATCAGACCCAATTTTGTATGTGTATTTACCGTCTTGCGAGTAACAGTATAAGCGTAAATATATGTTTCAAGTGTTATAAGACGTTTCCTTTATTTACTTTTCGTAAATTTAATAACACGTACAATGCTGATCAAGAAGTAATGTTAGAGTTGTAAATACATTTGGAATAAAAACTAACCATATTAAATATACTCTGACAAAGTGTGTTGCAGACAATTACTGATTCCTCCCGAACAAATGTTTTTACCAAACCTAACTAAAAGGTCAACCTATTTTGGAATTTGGTTTATTTAATGTCATAAAAACTAGAATCAGAAAATATGAGAGAACATTTTAATTGTTGCACCAAATGATTCATACCATTACTGAATTAATCTTGAAGTTATCTCTTTAGGGAGCAGAAACCTTTTAACTTCCAACAAATGTAGTATAATGTCAAACCATTATTCATTATTATGTTAACTGTAAAATCACGCGACGTTACAGTTTATCTTTTGTATGGAACCCGATATAAAAAAAAACTATCACAATCCTTTTGAGTCGAAATCCTTTTTCACAGCATTATTGTTATTCTGTAATGTCCCTTACTATACCCTAGTTGCTGTGACCTAGTAACTCTCGTATCTAACATTTATAATCCTATAACACATTAACATTTGACTTCACGATAACCTTTCAAACAATCGCATTCAAGAAAAGTTTCGTTATTATTTATTGTCAGAAGTGTTTTATGTTCCCGATGTCAACTGATATGAACATATTGTTGTGATAAGCATTGTTAATTTGTAACTTATACTTTACTTGCCCATGTTGCAATCAGTATGAATAAAATAAGATAAATACATTAGTAATAGTCAGTTCATGTAATCGGTTGTATCCACAAAACAACAATGGAAGTTTATTTATTAACGGGATAGCGTAGTAATTTCTTTAATTAATTGTTTACCACAGACGATTGTGTTAGTGTGAGAAATATAACTGTCAATAATTACTATACGTGGGATTTTCACAGGTTTTTACAAAGGAATAGTTTATTAAATATGAATTTATTGACACGATGTCCTGCGCTAAATAAAACTTAGAAATTTGCAATATATCGGTTTGAGGAAATCACCTAGTTATAAAAAATTGTTCTTTATTTATTTACAAAATACAAACTTATAAGCTCCAACCCCACCAAATATCTTTGAGTACACAAATAAACGTTTCAACCGTGGCAGCTTATTTTACAAACTATTGTTTGCCAACTACTTGACGTTCTGTTGGCTCAGTTGGAAACTTTGGAGTAAAACAAGAAAGTTAATATAAACCGACCTAAAGAAACATTCAGGTGAATGGTGGGGAGTTATTGTTGCGGTAGTTACTGCTTTTGAAGCTTTATCGTAATGCTTGTGGCATCTGAATTAATAAAGCAACTAAGTACCCTTGTATCTGTTCTGGTGCACCAGTAATGCTTTTGAAGCTTAGTTGTAATGCTTGTAGCAACTGGATTAACATAGCAAATACGTACCTTTGCATCCGTAACAGGCTATCAACAAAGGTTCCTTTGAAACCTAATTACCTTTACGAATTGTTAAGCTATAGTTTATTAACCGTTTCCATAGGCAGTACTTTTATCAACAATGTTTTGTCTGGGAATATCTAATTTTGCTTGAATTAAATCATACTGATAATGAATAAGTTAAACATTAATAATTGAAGAATCAGTTTCGATTCCAACTATGTTCATATATGACCTGAAACCGTTTTTAAATATTACATAAAGTCCACGCATGTACGTACATGTCCTACTCTGCCCTAACCATTGCACCTTTAGTCGATGAGCACAGTTTTAAATAAAATATTAGATTTATTTCATGTACAGGGTTCCATAGTGTGTGACCACCAACCAAACCAACCCCTAAAATTATCACGAGCACAGTAATTCACACGTATACTCAAGGAAGTGAAATATTTGATCAATTATCCCCCACAACTTTCTATGATTTGTCCATCTTAAACTTGGTAAATTCTGTTTACATTTTGTCGGTTTAAGAAACTAATGTATAAATCATCCATTTAATTTTTATAATATCATTAGTCACGTCAATTGGAAACACTGGTACAGTTTAATTTGTTATCCGTATTAAGAAAAAAATACAACTGTTAGATTTTACTTTGCTACAGCAGTAAAAGTTTTATTTAGTTGACTGATACTGGAATCATATAATGAATCCTCTGATTTTCTTAAACCATGGACCCTAAGCCTAACTTTTTATATTTTAAAGCTTCCTGACTACTTTGATTGCTATACAAATTTTTAATATCATCCCATGTATGATATCATTATCATCATTATCAATCATTATCAATTATTAGTGATTTTTTAACTGGAAGAAATACTTACATTATGTCATTGTATTGTTTGTTTTTGTTAGATAGTGCAGTAAAAGACAATGTTATTTTAACTTATAAGCTCAAAATGTATAATACTTGTGTTTTTTCAGTATACAAACGTAGATGTACTTGTTGTAATTTCAATCCAAAGTTGGAATGAAATTAAATGAAAAATGTTTTTATTTAAGAGGCCTAGTTAGGATTAGCAAGTCCTCTCTACCACTTAACCTCTAAAACATAAATAAACTATCCACTTTATAAATAAAATTAAATAATCTAAGGTACCATATTATAAACATGTTGAAATTAAATTTAAACCCAAAAAGTGCATTCACACAAGCCGCCAACAACCCGCCACACCAGCACCAGATACTCATTCACGCCTGCTACTCAAAATCATAGATTTTATCTCTGCCCCAAACCTTGCACGGTTCTCTATGGATTTTATATGGCCAGGAAGAAAATTCCAAATTCGAATTGCAGATACTAAGAAAGATTTATTAAAAACTGTTGACCGGTGGATTGGTGTAGATAAAAGGAGAGAGCCTCTACGAGTGGAACGGGTGCTGATGTCAGAAATGAAATGGAAATTATCTGATAAATACTTAGGAAATTACTGTTGATAATGGGGTGTAGAAGACGGAGGGTGTGAAATTTCCGAAGTTCATTTAGCCTCATTAATGAAAGCAGGTTGAAATAGGGAGTGACATGGTCATATCGTCTAAAGTTGGGCGTTATTCAACGTATAGATACATAATAGTATTACTAAAGTTACATTAATTAGCTTGGTAATATGTTACTGGGAACAGCAAATCATTTGGTAACATCAAACAGTTTGAAGGAGCGTATGAAATAACTTCCCCGCTGATTATGTCTTCCTATCAAGAGGAGCGTCAAAAAATAATAGTACTAGTCCGTCTGTGCTGAATAAAGATACATTTGTTGTAGAAGTGAAGAACATTTCAAGCGAATGTAATAACGTTGTGAGCCTAAGTATTTATAAATCATTTTATAAGACTCAGTTTGAAATAAATAATATATGTTACTGAAATATAAATTCATACGTTTATAAATAAATTTTCTTGTAGTTTATAAGGGGATAGCAAATCATAAACAACGTAAGAAGACTCCAGGCTTGGGAATCACCATTTACTATATATAATAAATGAGTCATTAAATAGCTAAACTAACCATTCGTAAGGACAACCGAATGTACTGGACGAGGAAGTAATCTGTGAAAAATATAATAGTTATTGCACCTATTACATAGAAGCTAAGGAACGTTCTATACTATTCTTGCAAAGTAACGGTATTTGTCATCTCTAGTTCAAATGGAGAATAGCTGATAGAGCTTGTAGGTGTGAAGTGTATCCAAATCTTATAGAGCTGATACTTGATGATTGCTGGCTTACAAGTTCCCCTAGAGTAATGGCTGGTATACACAATACAAATGACTCGGGATTTTCAATGGATTAGTGGCTTAAGATATCTGTGATGAATGATCTTATTTAACATTAATTGTATTTTAATTTATCTATTTTATAGTTTTAGCTGAATTTTCTTTCTTATTACTCTCTAAATTAGTATTCTCTTTTCATTAGCTGACAGACAAAATATGTTCGACATGTAGCTAGTATTTTAACATTACTAATAATACCTATTTAAAGGGGAAATATTTTAGGTCTGATAATTAATATCTGGAATAGACCCAGAATGGCCAAATGTTTTATTTTCAAATGTTATAATGAGAAGCAATAAAATGTCACAATTATTGTCATTACTCTTTTGAGAAAACGTGTTAGTATAACAAGTGAGGGAATCTAAAGATCGTCCATAACTTTAACCGTAAAAAGAAATAATGATTATAATAAGAATAGTCATACTAGTCGAGCCTAGGAAACATTCTAGAAACGTATAATTAAAATCGAATACGCTACTTTAATGATGTACGATAACAAAGTTCATGAATTGATTAAAGACTTGGCATCATTAAGTACTGTAGCTAATATGTAAAATCATCCAAAAAACTTGTTAGAATAAATATTTAAAAGTCTGGATTGAATTTTAGCTATAATCATGATTCAAGTGTTTAATAAAAAAGTTATTACATTGCGTAGTGTTTTCAACATTCGTCAATTGTGAAGCTTGGATAACTTCGCTACAAAAGATTGATAATGTTTTTATATTTCTATGGTAGGCCTAAACATAACTATGCTAATAAATTCTACAATACATTATCGAAATGGCAATTTTGTGTGAATGCATTAATCTTGTGTAATTTCTTAAGACACCTTTTATGCTACGTAATTTGTGGGATAAGGGTAAACAATTTGATTTAAACCTTTTTTTATCGGATAGATAATCAATGTAATCAGGAAAAAAGGTTCTCCAATTAATATAACTAGTAGACAGCTAAAAGGACACTGATATGGGTAATCATTTGATAAAAGGTGTATACCAATAACATGTGTTATCTTTTGACTGATTATCAAACACTGGAAGACAGAAATACACGAACTGATGTGTAAGAAGGATAAACAATCCTTGGATTCAGTCAACTGAAAACATAAATTAAGTTAGCTTTGAAAGCCTGCAGCAGAAAAGTTTGTTCAAGTCAGAGAAATATTGCTTGATAACAACGTTATACGAACTTTTGTCAGAGCACTTTACTCAACACATGTTTGTGTACATTATTGCTGCTTCTACGAAACGGTTCTGATATATAATAAAGTTTTATTTGGTCCTCATGACCTATTTCTAGTATAACAGGTTTTGTTAAAATATAATTGGTTTTAGGGTATGCATATACACAAATTATTAGAATTGTCAAATTTTTCAAGAACATATGACGTTTTTAGTTTATCATAGGTAGTTTGATTAAAGACTACATAATTTGTTTAGCATTTACCTATTTATTGGAGGCATAATTTTATTTTTTGAATATCTCTATTTCGTAACCGTTTGAGAAATTTACTTGTCATGAAATTAAATAATTTGATTTTCCATTAAAAAAAACTACAAATACATACAATACAAATAAATACAATACATGAAATTTTTACATTATCTATACAAATCCGTATCATTTAAATATAATGCAACTATATACTATAAATAATACTATAGCTTTAATTCACATATTTTAAAACCTTGCAAAATTAAACATGAAAATGGAAAACCCATATTTTTACCTAATGGTTCTGAAGTAAAGTAGGTATAAGACTTTTGTTACTAAATCAAAACTTCCAAGCCTGAATATTGTAACCAAGCAATTAATATGTTGAATTTAGGAAATGGCTTAGAACAACTAATTCCTCGTTATCAGTTCAGAAAATTTGACGCCAAAAAGTAAATTTATGAAACTTATATTGGAAATTTGTTCTTTCAATTCTAAACATGGTTAAATACTTTAATTTTTTTTTTAAGAAGAAATAACTTTCCCCTTAAGTTAGAAGACTTTTTTATTATTTTACAATTCAAGCAATGCAGGTTGCCACTTTAATTGATAAGGATAAATTAATTATAAACATTACTTATAAAGAGGCATGCACAGTCAATTGGATAGTAACTTTTTATCCATCCATTAGTATAACTGGCATGCCTAGTAAGATATAATATTTAATTTTTGTCCATATTTTTTTTAATAAAGTGTATACATCAATCACTTTCATATACATATAAACCATTCAACAAACTGCAAAATGTTTAAACTATACCAAGTATGGTTCATCTATTAAGCATGTGTCTTTGATATTTTTAACTCATTAACCATTTATGCCCACTGGAAGACAAATATAAATCCTAAAAATATTATTCATTTATAATATACTTTACAAAACCAAATACTTAGATAATATTGAATTAATGTAATGTTTAGTATACATTTGATTACTTTCAGGGATATAACAGAACTGTCTTTTACCTAATTGCTAGTTAAAACATGTTTGTCAAAGTTGAAATTGTAAACCACAGATTTACAAACCATTTTATTTTTTTTTTTTTATTTTACATTTTATTTTACATATCAACGGACAAACTCCATTTTTACAAACAACAACAAACCGTTGAGATAATAAAATTAGAGACCCTCGACCTATTAGTTTGGAAATTTTGAATGGAGTCTTATCAACCTAAACTAAAAGTCTATGATATTACAGGGTGATTGGTACTCAGTGTGACAAACGTTTTTTGGTGTAAGTACAAATTAAATGCAGTGTGATGATGCATATGAAAGGTTCCAAGTCTAAAAATTAGCTTCCCAAAAAATTATTTTTTGTTTTTCAAAAATAATTATGTTTTTAAACTTACAGCAATTTATCAATTACCTGTAAATGGATTTGAATATACAATGTCATTTTCGTGTTCTCTATAAATTTTGAATAAGAATAATGGAAAATTACGGGGGTCAGTTGTAAAAACTCCATTGTAAATAGATTCAAAGATAAAAATTAAGATGTTTGATAAAAAATTTAAAAAACATTGGTCTATTGCATTTATTCACACCCTGTATACAAGAAAGTGTCCGAATAAGGTAAAAACTGTCCCATTTTATAAGCTTTCCAACCATATGCTACACAATTAAGCTTTATGTCTGCTTATGTACGCTTTAGTGGTTTGAAGACTACAAAGCATGGTGTCTTCAACATTTAAAACATAGAAAGTCGGCATGTATTAAGCAAAAGTTGTATTTTTGTTTCAGCTTGAACAGTAAAAACAGTACAAAGTTCCCTGTTTTCTGGTATTCAAACCACTAAAACAAACAAAAAATATCTAAACCTCAATAGTGTAGCATATGGTTGGCAAGCTTATAAAATGGTGCTTTCTTGTATACAGGGTGTGAAAAATGCAATAGACCAATGTTTTTTTTTATATTTTTATCAAACATCTTAATTTGTATCTTTGAATCTATTTACAATGGAGTTTTTACAACTGATCCTCCGTCATTTTCTATTATTCTTATTCAAAATTTAATGTAGAACACGAAAATGACATTATCTACTCAAATCCATGTACAGGTAATTGATAAATCGCTGTATTAGGTTTAAAAACATGGTTATTTTTTAAAAAACATAAAATAATTTTTTGGGAAGCTAATTTTTAGCCTTAGAACCTTTCATATGCATCATCACACTTCGTTTACTTTTTACTTACACCAAAACAATTTTGTCACACTGAGTACCAATCACCCTGTATATACCTTTGAAATTTCAGATCCAACCTCATAAACCTCATTTTAAGTCAAGTTATTTATGGACATGTATTTCACCTAATATTCCCTCTCACCGTCTTCCAACAAACTGTCAGTTCGTATAAAACTTCCCGGATGGTTCAACCTCAGGGGCATTGCATCGTTAAGACTTTCTGATATCAAAACTTAAGTCGTATTCTACAAATGGAGGTTGGTCCTCAATTCCAACTTCTAAAAACTGAATCGATTCGATACCAATATATTTTCCCACATGTAGTCCTACTGTATTTAAAGGTACATACATTTATTAATGTTATACTATCAATGAAGTAATGTATTTAGGCTCAAATCAAAACCTAGTAGAACATGATAAAATTTAGTGAAACCAGTTAGAGACATTTTAAGCAGAAGTAGTTCTTGTCCTTTCAGTGACTTATATATTTTTCCAAATATTTGAGTCCTTCATATAGCTAAAAATCGTTGGTTTTTGGCAGAAGTCTAACTGCAAGTATAGGACAGAATGTTCGGTACATGGGAAAAACACTCATGTGATGGTGTGATTTAGGCATAACAGTAACTGACGTTATATTAATTTTTTTTATACAATAAGCAAAGTTGTTTACATTTTCAATCGACCTTCCTTAATATTAATATATTGTTATTAGTTGTTCAATAACATAGAAGATTTATCAAATTGATTTGATATATCCATCAATCCTTTTACAAGCCAAGAAATCACGGTAAATTGACGTATTCTATAATACAAGCTCTTTACCAGAAATTATCAAGATTTATATTTAGAATGTCACTGAATAAATGTTTTGAGATAGGTTACTTTGTTTGGTACCGTTTAAAAAAAACTCGTCAAGTTTTTGTAACACGTCTTTGTGTGTAACAGTTGTTTGTTTTGCCAATGTCATATTTTGTGTTACAGATTATTGCACTAACCAATTTGTTGTATTATAAGATTGAAAAATTAGGTAAAAAGTTCCAATTTTTTCGTAAACCTTAAACAAAGTTCTCTATTCCATTCAGCAGTGGATTATTTTTAATAAAAATATAACTAACAGAGTACAATATCAGATTTTTATCCAAAAATATATTACATTCAAATAATTTAGGTTAAACTTTTTCATTACTTAATTGTGAACGATTTTTTAATACAATAACCAAACACCCGGATAGAGTATCGATTCCTAGAACAATGAATTGTATAAAAATAAAAAAAGATTAACATAACTTTATAAAATAAAACTTATTGTGGTTTATAAGCGTGCAAAATGAAATATGCACAATTATGTAATCCATAAAAATGAAAATTTTAATCTAATAAACAAATTGTTTAGAATAAAAGACTTTGTTAGAATTTGATATTAAGTAACTAATAAACAATTTGATGCAGTTAGCTTTGTAAAACCAGAATATATATTTACACCCAGCAATTAACACAGTCATCTCAATGTAGATTATGTGTATTACAGCCATTAGTACTAAATTGCTCAGTTAAAGCTGATTTATGTTAGATGCTCAGCAGCTGTGACAGAATTAACTAAGCTAAGGTTCAGTCTCGATACAATTACAAGAGACATTACAGAGTCATTGGTATTACATTGTTAGGTCTGTAATTATTGTGATTACCACTGAATACATTAGCAATCTGTAGTCTGGTGTACATTAGATGCTCAGCAGTTGTGACAGAATTAACTAAGCTAAGGTTCAATCTCAGTATAATTACAAGAGACATTACAGAGACATTGGTATTACATTGTTAGGTCTGTGATTATTGTAATTACTACTGAATGCATTAGCAATTTGTAGTCGGACGTACCTTTGACTGTACTCGTCTCTGTTACAAAGACAGTATCAAGGCGATCATAACAATGATAAATCTGTTAAACTTTAAATAGTGTGAGAGAGGGGGTGATAAAAGGACGTTAATTTCTGATTATTTCCATCCAAATAACCTAATCTTGTTTTCACTACTTCATAAAAACACATCTGAACAAAAATACTAATAATTTTAATGTTTTGTTAAAATATTATATTATGTACTTCACGTTCATGAAACACATTTTTTATTAATAACGTTGGCAACGTTTTAGAACATTTTTTTTATCGAGAAGTAGTATTTGACAATATGAATATTCCTTACAGAAGCCTTCTAAACGTATTCCTCTCACGTCGGCTAATGCTAAAAAGGACAAATGAGACAACCTGAGTACTACTGGGAGTGTCAACCTGACAAAAACTGTTACAACAAACATACTGTTACAACATACATAATGTTACAATAAACATACAGTTACAACATTGACTACCGTTACAACATACATACTCACTGTTATAACACACACTACTGATACAACATGCATACCGTTACAACAAAGACTACTATTACAACATACATTACTGTTACAACATACATTACTTTTACAATACAAACTACAGATACAACATACATACTTTTACAGCAAAAAGCACAGCCATACTTTTCATCTCTCTCTCTTCTTAGCTCTGTATGTTTTCGCTGGAAATCTATTTTCTCTTTAGTTTAGAATTTTTCAACCCACAGGCTTAGTATCATTGTTATACTGTGTATAATTTAAATTATTTTAGTTAAGATGAATGATTTCTTTGACTGTGTGCTTTTGACATTACAGATTGTCAACAATCAATGTAAATAGTAATTGATTTTTATTGCAAACTACAATCATTATCAGACCTAATAGATGAGTGAAGCGATTCACTTGGTACCTATTTTAGATATCATTGCACACATTTTAAATCATGATTAGTAAAAAAGACCATTATTGATTGGTAGTGCCCGTTGTGTCGATCTTCACCTTAATTTTTACTAATTGTTGTTTTCATTCAGGATTTTCGTTTATTGTTTTCACAACTATTCAGTTTTCTGTCTTATTATTATTTTGTAAATTGTATGACTGTATACTAACCACTCAATGTGGGGGTAAAATTAAGAATTCTCAACGACTAGCAGTTTTTATTTCTCATCATTTCAATTACAACAGGTTTTGTTTTTAATGTTTCTTTGTTTTTAGAGAGATACAATTTTACATCGACAATATATATTTTATTAAATAATGTCTTTGGAAAAAGTATAAAGTTAATTGTACATTTTGTGACAGCATTAATGTGGGGGAAAAGTTATCTTTTTACAATGTCAACGATTATGTTCTTGGTTCTATAGGCTATGATTTTCAATATAACTTTCGCCCATAAATTTATCTTTAGTTTCAAGGCTCAGGTGTCATAGAATAAAAGCGTGGTTCTAATTCAAATTCCTGATCCTCCTGGATTGAACCTCTACAAAGATTTTGACCATAAACTTTATCAATATCCAATTATAATTTTCAATGACTAAAGCTATACATTGAACACTCCATCATTGATTGGTTAATCTTATTGATCAGTAGAAGACAATTACAATGTATATTTTTGTTATTTCAGAACTGTTACTAAATAGAAATATTTAATTATATCATTTAATTCTTTGTATTAAGAAGGTTTAAAGAGTTTAAAGCAAATAATAATTTATAAACACTAATCGCTCAGTATGAATAAACAATTCTGTGATTAGAGTTGGTCCTCTTAAATCATTTTAAAATATTTAAATAATAAAACAAACATAACTAAAAGCTTATAGTTCTTTCTCCTATTTTTTTGACAAACTGATAAACTTTTCTCAGTGTACACAATAATTTGTCATAACTTGAGCAAAACTATACGTAAGTAAACTAAGCAATATTTTGCCAAGAGAAACTTAAGAAGTGTTTGCCTTAATGTCTATTACAAGCTGTAATTCAATTAGCAAACTGAACAAACCCCTTTGCAAACAGAAAACTTTGATTAAACTTGCATAGCCTACTTCAAGATATCGCATACCAGTTTACGGGAAATAACAAATTCAATTGTAACTTAGCTTTTTAAATATTTATGTAACTGAGATTACCCAAATACAAAACAGTTCCGTATTTAACTTTGTTTTCTATCTGGAAGTTCTGTTTTACATTAATTTCAAGGTACTTTTGGTGTTTCTTCATTCCAATGTCCAAGCCATACGATTATTTAAGATTCAAACTGCGTATCGTGCTTGAACGACAATTGTCATAAATGTATGAGTAAAAACTGTAATTGTAAATAATTTATTTCATGTTGTATGAGAAGGAATGGGTTTTATTAAATGCACAATCAACTACTTACTAATGTCTCTTTGTGTGTTTAGGTAAAAATTGCTTTCAACTCTACAAAAAGATGGTTTATATATAAATACTTATGAAAAAAAAACTTTGTTGACTTCCTGATTATTTAGAAAATCCTATCTTCCTTGTTCATAAAAACTGACTTTGCACTGATACGTTTTATTTAAAGATGGATTCCTCGATCCTTTCCTTAAAGACAAGTTTTTGGTTAAGCGGCGTTTTCCTAGCGACGCGATTAAGCCTGTTACGCTGCGTGCTTCGTGAATTATACTTCCCTTTTAAACTAATGAGACTGTTTTCCTAGCGGCGTGGTGGACGACTAACCAACAACTGCGCAGTGCGCAGCGCGCAGCGTGATTGGGACCACTGCATCGAGAGCATTCAGTCGAACTGGGCCATTGTTTACATTGGAGATATGGAGAAAACGATAAGTTTTAGTGATGTTACCAAGTTCACTGTTGATGATGACAGTTTATTAATTGACTGTGTGTCCGAGTTTAAAATTCTGTGGAAAATGAGCCATCCTGATTTTAAAAATAACTTGAAGAAGGACAAACTTTGGAATGGGATAGGCCAAACAAATAAACGCAATCGACTTTCCTTAAATTAAAAAGTTTCCTTAAAATTTACTTCATTGTCTATCAGGTGCCTATTAATAAGAGCACTAAAAGCACCCTCATGGCTCCTAGATCTAAACAGTTCACTACAGGAATTTCGACTTTTGGACAGTAGAGCTAGGGCTATGTCGAGTCGACATCTTCGCCCATCTCTTCCTCTTCCACCAAAAACATAAAAGCGAGACTCTTCTTTCTCCGATCCATAGCAGAACGCTCAGGGGCGTCATTTGGGGGGGCATTCGCCCCCTCTGGTTCCTGGGCTAGAGAAAAAAAATTCTGTACTAGCTAATATACAAATATTTTCTCCTGTCAAATCCTAAAAAGCACTGCAGACAAAAATCTTGCCTATTCTACTTCAGTAATTTAAAACAAAATTAAAAATATAATTATTTAGTGTCTCAGTAGCACATTCTTGAATTGTGTCAAATTATTTTATTGATAATAAAATTTGATTTGCTTTTAAGTAGGCCTACTTATATACTTGTGTTTTTTTTTAACCAAATCAAACTGTTATAAACTATAGGCTATGAATACAACAGTATTCATTGCTATAGGTCTAAATGTTATACAAGATAATTTGGTCATAAATCTAATAACAAAAATGATATTAATACACCATGAAACTATTGATCACGTTTTTTAGATGACTAACTTACCAACATATTATTATGTTTTTGTCTGTTGTCAATAACTGTTAGTTTCATTAATTTTCTGCCTAGATTTAAATAAATTTTACTCATAATTTTGTTTTTATTCTATGTGCTTTAAGCTTAAACCCCTCTTTTTTTGTTTTCAAACTGCAAAATTATTTGGAGGAGGACCCCCGGAATCCCTCCCCCGTTTGCTGGGGGTGTTCCGTACCCCCCAGTGTTTGCCCCCCCCCAAGGATTTGGTGAAATGACGCCACTGAGAACGCTACTGTGGAAACCGCGAATCTGCTTGTTACGCAACGCATTGCCGGATTTCAGGGAAAACACTTTTGCGCAGCGTAAAATTTTAATCACGCTGTTCCTGGCCACGCTGCGTTCTTAGATTAATCGCGTAGCACGCAGCGCGGTTACTGAAGTTGGAGGAAAACGCACCTTTAGGTTCTACTCAATTACTCAATTTACCGAGTGACAAATTCCTTCTGATGCCAGAACCCAAAGTTTTACTAATGAGAAATGCATATTCGAAACTTAGTGATAACCCAACTAATCTCGAGTTATTTTAAGCAAGTTTATGTAAATAAAACATGGAAGTTTTATATGTTTATATTTTAATTATATTCATTATTTTATATTTTAATTTTATATATGAAATATTGTATACAATGTCACGAACGTCAATATTTTCTCCTAAACATTTATGTTATATCTACATAATCATGCTACATGCTAGGAGAGTTCTACATATTTTATCTGTAATATGGGTGTTTCTATTTGTGTTAAATAAACCTTTGTCAAATTACATGATAATCGTGATTGAATTATATCTCTTTTTGGTTCCCAACTCAATCACTAAGGAAATGAAATATAAATTAAGATTAAAAGAAAAAAAAATACATATTTAATAAAAAAACTCATATTGCTATAATGAGTGCTATAATGAGTTGCTATAACAAACTACATGTATTGTTGATTTAAATGTCATTTTTGAAATATTGGCGTGTTGTAAGATATTATACTTAAGTGAAAAAGCCAAATGTACAATAAGCTAGTAATATCACTTCTTGTACGCTAGGGACGTATCATTAGTAATTTAAAATTAAAATAGTTAAATCCATTCTTCTCCATGTTTTTTTACAATGATGCATGGATATCATCATGAAATGTGACAGTATTGAAAGGTTGTTATACATAATATTAAACGTGATTTAATGGGAAACAGTTTGATAGTATTTTATATCTGCACTGGTGCTCTGCAGCCTAGAAAAAAATCAACGAGTGCTTATTAAGTTTTGGCTTTGTCACACATTTTAACTTTAATATGAAACTTAGTAGAACCCTATACAACTCCCCAATGTTTGTGTATTATTATTATTGTAAGTTTCATGCGGATTACAAAAATAAAACATTGTGATCTAAACTTACCAGACACCCTGTACATTGTTATAGTGTATATATCGTATTGTAATCATCACCTCTAACACAAAGGAACCTTCCATGAAATCGTTTTAAGAAGATTGTATCAGAATGAATTAAAACAGTTTTTTACTCTGTGGTTGGGTTTCTAGATTTTAATTTCATTGTGTAGCCCTTGAACTGTTTAATTAGGTTATTATTCAAGGTACAGGGGGAGGCAATGAAAGCACCCCAATTTATAAATAGTACAAATTCAATACTATTTACCCTATACATATTAAAAGCACATCAAAACACAGCTCATCTTTTGCAATTTTAACTTAACAAGTCATTTTTCCATTTCTTGAAAAACATTCTTTAAGTGACGTCCTTGTCCTAGTTGACATTCCTTTTCAGTCACTTGAAAATGCCATTGAATACTCCTTCCAACATTTCTGCAGGAATCACTTTAGTTTCTTGGATAATTCTTAGCTTCGATTCAAAAGAATCTCTAGGACAAATTTGAAAAACCCTAAAGAAATCAAATAGCCAACGTAAACTTTTCGATAACGAAATCATCCTGGCAAAACTCCGAGGATTTTGGGTTACTGCGACTCACACTCTTTCAACATTTGCTGGTGTACAAAGAGTATTGCCGCACCCACCGATTATTTTATAGTTTAAGCTGTTATCCTAAATAACTTTATCTGGTTCTCTATTATTTTCCAATCTGAAACAGCGCCATATTGATCAAGTCAGTATGGAATGTGATCCAAGCAATCTCTGGGTGTTTGCACAAGAATCACTGTTTTAAAAACAGGTTCCTACATCAAAATTTTAGTCATACAAGCCTCAGGCACAATGTTGACTAAAATGGCATAGTTTGATATAAGCACAGCTTTTAATTCACTTTTGCTTTACTTATAATGTGACAACGAAAGAAAATTGGGTTGCTCTCACTGCCTCGCCCTGTACATACCTCTTAACCTATACTACCACAGGTCAATGGAGTATGGTCTAACTTATTACATGTTTCGCCTATACATAGACATTGCCAAGTGGTCCTTCAAGAACGTTTCGTCCATTGTAGACTCGTCAAGAACATTCAAATAAATCCACATATAAGACGACACATTGTACGATAAAACATTTAACAATTAGTAGGCCTACCATTAAGTGGTCGTGTTACGGAGGCAGATCATAACCTGAGGTTATTATCACGATTAACCGTTCTCTATATCCTTTTTAATGCTTACCGCTTTTTTAACTCCCCCCCCTTTAACGCCTGGAATAGTATTTATGAACTACCTTCATGCGAGGAATGTATTATGCATACACAACCCACTTCGAAATTGCTCTGCATACAAATGTTCAAATATATCAAAATGATTTATACTATAGCGAGAGTGTAAATCTTCTACTGTAAGAAACTATTTTTTTAGTTGTTATAAGAAAATCTGTTTCTAATAAAATTCATTTGATTTAATTGGGCGTTCCAATAACTCAGTATGAATTAGATATTGTGTAATATGTACATTGTTCACTATGACGTTATACATCTAAAACTCATGTGGACTATATAAAACATAATTATGCATTACGTTGGTCAAGAACATAATACCAGGTACGATAAGCCAATTATTTCCAAACCAAGTAAACCACTGGTTGTCATAGTAACAAAATAGAATTACTGTTCCATGGTTTACATAGTCCGTAATCACATTAATTTTCATATTAAGTACAGGGATGTGTATCCTAGAAGTTTTCATAATACAGTTTTAGCAATGAGTAAATAAACAAAGTTTACACTTTAAAAGTCCTTGGAGCCTAGCTGTTTGAACTTTTGATTTCACAGTGCCCTAGATATTTTAATTGCAATCCCATTGGTATTTGATTTTTTTATGGTAAATAACTCTTCAGCAACTGTTAACATTGCTCTTTTGGCGCGAAATCCAAGATGGCCGTAAGCTTTCAAGAACTCCCTTGGAAAATAATTTTAAGACTATAAAGAAAATTTCTGATCCTTCAATGCCACAGTGTGGATTTTAATAATCGTGTGTTACTTAGTAATCGGACCGTAAGTTTGTAAATCCTCGGAGTTTCCATTAAAAATGAGCCACACTTCATTTTTCACTTTCACATCTGAAGATATATTGCAGTTCTATAAGTAAAATTGATATTATATGCATCTATCAGAAAACCATTTTTTAGTTCACATAGTCGTTTGTTTACAATATTTTAGAAGCTAGAATGAGCAGATTAATAAAGCTTCCACACCAAAACACTACATCTGTACTACATCCATTAGTAGTAGTCATTTTGGGGGTTCTAGGACAGAGGAGGGAGGAGTGTAGACCACGTGGGTTGAGGTAGGTAACCTCACTTTGCCTAACCTAACCTAACCTTACAGGCAGAGACTGATCCTCTGATTTGGACGACTTTACAGAAACGACAACAACTTTTGAATCTCATTTTATATAGGACCACCAATAGGTTCTCAACTGCACAAAAATGGCGCCGATTGCATCATTCGGTGCTCATGTTTTCACTAGAGGATTTGTATGAAGATGCAGTATTTCGATCTCAATGTATACTGACACGCCATTTGAAACTCACGTTCTAGGACAGAGGAGGGAGGAGTGTAGACCACGTGGGTTGAGGTAGGTCGGGAAGGGAGGTGTGTCCATGACGTCACATGTAAACAGAGGATGATCTTACAGACAGAGACTGATCCTCTGATTTGGATGACAATTTTTTTTGTGTAGATATAAAGAACGTTAAATCAGTTCTCATTTGGTATACTTGTCGTATAATAGGATCTCACGGCTGAGATCGAAAACGACAATAGCTTTTGAATCTCATTTTATATAGGACCACCAATAGGTTCTCAACTGCACAAAAATGACGCCGATTGCAACGTTAAATCAGTTCTCATTTGGTATACTTGTCGTATAATAGGATCTCACGGTTGAGATCGAAAACGACAACAGCTTTTGAATCTCATTTTATATAGGACCACCAATAGGTTCTCAACTGCACAAAAATGGCGTCGATTGCATCATTCGGTGCTCATCGGTTTTCACTAGAGGATTTGTATGAAGATGTAGTATTTCGATCTCAATGTATACTGACACGCCATTTGAAACTCATTGTTTTCATGTTGATTTTTACGTGTCTTCTGAGTGACTCAGCACGTGGTTCCGACCACGCCAATCCTTCGGAGGCGAAAAAATATTTTTTTGTGTTTTTCAGTTATTTTGCGTATTTTATTTCTGTTATATTAGTTTATTGTTGTAAACTCGATCTGACCATGGCTTTTGGGTATCAAAGCAAGTTTTTCATTGACACCGTTGTTGTAGTTTCTAATCATGACGTCTGTCAAAACGTTGTTGTACCTGCATGGGAGATACAATTTTCTTAGATTGCCACAAGGGTCTTCTTCGACAGTAGCAGTTACCGAGGGACCGTATCTCGTCACGACTCGCTGCAACTCCACTATTCTGTAGGGATGCTCATGTCGCAGCTCTTCGATTTTAGTGTATTTGGGTGCTTGGCACGCGTTAAGTAAATCTACCAATTGTGCCATGTCTCTCACTTATATAAATGTGCAGTTACATCACCTTGATTATGTTCCTTGATATGTCGTAGGCAAACGCGTTTTCAGAGACTACGATGACATATGCGGTAGTGCCTGAATCGGCCGATGGTGATGCGATTGCGTTTGTGAAATCGAATTCTATTTGAATGTCACTTCTAGAACGGTCTGTATTCATCGGATGAAGATGTGTGTCGACAACACACAGTGGGTAGTGTGAAATAAACTCGCTTGGGTCAATGATCATTGAGCTGTCATCGAAATTCACCTTACGATATCTCATGAATTGCTCGTAAATCACTCTCCAACGTCCCTCGAGGATTGCAGCGTTTTGTAGTTCTTGAGGGTAACGTTGACCATTTATTTTAACTGCAAAGTTTTTTATATTTTCGCTGTCAAATTGCGCCGGGTTCTTTTTCTGATCATTCGTGCGGTTAGTTTGAAAGCACATGATTACGAATCTAGGGTTGTATACGTTTCTATAAACGTTTGTAATGTCGAATGTGTACGTAGATCCGAACACACCCTTTTTGTCAATACATTGCCACTGATAATAGTTGTAGACCAACTCGTCTTTTTCACTAAGTTTTGTTAGACCATCGATTAGTTGGATTTTGCTAGTTGACGTATATTCCACTATGGGAACTCTGAGAACGAAGGAAGTGATTTTCACTTTGCCATCCTCAGGTTCGGTAGCTGCGGTACCGGTTCCTTTCCAATGGTATAGAGCATCGTTATCTTCAGCTCTTGTGAATACAATCTCGAATCCACCTTTGTACATGGGGTATCGCATGTGGTCAAAGAACCCTAACCCGAGATGCGCTAAGGTTCCAATTGCTTCGAACTTGCCACCACCAAGCGAGTATCTTGATGCGAACCCACAGTTTTGCAAAGCGGGTTTCATCGATTGAGGATAGTTTAGAATACTTTTGATAGTGCTTGTAATTCCCGGATGATCGACCACATCGATTGTTGTGTTGTGTTTTTTCAGTTCGATTCTTGTAAATAGGTATGGTATGAAATTGTCAATAAGGGCTATAGTGGCAGTCGCATCATATGCTTTACCATCGGATTTTTTTACTACCTCACCGCAGATGTGATATTGAATTGCTGAGTCGTAAAACGTGTCTCCGTGATCGAGTTTGAAGATTGTGTAATTGTTTGGTGTGTTGAAATTCAACTCGGATATCGGCATAACAGCTCGGTACTCGCTTTTCACCACTCCGGTGGAGAAACGTTCGTACAGTGCTTCCATTGTCTACAATGACTTAATAACACAGAAGAACAAAAAAAATATAAGCTAATTATTTTTATTTATTTTTTAATTACATGGTATATATATATATAGGCTTACTCATCGAACTCCTCTTCCATGTAAGCTTTGTGATCATCCAAAAACTGTTGTGAAACGATCTGGAATTTTTTAATGTATTCCCAATCGACTTTGTTTGCGTAGTCGTGTATGAACGACTCGGAAAGTATTTGGTGCTTGCTGACAGCAAACCACGCATGCTCAAAGTTTGGTGCCATCTCACGAAGGAAGCTCTCACTGAATTTTTGCCTCTTCAGAATAGGACCCCAGTCAACACGATGAAAGTAAATACGTAGCATATCGATGGAGAAATCATAGTGAACTGACAACAGGTCCCAGTTGAGGTACCTATCGAACTTCATAACGAGTACACCGTTCGGTGCCTTCGGTTCGCGGGACAAGATTCGCCAAGCGTTGTCCATGCTGTTCACTTATATATACCCATTTTTTCTACAGGGATATGAACACGCGGATGTACCTAAACCCATCCCTAGTTTACGTTTCAACCACATCGCACCTGTGGTCGCGAGGGCTACGCTCCTCTCGTTAAGGTCCGCGTCGCTAGACGTCACTCTATCCCACGCCGCTTTCTGTAACGCTTTATCTGCGACCCATCTGTCTTCGGGCTTCCGGTGGTCTCTGTACCATATGTCGTGCTGTTTACACGCATCGTCTAAAGGGTTCACACCCTTGTCACCACGACCTAATCGTTCAGCGAGCTTCGTGCCTGGACCGCAGAAGTTGTACGTATCGAATTTCCAGTTACGCGGGGCGTGTAGTTCTACAGGTAATTTGTTGATGATGTCGTTCAACAATCCCGAGCCTTCTATCGCGCGTTCAGGCAAGGCTGACAAACATCGTACTACGTATTTGACCCCGTTCGGTTGGTCAATCAGTTCTTGCATACGGTCGGATATGAATTTAACAACAGATAGTTTTTCGTTGTGAAAGTTGTTGTTGCCTGCAACCTCCTCTGCGTAAATAAAATTCAGACGGTTGATGAGCTCGTTGAGGTCTTTGATGTAGCGATATTCAACCGGACCGTCATGGTAGCGTTTTAAACCGGATCCCGTCAATAGATCCCTCTCCATATCTTGTTCAATCGGATCGGTCGGTTTGATAACTTCGTCCCAAATAGGTTTTATCATTTTCCGCCATTTTTGTCCTGAACTAGATTTTGGACGTCGTGTAGTAGGATCATTTTTCTGGAAGATAGAGTTTGTCATCAAAAGCATATCTTTATATGTCTGCCAATCGTTTGATGTGTATTCATTAGACTGCACAAACCCTTTCTTCGTTAAAAGTTTCCAAAGTCCTTCAGTACCTTTAAATCGTTTGTTGTTTACAATAATATCATCATAATCAAACCCAATCGGTTCAGAACCGATTTTTAGTTGCTCATCTATCTCATCGAAATAAATGCCGAATTGAGAGTCACTAGCTCGTGGTAGATATTTAGCTCCGACCACTCCGAGATTAACGACCTTGGTATCCATCAACTGTTTTATTGATTGATCCGCAACTACTTCCATTTTTTCATCTTCATCATCATCGTATTGAGTGGAACCGATATAACCGACTCGGTCCGGTGTACTAGAGACTGATGGTCTAAAGTTGCGTTTCATTAGCTGGTTGTATTTTTGTTTTTTCAGCATTTCTTTTGTTTTTTTCTCCAGTACCTCATCCTTTTCTTTTTTCTCTTTAATCGCTTTGGTGATAGCCTCGTACTTTTTCTCCCTTACACGTTGTTCCTCCATTTCCCTAACATGTATTTCTCCGAACTGGTTTTGCAGAGTGGTTTGCAGTTGCTCCAGTTGTCTAGCTTTTTCAACTGTCAGAGGTTCATCTCGCGTTTTACTTGTTACTCGTGTTGGGGGTTTTGTGATGTCTTGTATTGCATGTGTATTGGGATGGGAGTTTGTAATCTCCTCTAGTTTCTTAGCTCGTTCTTTCTTTTCCTCCTGTTCCGCTGTCCGAAATTTTTTGACGAGATTCTTTTCTAGAGTCTCAAGTCGCTTAGCTTCTTTTGCATCCATTGTGCACTTAGTAACACATAAACACGACGTAAGATTCACATCGTTATTCCAACATGTACATGTGAAACGTTTATTGATTGTAGAAACGCTCTTTACATAAATATGACGTTTATTTAGTGTAGAAACGCTTTCGATAAAAATATAACGTTTATTTAACGCAGAAACGCTCTTTAATTTGAAATATCGTTTTTTAGCATAAACACTATCATTTAGTGTAAATACGCTCTTACGTATAAAATATCGTTAATGTAACAAAATACACGTATTTGATGCAAAAATGTTTTTATTAGGGATATAGCGTTTCCTTAAACATACATCTATATTTACCTAGATGCGTTTTTTTAGTAGTGTCTATTGACATAAAACCGTGAGGTTCCGCCCAACACTTTTTACACATGCCTACAAACTCTTGGTATATCATATCGGATCCAACGAAGTCGTTGTATATCTTTTGTGTATAGTGTTTGTTCTGTGTGAATATACACAAAAGATTAACGTTATTCCTTATTACTTGCATGTCTACCCGCCCGTAGCTCTGACTCAAATAAATGCAAGATACCTGTTTATGACGCCCTCGTATGAAATAGTCTTTTATTTTTGTTTGTTCTTCTAAAAGACAATCGTCAAACACCACCAAAGAGTTGGACTTACATTCGTCTAGAGGTATCAAGTCACTACAGTTTGAGTAAAAGTATGCAATAGTTGTGCCGAGTGCGTGCTCTACTTTTTCATAGTGTTTACGTAGCTGTGTGTATGCTGGCTGATCAATGGATCGGCTGAACACATAAAGGTTTTTGAACTTTACACCCTTTACGTTATAGATAAAATTGAGCAATAGGTTTGTTTTTCCACACCCTGATGAACCGACTATAAGACATCTTAATGGGTGTGGTAATAGATTATTTATGGATCCTTCTTCGATGCAGTAAACATTGATATCCATTTTAGGACTTATATAAATCTAAAACTATTACACATTCAACGTTTTCGTTTTGAATCAAGCGATTGTTTTGATCTCGGAGAGTGATGTCGATTCGGTTGATCGTCTGTAAGCCATTCCTCAGAGGAACGTACAACTTCTCCGTTGGCACTTCATATATCTTGTAGCCATGTGCTACATTCAGGAAGAACGTGTACAACAGTTCTGCTTCCACATGTTTGTGTCTGTTCTCATCGTGGTTGATGTAACTGTGCTCTACGATGTTGCAGTGTACCTCTATGGCGTCTACAGCCCTGAAATTGGGTGCGTTTGGCGCAACCAGAAGCGTATTGGCATCGTAAAACGATTCCTGCTCGGTTAATGGTTTCTCTCCAGGACTTGAGAATCCGAGGAATGAAGCCGCCTTTTCGTCGAGATAAAATTTCAATGGACTTGTTATTGCGATACGATCGTTTTCCCTTTTGATTGAAAATTGGTTGGTAGGTACGTTAAGTTTCAGTGCAGTAATATATTCGTTGATTTTTTCATTTAGTTTTTCAATAGTCCAATATCCCCTTGAGATCGTAAATGGCGTCGAGATCAGATAAATATCGCTGTCCCAAAAATATATGTTACCCGGTTCTAACACGTTGTTTATGTAGTTCTCCGACATAAAGCTAACTAGAGCTAGTCGGCACTTGCTACCATCACTGAGGCGGATAGGGTGCTCTGGATGGAATGTCATTTGGCATCCTTTGCCTCGGATTTTCACTAGCGGCATCTTTGTCACTTATATCATAACCATTTTGTGCTCTCTTTAAATTTATAATGTCATCGTGTATATTAACCAATATCGTGTTAAGGTTTGTCTGGAATGTAACCAGTTTTTCATTTAACTCGTTTAGTTCTTTCCTTACGATCACGTCATAAAGATCTTTTGATCTGCTGACTTTTCCTATTCTTCGATGTCCGTTTAAATTCACCACCTCAGGGTTCGAAACATCGAATGTTTTTGTTAGTCTATCCACCGTTGATTTGACAGTATCCAATTGATATTTGTTTACAACATCATGTTTATCAATTGCATTGGAGACGCTAACCAAACGTTTGCTTTTAAAACCAATGAAATTATCCTTGATGTTCATCGTAGATTCTATTTTACCAAGTCTATTGTTTAATGCTACATGGCTCGAATCGTCGTTAGGTGTTCTCATCATTTTCTTCATTTCCGAAAGACCTGATTTGACAAGATCTCTAATTTCAGACTTTGTTTGTGATTCGATTTGTAGACGAATTGAGCTTTGGTAGTCCACCTCGTCCCCGAATCTATTGAACACGAATCTTCCGCTGCCACCACCAACTCCATACATATTTATCATCCCGTATAGCTCTTATGATATCATCCCAAGGCTCATCACTAGAGTTTCGTCGTAAAACCTCCAAACACAAATGACCACAGATAGGTGGATCATTATACTCTTGAACAGCAATGTCATTATAGAAGAGATCGTTTGAACCTAAATAGTCTATTAGTTCTAGTGGTGGGGGTGCGTTTCCAAACGAATCGAAATAGAACTTTTTGTTTTTGTCTTTAACATAACAAGTCCAATGGGTTCCAGAAGAATCGATATTACCCAGATTCAAGATTCCACATTCAAACTCCATAGGGGCTTCGGGTAATATCTGTCTCATAAACACTCCTCGAAAGCCACGGATGCCTAATTGGTTAGCATAAAGCTCTATTTCTCCCAGTGACATAGGTTCAAACGACTTTACGGGTTTTTTAAAAGAGAGTCCAGCTTGTTGTTGATGCATCGCTTAAGACCGGCTCCCTTGGGGTCTTTTTCAATTATTGAATCTAGCTCGTTATCGATCAGGTTTTTCAACCACGGCACGAATCGGTTCTTGAGAATCGGTGCCACCTGATGTCGTATCAATGGAGATATGAAACGTTTTCCATATGGCACCTTTGATTCAACCATTTCCAACATCTCTTTCAAAAGACCGCCCTCTTTGTTTTTCAAAAGCTGGTCGTAGCTCACAGCCAGACGTAGACCGGTTTTGTTCCGGATAGCTTTTTCAACAGCCTTGTGTTGTGCTTCGTTAAGCAGTATATGATCCGCTCCACGTGAGAGGCTATCATTAGTTAAACCAATTATAGCAGTTCTACGCTTCTTAAACGCGATGCGTAACTTACGCTTCTGACCGTCGGACAAGTGAATTCTGTGTCTGTGCAGTTCACTCATTTTTAAGTGTTTCCCACTTATATAAGAGCCAATGGAAATCTACTGTATGAAATGCAAAAGGAAAACCACGTCTCAAGACAGTGGGGAGTATGTCAAAACCGTTAACAACAAATGGCGTTTAAATACGACATGCAATATTTGCGGTCAGCGTAAAGGCGCCTTCGTCAAAGTTCCTAAGCCCAGTATGGCCACCAAGGAAGTACATAGACCAGTGATCAAGCACTTTCCTCGACGACGTATTGTTACCCTAGGTATAGACGATCTGTGGGCCGCAGATCTGGTTGTCATGAGAAAGTATGCCAGTGAGAATGATGGCTATAATTATATGTTGAATGTGATTGATACCTTTTCAAAATTCGCCTGGTCAGAGCCGTTGATGACCAAACGGGGTGCAGAAGTAGCGGAATCGTTTATGCTCATATTGAAGCGAGCAATTGACGTCAACGGTCACACCGCTCCCAGACTGTTACACACCGATAGGGGCAAAGAATTTCTTAACCGTGATTTTAAGTCAGTTTTGCAATCGTACAACATAAAAATGTATCATACTGAAAATGAGGAAAAGAGTGCAATCGTTGAGAGGTTCAATCGTACGTTGAATGAAAAAATGAAAGTCATATTTGAGACCCGAAATTGTTTTCGGTGGTTGGACATAGTTCAAGACCTGTTACATCAGTACAACAACAGTGTCCATCGTACGATTCGTATGAAACCTGCAGAGGTTACTAATGCGGACGTACCTAGATTGCTTGAGAGGTTCTCCAATATTCCTCACACACCTAGAAAAATAAAATTTCAACTAGGAGACAGAGTGAGGATTGTGACAAAAAAAGATACGTTTGCCGATAAATACAGTCGCAATTGGACTAGAGAGATATTTACTATATCCAAAGTGCAAGACACCTTTCCAATAACCTATAGAATCAAAGATAAAAGTGGTGAAGAAATAATTGGATCTTTTTATGAGAAAGAGCTACAAAAAACCTTGTGCACACCAGGACAATAAATAACAACAGTGTAAAACACGAAAAAAAATATATTTTACAGGAATAGTTTTTTTACATTTTTTTATGTACATTCAGTAGGAATTCTTCTATGTCCCCAGGGTAGCGTCTTTATTCCATCTCGAAGAACACACCGTTTGTCGTCCTTTGGCGAAAGTGATTTCTTGAATTGTGTCATACTATAAACATCGTGCAGGTGGCTTCGGATGCTGTTGATTTGTCTGTACACATCTTCGAGAGTCTTCAAACATCTGCGATAGTCATCTATTGTGATTTCATTTTCCACCACTGATTTCTTGATTCCTTTAGCCTTTTTAGATGTTTTTATACAATTCAAACCTTCCTCTACGTCAGTGGCATACATTTTTGACTTCAGACCAACGTATTCAACCATGATCAGACCTTCCAGCTCATCTTTCATTTTTCCGAGAACCTTTTTGTTTACTCGAGGCATACCAAAAGGGTTGGCACTTTGATATGCACTCGTGTCGAACTCGTCAATCATTTCTTTCATGTCCATGTACCAGTCTTCTGTATATATGATGTAAATCAGTGAGTCGGTATCAGTATAGGCGAGTATGACCCGATCACCATATCTGCTCTTCATCACTTGATAGTGGAAACGGTATATAAGGGTTTTCGACACATCTAGAATAGCCGCCCCCACGTAAATCGGTTTGTTGAAAAGAAGTGATGTTTTGGTCATGTGCACAGCTGCAAGATGGTCCGTAAATATTTTCCTACTCTTGAATGTAGGTTTGGCAATGAATTTATCCGCCTGTCGTTCGTCGGTTACCAGACGAACGTCCACTCTATTCCGAAGGTTTTCCATAGTTTTCCCAAATACCGCGTTATTCATAAGCTTGTAGAAGTCAATTTCGAATTTATTTTTTGCCTTGGTCCTCATGTTAGTGTTTAAATCGATGTATGGTTTCATCCACGGTTTTTGAGAAAACTCAAGAACCCGATGTATATTTTTTAGTTTCATTCCGAGGTTGAGATACTGTTTTAAATTTCTGTAGTGTACAACGTATCTAGATCGGTCGTACAAAGTGGTGACCAGTTTGGATATTTTTGACCCAGGTGGAATCATGTGGTGAGGTGCGAGTGGAAAGTCTGCATGGTGGTCATGAATTTCTTCGGGATACTCGAGGTCAACTTCGAGAATGTAGCCGGTGGCTGCGTCATCACTGATGTCTAAAACATTTATTTCAGTATCTTTTCGCCATCTAAAGTCACCGAATGGCATTGCCTGCGACATAGCCCAAGCATATAGGTTATTCGCATCTAAGTACACCAGGTAGCTAGGTTCTTTGTTCTCATCGAAGCCTTGACTCATATACTTGTTGTTGGCTCGAGCTTGTCTCAAGCAACACTGCGAAACACCTCCACGAATTCCTTTTTCAACCATTAGAATCATATCGAGGTCGGTTAGTAACTGGAGCTCTACATCAGTGAGTTTCAGCATCGCCGACCAGGCTAATCCGGGAGCTGTGAAGTACCACGCTGGGTCGAGACTATATGTTTGAAGGCAAACGTGCCTGAAGTTGTCCATAACGTCTGCCAACTGGAGGACGTCAATCTTGTTGTAAAACAATGTGTACTCTCTCATATCTTTGATGTTGAACTCATTCCAAACCTTTTGAGCATGCTCATAATCTGATTCTGATACATCACACTTATTTAATTTGTTTTTGAAATCATGAAGTTCCGGCAGAGTTGTCATATCATATTTTGTTATGTTATCCATAAAGTCATAGGGATAAACCCCTTTTCTTGTTACCAACTCTATCTGTGATGATTTGACAAATCTCTTTGTATGCTCCAACTGATCTGTAGTTAAATTGTTAATCAATTGGTCTAAACTTGCACTTAAAAACTTAAAAGAGTCCAAAAATCTCAGTTCCAACCCTCCCCTAACTTGAACGGTGAATGATATGTATCGCTCATCGTTTTGGGGAATCACTTTGAGTTTCTCACCTTGTCGTCCTATTTCTTTGATGAACTGATGTATGTCGTAGCCAGAAAGGTTGTGCAAGAAAACAGGAATAAATTTGGGTTTAGTAAACAATAAGTTACATTTGGAATGGGCAGGGCCTCGATACAAACCGGTGAGGTGGTCGTGATCCCTCACTTTGTCGGTTTCATTGAGAGGTTCCTGACAGATGTGACAGGTTACCGTTCTTTATGTCTACGTATCTCTTCTTCCTCCAATGGTGTCATTGGAATGATCTTTTCGTAGATTTGTTTTATCTCTACGGCCTCCTTTTTCAACGCCTCGACAAACTTTCGTCCAGCATCTTCCCCGAAATATGTCGTTGGAGGCTTTTCACTGCCAGAGATATAGTAACAGAAACTTATAGCTTCGTGTTTCTGATAGCTGTATGTGTACGATCTCTTAGCACCGTTTTCATCAACTCCCGATGGTTCACAAGTAGAAATCGGGAGGAGCATGCTCTCCAGATCGGCATAAATGACATAAGGAACTTTCATTGATTTATTGTGTTCTGTAAATCTTATTTTGTCATTTTTTCCAGCGGTAGGGAGCTTTATTTTTAAGGGATCATGTCTAGAGCAGTCCTCCATATGTGTCTTCAAATTGTCTTCGTTATGAAAGTGCTGAAGACAACGTCTGCATATATATTATTTTCCTTTATGTTTTGTAGCTTGACTGCGAACTAAACGAGATAGGTTTTTGATTAGACAGTAGTGTGAGTTCGTTCCATCTTTAACCAACAACAGGTCTACATGCACGGGCTTTTCTTCATCTGTTACACACAAGGGAAAAACATCACTATTTTCTTCAAGACCGTATACATTGATCGATAATCCTGCACGCTTTTCGAATTTTTTTACATCAGTCAGTTTGACTGGAAAATCTATCCCATCAAATAACTCGAGAAATCCATCAACATAAGCAGTGTAGCTTTCGATCCGCTCCGGGTGTACCTTTGAAGGGTGGAGTGCTGCTAGACAACACCACATGAAACAACGCTGATCATTGTTTTTTATGTTTACAACAGCACGTTTCAAGCGAATTTTTTCTGGCAGGGCTATGTAACTAGACCCTTTCAAAGGCTTAAGTCGGTTGATATGTAAAAAAAGACATTCAATCGTTTTCATGTTCCAATTGGAGCCTTTGTGATTAAAACTTTCCATCTCAGTCAATAGTTTTTGTTTTGCCTCATTTAACAAATCTGATAGATTAGAATCTTCGTAAATGATGATGTTTTTCGTTTTGAATTCGAAATCAGATTCGACTTTTTCCGTAATCCCTTTAGCGAACTTTGCCTTAAGGATAAGTTGGATTTTCAATGAAGTTCCCTCATCACGAACCTTTTCAATTATAAGTTTTTTGGAATCTTCGATAAAAGTTTCAACACTTTTGTAACCATTTACTTTGACATTATTGATCTCAAACGTCTTCATTCGACCTCTGAACGCCGTTTTAGATTGGATGATTTCAAGATTAGGTGATGGCGGAGGCTTACGTGGGACTTGCACTATGATGGATGGCTGAACTATGATGGATGGCTGAACTATGACGGATGGTCGGTTTAGTTGCTGTTTTTGTATCCACGCCGCTTGGTGAGCTCCACTCCCAGTATGACGGGCCCAGTTTTTCCTAGTAATACTGAGGTGACATACATCACAGAATTTTGTATCGGCTCTCCTGACAGGTAGAACCTGCACGACATCCGAAACATCTTCTTCCTGCTCTTGAATGTCCATCATCTCACTAGCACCTTGTAGTTGTTCCGAAATATCCAACTCACTATGTTGGGCTCGACGACGCTTCGGTGATGTAGGACGGGTCTCGTTATCGCTGTCGTTGTCAGTAGGAAACGACCGCTTGGTAGCACTTTGAACAACCGGTGACACATGATGTTCTCCGTCAGAGACCGAGGCAACATCCAAACGGTGTTCTTCCCTAGCACCTTGTTGTTCCTCAATATCGTCTTTATAACGTTGGAACCAACGACGCTTCGGTGGTGTAGGAAGGCTGTCGTCATCACTCTCGTTGTCACTAGGAAACGATCGCTTCGTAGCACTGACACTAGCCATCACCGCAAATCCTCGTCACACTTATAAATGGTTGAAAACTTACTTTTCACGCACTACACAATTTCAAAGACTCGAAAAATAGCACCTCTCACAACCACCTCTCAGAGAAAACTGACGCAAGACCGCGCGGGCTGTTGCACAATCGTCGAAACACATGACCATATATGGTAATGTTCTCGAACGTTCCAAGATGATCACGTGACCTATCACGTGGCATTTCCTTTTATGGTAATGTTTCTAGAACATTCCATGATCACATGATCCCAAGACAAGTGACGTCACTAAACACGGAACGACTCAACTCAGAAGACACGTAAAAATCAACATGAAAACAATGAGTTTCAAATGACGTGTCAGTATACATTGAGATCGAAATACTACATCTTCATACAAATCCTCTAGTGAAAACCGATGAGCACCGAATGATGCAATCGACGCCATTTTTGTGCAGTTGAGAACCTATTGGTGGTCCTATATAAAATGAGATTCAAAAGCTGTTGTCGTTTTCGATCTCAACCGTGAGATCCTATTATACGACAAGTATACCAAATGAGAACTGATTTAACGTTGCAATCGGCGTCATTTTTGTGCAGTTGAGAACCTATTGGTGGTCCTATATAAAATGAGATTCAAAAGCTATTGTCGTTTTCGATCTCAGCCGTGAGATCCTATTATACGACAAGTATACCAAATGAGAACTGATTTAACGTTCTTTATATCTACACAAAAAAAAGTTGTCATCCAAATCAGAGGATCAGTCTCTGTCTGTAAGATCATCCTCTGTTTACATGTGACGTCATGGACACACCTCCCTTCCCGACCTACCTCAACCCACGTGGTCTACACTCCTCCCTCCTCTGTCCTAGAACGTGAGTTTCAAATGGCGTGTCAGTATACATTGAGATCGAAATACTGCATCTTCATACAAATCCTCTAGTGAAAACATGAGCACCGAATGATGCAATCGGCGCCATTTTTGTGCAGTTGAGAACCTATTGGTGGTCCTATATAAAATGAGATTCAAAAGCTGTTGTCGTTTCTGTAAAGTCGTCCAAATCAGAGGATCAGTCTCTGCCTGTAAGGTTAGGTTAGGTTAGGCAAAGTGAGGTTACCTACCTCAACCCACGTGGTCTACACTCCTCCCTCCTCTGTCCTAGAACCCCCAAAATGACTACTACTTCCATTGTAGTTTTAACAGCAATCCATTAGAGTCCATTTATTATTACTTATTGAGATTTTAGCAGCCTCTCTTGGGCTTATTCTTGGCCGTCCAAACAAACGTCTGGCTTTTGCACGGAATGCAAAGATCCAGGTTAATGTCGGATCCAAAATGTTGACTCGGAAAAGTACAAGAACAAACTTACAGGTTAACTTACCTGACGTTTTTAAGTTTAGCGTCAAATTAAACTCATTAACATTAAACTGGCGATATTTCATCAGATTGCTTTCAACTCAATCGAATTACAAATTGGAAATAAACACAACATTGTTAAATCAGTAGCAACGCATGGTGTGTGCCTTAGGAGGAGGGAATCAATAGAGCATTGGAAAACTACCAGAGTTTCTAAAACTGTCAATGGCTTTTTTACAACACATAGACTAAAATAGTGGACTTCAATGATAGTACTAAGACCCTCACAAAATATTAACAAATTCACCTACTACCATAGTTAAAGTTCTCTCTTTTTTTTAAATTTTGCGTCTGTATAAATTAATCCACGATGTATATGAAATGTTGGAATTCTGAAGTAATCCAACATGACAGTCCTCAAGTGTCGCTGCTGATAACATTTTTGACAGATAACCTGGCTGTTTCGTTGACTGATTACCCTGAGTTTGTCATGTTGTTTTCTTTATATAGTTTTCCCAACTGAAGTATACATTTTTACTCCCCAAACTATTACCCATTTAAAATTATCCTTTTTTGTTTCATTACCATGTTATATATCTCATTTTCTAACCCAAAATGTATTACAAAGTGTTTACATATGGAAATTCTATGTTGTCTAAGCCTATTATAATTTCCAATCGATATTAAAAAACTAAGTTAACATATTTAATGATAAAAAATACACAGTTTTTTGGTAACGGTTTAGATACATATGTAGTAATTCCTGATTGGAATGATATTTAGTTTAATGAATCATAATTTATTTTAGCAGGCAAAGTTAGGGTCACATTATCCTTTCTTCTTACTCATAAACGTGCATAGAAATATAAACGAAATAAAAGGTGTGCTTTAGATTAACTGCTTCACATACATAGTGACAAACTGTTTTGATCTTAGGGTGACAAGGTCTACAAGACATAAAAAATAACTTAATGTGAAGGTAACTTACGGAATTCAATATACATTTATACGCATACAGACACAGACAAAACATTAACGAACATAATAATTATAAAATGAAAAACACAGAACATCGTATGACAATCTGGAACTGAATGTCCATGGTTTAGTTTAAACCAATCCAAAATTGAAACCGAGAAGGGTTTTTGAAAACATAAGAAATTTTGAAGCAATATTGTGTAAAACTTTATACTACTGAAAATTATTTTAGCTAAGTGATAAAAATACATTTCATATGCATTGCATTTGTTGATAAAATATACTGTATGGACATTTAACATTTATGAACTAAAATGTGTGCACATGATAAATATTACTATTGGGGACAGTAGCATTGTTATGTCCACATTGAATGGCTGTCAGAGTAACACAGACAAATGGTCTACCCTTGCAATCTCTCACTCTTCCAACAATCCCTCTTTATAACCATCACTCTTATATTTATATATTTCAACTTATTATAAACTAGTTATAAAATATAATCATGTAATAATTTAATCATGTAATGGACTGAGAGGAACTTCATTATGGTTGATTGTATAAGAAAAATATGCATCCTTGGGATTAGTTTTGTCTTGCGATATCTATGTTATGTTATATTTCGACGAGCTAAAAGTAAGCCAAACAACGCTAAACAGCTCATATTGGTTAGGTTAAGTCCACTTAAGAGCCCTTTGAGGCTAGCGGCTAGCTTGGATCATTTTGAACAGCTGCTGAAGATTTAATTATCACCAAAAAATAGTTTTTCAAACACCAAAGTAATTATAATTTAAATACCTTGTATACTGTGTGATTAGAAGTGTTGTTTGTTGTTTTGAATGTATTTCCAAGGGAGTCCATGGAAGCCAACGACCATCTTGGATTTGCCCACCACAATAGCTATGTTAATTTTGTTATTTTCAAACAGCCGCTGATGAGTTATTTACCACCTAAAAATATATTTAAAATGCTAAAGTGATTGTAATTTTAATATCTAGTATACTGTGAGATTAGAAATTTGCTTAGTAGTTTAATTTTGTTTATGTGTTAGAACGTCTAGGCTCCAAGGGTTCTTAAGTGTTTTTTCTATAAATATTAATCTCTTTTTAATGAGAACATAATATAGACCAATTTTGTGTGTGTGGCCATTGCTTAACACACACCCAATTAGATTGTCAAACTCCTTATGTTTTTTGGCACATACCAATATCGAATAACATACATTAATTACAAGGAAACTGATATTGAAATTCGCTTGCAAGCAAAAAAGTATAAAATTACAAATAAACTGTTATATTTTATATGAATGGTAAACACGTGGGGGTTATTAAAGACTTAATTTATAAAATATACTGTACGTATATTTAGGTCTAGCACAACGGCGGCGCTGCCTATCAATATAGATACACGCAAGTACTGCATGTTGCATCACTAGAATGTCACGGCGCTTCCTACTAGCATAGTGATCAGGTAAATACCTCAACCTAAGTCTCTTCCAGGTGGATTCTGGTTTTGCCTTATTCCAGAATTGCAAGGCGTCTTTGATTATCATCTGACATTGGGGAACATGTATTGGTTATTTAAAAAAAAGTATCATGAAATTGGAAAGTCTAATTTGTTTATCTTTGCGCTGTACTGTACAAGAGTACAAATTCACAAAGAAATATAATACCATCATATGTAACACATTCCTTAAGTGAAAACACGTGTTATGAAAACGTTCACCAGTCGTCGAGAATTTTCAGAACTAAAAACTTGTTTAATTAGACAGACCAAACAGACATTTCCTTCGAATGTCATTTGGTAAACGTTCCACATACATTGCAATGACGTGGTTTTTTCAATTTGTAAAGTTTACAGTTCGTGACGAAATTGTGGTGTTCATAAGATTTTTCTTAAAAATTGTACAAGACATAACAACTTTTTATCATTAATCATATACACATTTATTTGGAATATTAATTGAAAATAAACAAGTTGAAATATTACCTGTCACGAAATAATGATTCCGCCTTTACTTTTGATGTTGATATTGATCTAACCATTGGTTTTCTATCATTGAAGTAATGTATTCACAAGAATAATGTAACAAAAGAATAAAACATCGCGAATGTGTTTTTTTACCATTCTTTACAATAGTATACTAGTACTTAACCACAAAATTAATAGACCAATTTAAACGTGTAATGAATAATTTGGTACCTAAAAATTCTTAAAGAGTTAATCACTTATTTAACTAATAACAATAAAAATCCATGCTTAATCTCAGTGATTCCTCACCAAGATCTCCAATGACGACTGAAATACTTAGACATGGTTTTTTACAACAAAAGCATTCAACTTAAGTATTATTGCGGTACCAAAACTAGGTCATTAATACACCTCTCTACAGCACAGACTCGTTCTATACCTTGCATTGTACTTTATAATAAAAGTAGTTCTTGTACCAGACATTAGTTGATACTATTGTACCAATCTGAGAAAAGATCACGAACATAATAACCTTCATACAGTAACGAATTACTATTTTCACATATTTGGTTGGAGAGTGCTCTACTTTTTCCAGAGTAATTTAATTTTTAAAAAGTTCATTAGTTTAGATGACGGATTTTATTTTTAAGTTTGTGTGCTTTAGTGACTTCCCCTTATTGAAAGTAAACTCTTCTTAGATATAATGGCAAGACCCGGGACACATTTACTCTATCATGACCGTGGTACAGTTAATCATGACACATATCATGATATATCCATAGAGCCGTGACATATTCTATGCCTACTGTGACATTATCTGTAGCTTTGGTACAATTTATCATGTGTTGTGTTCAATGTTGCTGCCATATGTCGTTGTAATTTATTGCATCAACTAAATTATAGCAAAACCACACTGCGTAGTGTGAATGTGGCATAAATGCTGCGGTTTTGTGTAAAATATTAACTGATTCGATATTTTTATTGAGCTTAAGAGTTATGTAAATTACAATTCGGCGTAGCAAAATAGTTCTACAAGTCCCTATATAGACGCCTTAGTTAGAACAACTCAAGTGTTCTTAGTGTTAGGACGTAAGCAGGTAGGCTATTGTATTCATACAGTAATAAACATACAACATGGTACACCAGGTGTGTGTGACGTCATAGATTAAGGGGGGGTTACCAACAGCTGTGAGACTTACACATACACTCTAGTGTAGTTAGTATTAGGACGTAAGCAGGTAGGCTATTTTATTCATACAGTTATAAACATACAACATGGTACACCAGGTGCGTGTGACGTCATAGATTAAGGGGGGGTTACCAACAGCTGTGAGACTTACACATACACTCTAGTGTAGTTAGTATTAGGACGTAAGCTGGCAGGCTCTTGTATTCATACAGTTATTAACATGCAACATGGTACACCAGGTGTGTGTGACGTCATAGATTAAGGGGGGGTTACCAACAGCTGTGAGACTTACACATACACTCTAGTGCAGTTAGTATTAGGATCGTAAGCTGGCAGGCTCTTGTATTCATGCAGTTATTAACATGCAACATGGTACACCAGGTGTGTGTGACGTCATAGATTAAGGGGGGGTTACCAACAGCTGTGAGACTTACACATACACTCTAGTGCAAGAATCAAGAATCAAGAATCAAGAATCAAGAAGTTTATTGGCCATTAAATACAATGTACAGGAATACATTAGCGTACAATAGGCTTCGTCAAATAGTTTTAGTACATAAAATCTTAAGTTTCTAGTCTAAGTCTGAAATGTACATTTAAGGTATTCTTCAATGCTATAAAATGCTTTTTGTTTTAGCCAGTTTGAGATAGTTTCTTTGAATTTTACAAGAGGTAGATTTCTTACAACTAATGGTAACTTGTTAAATAACAAAAATTGCTGGTAACTGTGACTTCTAAATGATTTGTGAAGGCGAATGTAAGGTGTTACAAGATTATGTTTGTTTCTCGTGCTGTGTTCATGTTGATTACATTGTTCACTAAAATTAACTATATTTTCCTTAACATAAACCAGATTACAAAAAATATACATACATGGTAACGTCATTATTTTAAGACTAATAAAACTATCTGTACAATGTTCTTGATTGTTTTCTAAGCCTACTATGCAACGAATGACTTTCTTTTGCCATATGAATACTCTTTTTGCATCAGCGCTATTTCCCCATAAGCGCAGGCCATAGTTCAAATGAGAATTGAAAACACCATAGTAGACCATTAATAATACCTCAGAACTGACACACTGTTTGAGTTTCCTCACTAAACAAGTAGCTCTAGCAAGTTTTTTACATACAAGGTCAATATGGCTACTCCAGGTTAACTTGCTGTCTAACACAATTCCTAACAGCTTAACAGGTTTTAAAAGATCTTCATATTCATGACTAATACTATTTTTGAGTGTGAAGAGAATGTTTTCAGTTTTATTTTCATTCAGGAGTAGGTAGTTTGCACCATACCAAACTTTGCAGCAATCTTTTGAGGAACTAAGGTGCTTTAAAACATTATGGATATTTACACCTTTTTCAAGAATAGTTGTGTCGTCAGCATATAAAACAGAAAAACATGGAACATTTACAGCAAAATCATTGATAAAAACTAAGAACAAGAATGGCCCAAGGACCGAGCCTTGTGGAACACCTGCTAATACTGACTTTGGTTGAGAAAAAACATTATTGACTTTAACTACTTGAGATCTATTGCTAAGGTAACTTCTAATTAAAGCTAGTTCCTTATCTCTAATACCATAATACTCCAATTTCCTGCAAAGAATAACATGTGAAACCATATCAAAAGCTTTACTTAGGTCTAACATACTACAGCCTGTGGCAAAATTGTTTTCAAAACCATTGAGGATATAATCTACAATGCTCTCTACAGCCTTGGTAGTTGAAGAATTAGGCATGAAACCAAATTGGTTAGTACTAAGCAAATTGTTACTTGTAAAATAATCATACATTTGCCTAAATAAACAAGTTTCGATTATCTTACTTATAATGGGGACAATAGCAATTGGTCTGTAGTTCTCTGGTAAATCTCTGCTACCTTTCTTAAAAATAGGACTAATTATTGATTGCTTCAAACAATTTGGGAAAACACCTGTAACTAATACTAGGTTGACAATGTAGGTGAGATGTACTAGAATAGGGTCTATAATATTCTTCAATAGGTAGTTCGACAGTCCAAAACAATCTTCGCTGCGAGAGGAGCTTAGACTAGTTACTATTGATTTCACAGTTTTCATATCAACTTTTTTTAATGAGAATTTATTTGAGTTGGTGGTAAACTTTAAATTACTAAGTAGTTTATAATAGTCTGGTAAATTTGAGTTCTGATTGTGAGTCATACTTGTTGGTACATTAACAAAAAAATCATTAAAGGTATCAGGCGAAAGACATATTTCAGTCGGTACTTTGCTCTGCCCTGATTCACTTCTCACTATCTTCCAGGCCGCTTTGCATTTGTTTGTTGATTTATTAATTAGTTTGTTGTTTGCAGAAATTCTTGCCTCATTCATAGCTTTTGTGTAAACTTTCTTGGCATTTTTAAAGTTCATTTTGTCATTAACATTACCATTAGCCTTCCATATGTCATAAAGGTAAATGATATATTCTCTCATGTTTGCAAGTTCAGGTGTAAACCAGTTACTAGGTCCTGGCTTGGTTTTTGGTCTACATTTATTATTTACAATTGGACAATAAACATTGAGATAATAACAAAGTATATTTATAAACATAGAGATCACAGCATCAATATCACAGTTGTTATATAATACTAACCAGCTAAGATTTGAAAGACAATAATTAAAATCAGCTAGCCTATCAGTAGTAATCAGTCTCCTCTTAAACGATTTAGTTTTTACACCAGCCTGGCTTTTATTATCATCCAGCTTAACATTAACAAAAATACCTGCATGATCAGAGATGAGGTCTTGTCCGTAGAGCCAACATTCATAGTGGTCAGAAGCGAGGTTGGTGAATATATTGTCGAGACAGGCTCTTCCTCGGGTTGGGTAGGAGTGCACATTGTATAAGTTAAAAGATCTAAGAAGATTTAGAAACTCAATTACTTCTTGTTTATGTTGCTCAATTATGTCGATATTAAAATCACCAGCAAGTATGATAGAAGGGCTTGATGCAATTGCTGGAAAATTTAAAACATTTTCCAGACTACCTAGAAAGTCTCTAAAATTTGAGTCAGGAGTTCTATATACACAAATCACAATACTGTTTTTGCAGACAAGTTTCACAGCCGATATTTCACAGATTTTATCAAGACAAAATTGACTTATATCAATAGAACTGATTTTAATAGTGTCTCTGACTAGAATAGAAGACCCCCCGTGTGTTAGGGGATAATTCCTGCAGTATGAAGCAGCTAAGGTGTAACCATTTGGGACGTAGAATTGAATTTCATTCTGGTTCAACCAATGTTCATTAATGCATGAAATATCAACACAGTTGTCGTTCAAGATCGTTTCAAGCTGATTCATCTTATTTTTCATTGAACAAATATTTATAAAAAAAAAGTTTATACCATGTTCCTTACTAGGCCTAGGCGCAGGAACAGAAATGCAAGTAGGCCTAGGCTTATTGGTTGATATATAGGTTTCTTCTACACAGGCCCATTTGGCTTGTGATTTTTTACCAAAAAAGACCCGTTGTCACTGACAGCGGAGAACTTGCCTGGTCTGGGAGCACGGTACTTGCCTAAGATACAACCCTCAGGCCAAAGGTCCGGTGAAAGGAAAGACTCAGACATATCAACAGGTACCCCCACCTTAAAAGAATTGTAGTTGGAATATCGGGATTTAATTTTCTCACACACGTATTGTTCGTCTTTAACTAATTTAAGGAAGGAGATCACATCTATGTCACTCACTGAGGTATCAAGGCCAGAAACAAAAAGCCAAAATAGCCGTTTGGCTGCTTTCAGGTTACTGTTACAGCCTTTACTTGTGCCGTGGATCACATTTGTTCTAGGTTTATTGGATTTTAATGCCTCGCTATAGGATCGGTTTTGGGTTGATTGTTGTCCATTACTTGTTTTTATAAAAGACTTGGAATTTTTTTCTGGAGACAAGTAACTTGGCCTTTGAGACCCTAGCCTAGGCTTACCATCCCTCCTTTTGGTCTTTTCCTGAGATTGATTCCGTTTGCTATAGTTTACATGTTTCCAACTATAATTCGAGTTTGTATACACTCTTCCACTAGAATCGAATTCGGATTCATTGCTTGCATGATTTTCTTGAACTGTTGAGGTTAAGTTTGTAAGGTTAGGATTAGGACTAGTGTTCGTTTGACGTTCAGGTTCAGCACTTCTACTTGGCCTAGAAATGGCTGTGTCGGTGTCATCTTGTATGTAGCTGTTTGATTTGGCAGACAGACCTTCAGCATTGAAGTCATCATCAATCGTCAAAATTGAAATGTTATCAGCCTTTAAACCAGGCGTTGTCACACTCGAATTTGTAATAATATGATTCTTCTTAATCTCCGTTTTAAGGTTAGAAATATCAGATGATAACTTTAGATTTTGTTCAGTGATATTTTCTAAAGATTTATGAAAAAGTAAATTGTCATTTGTCATTTCTTTAACGATTTGAACAAGCCTACTTACTGTTGAGTTTAGGTTAATTACATCTTCTATGTCCACAGCATGATTGACCAGCTTGTCGATCTTCTTCCCACAAGGGTCACAATACCATCGGGTTTTGTCTCCCAATTCAGTAATATAGTCATACTCACTTTTAGAAATTTTTACACATTCTACATGATACCATGTTTTACAAAAACCATCACATTGGATTGCATCTTGCTCGTCAGTTACTAATGATTTACATGGCAAACACTCGTAGGTTTCATTACCTTTCGCCATCTTGAAGTCCATTCAAGCTATCCTTCATTTGCAGTTAGTATTAGGATCGTAAGCTGGCAGGCTCTTGTATTCATGCAGTTATTAACATGCAACATGGTACACCAGGTGTGTGTGACGTCATGTATGAAGGGGGAGTCAGCAACAGCTGTGAGATTTGCACATACCCTCTTTTGTTGTGAGCTTTAAAATTATAACTTTTTATTATTATGAAATGATTAAGAAATATAGCAAGTACATTGTTGATTGTTTCAAGTTTCCAGAAACCCTCCTGAAATGGAAGGAATAAGTTCTAAAACTTCCAAAAAGAGAAGATATGCAAATCACGAATGTTTCCTATTTATTGAGAATAAGGTTCATGGAATTGTTATTTTATTTAGTCAGACCATTGACTATTGGATACTGGAGCAGACATCCCATCTTTATGGACCAACTGACACCAGTTGTCATAAAAAATAATATAGTTGAGTGAGCCAGTCAAAGAATTTCTATGATTGCAGAGTTCAATTGAAATCGAATATCATATGTTATATTTTTTTGTATTTAATGAGTAAGGTATGAGTTCAAATATATTTTATTGGATAGTCGAACATTTTAAAACGTCGGAATGTAGTTAATATTTTGAAATATTGAATTCATTGTGTCGTCCTTTAGTTTTAACCTTATATTTGCAATGGTGGACAGGTTTAAAACCTTTAAACAGTATATGTTTGCTGTTCACAGCATCGAACCCCTAACAGTGATATGTGTGTTGGTGTGGTCCAATATAATAAAATTTGTAGCTTTAAGAGAATTGTTTCAGCGTTAAAGAGGTAACTACAGTAATGCGTTTAGTATATAGTATAAGAATTTAGTAACAGAGACATAATTTTAGTAAACAAAATTAGCTTTTGTGAAATATATGTTATTTTAACGTTTAAGAACAAAGAGAATTATTCCCAAATCAAGGATATAATTTATCAATAACAAATTCATTATGCTATCAAGGGAATCATTTTAGTATCCAGGAAATAATTTCAGTACCTTTTAATTTTTTTTAATCAAGTTTCCCTAATATTTCCAGTTCAACTAACTCATTTCAACTACAACAAAAAATCATTACTATATTACATATATAATGTATTTCTAATCGCATTTTCATTAGTTTAATTCACATGGCCAATTACAATCCCAAATAAAATGATGAAGCTGGTAATAAGGTTGGTCCGGTAAAACAGCCTTTGTTGTCCATGTCACTCACAGGTCAGGTGGGCTGGAACTGACCACTAATGAAATTGTAACCTCCAAACATCAATAAACCCTGTGTAGCACCACAATGTGTGTGTGTGTGCGTGTGTGTGTGTGAATGTGAATAAGATACAGGGAAATGTTAATGTTATATTTGTCTGGGTGTAGAACAATTGAAACGTAAAGAGAGGTTGGTAAATATTGTATTTTATTTTTTTATTGGTGGCATTTTCAACTTTGATTTTGCGTGTCGAGGTTTCCTGCTGAATATTAGGACTGTGTTTGAAAAATATTAAGTAAAGCAAGGGGTGAGCCGTTATAGTACAATAATTCATTATATTGGTACATTTTAAGTTGCGGCAAGGGGTTGCATGCCCATGTCATCACTGCCTGAGTGCCAGTCCTTGATTTACCAAGCAATGTCCTTTTATTAAATGTTTTAATGTATACAAAATTAATAATTTGCAGCATACTAGGTGTAGATATGAAGTCAATGATACTAGTCCCCCGATGAGGTTTAAGCTGCTGTTTTGTAATTGTTACCATTCGCTCATGCTCGCATCCTTTAAAAAAAAATGCACATGCTCCATACTAATTTATATTTAAATATTAATTTGAAGTTAATTTAATCCTCGCTGGGTGTAAGTCATAGTAATTGGGAAGTGTCTGGTCCAATGGTTGCACCGCAGGGCAAACATACTTCTACTTATATGCTGGATTTTAATCTATTAAATCTTTAGCTTAGTAATGATGTGGTGCATGGTCACAAAGGCATTAAATTCGGGTTTTTTTTTAAATTTTATAATGACATATTTAATTCGAACACATATTAAACTTCATAATACTTCACAAAAACACAGCTATGATATTGCTAAGGCTTGGCACTTTATGGATACTTGGTAATTTTCCTATTACAGCAACAATTTTGTTACAGGCACACACGTTTTATTTTTGGGTCATGTGTTTGAACTTCCATTTAATTGGGTCATATGGGGAAAACATACATTAAAACTTATATTGATACTCTTTTTAAGTTTTCAGTATTGTTTTAACGGATTATAGCCAAATATTCCACCACTCCTGTATGATCTCATTTTCCTTGTTCAAAATAATCCTTTAATGCACCAGGAGGATTAAAATGATGGAATAGCTATAACATATTCAAGGATATAATTTAAAAGCTCTTAATACCACACGATAGAGTATAATCCGATTTTTTCCGAAAACACATGAATCTTATTACACTTTAGATAATTTGAAAAGGTGTTCACAATTGGAAACCGAATGCACGATTATAATAAAAATCGTTTCCTCTCTTTATATAAAGAATTATATCCGCACAAAGAGTACAAAAGAAACATAATGGAAATATCCCGGTGTTTTATATCAGCCAGAATATTTTCTCTCAGTTTTATTTCGCAGCAGCGTGTCCGGACTGATGCCAATAATGAATTGCCGCTCGGTTTATTTGTTGCCCGGTTTATTTATGAAAAAATGTGAAATGTAACGCACGAGTGAAAAAGGAAATTCTAATTGTATAAAGCATTTGCATTGTTAAGCAAGTTAAAAATAGTTTCTGAGAACGGTCTCAAAACGATTTATCTGTTTACAAAAATAAAAATGGGGATTGTTTTAACTAAGGCAAACTATGTTTATTTTGGAAGTTATATACCTCAATATGGCTTTGAATGCATCTAGATATATGATAGAATATCAAAAACACAGAGTGTAATGTTTATAAGTAGCAAAAGCGCACAACTCACTCTTGAAGGCATGGGTTCAAATATTGTCAATCACAAATAACCTTTAGCTTAGCTGAGTTAAAATATTGCGACAATGGTTTGTTTTACCTTTCTAGAAAACAAAAAATATACATTATTTATGACTTTTTCTTAACCTCTTTCTCTACAACTCTTAAAAAGGCAATCAACATGAAACGAATTCAAAATGTTATGTGAAACAAATAGATAGATATAGATCCAAATAAATAGGGAGAAAACTGTTTAGGTCTTGTACAGCCTTAAAAATAATTATTATTTCCTTAAACATTTTTGGTCGTACATCTATTAATCGTGAACAAGTTTTTAATTCACATGATTTACAAATCTAAATATGTTTAAACTGATTTATATTCGCAGTGATATTCAATGGAAAGTGACTCCTGATTAACTTTTATTAAAAAAATAAATAAATGCAAATGCATTCTCTTTCAACACATATTGGGTTTTAACACTATTTTAACGGGTTGAAAAATTACTTTAAGGCTCCTTTTGTAAAAATATTTACATGATTGAACTTTTTTAATAAACGCTGTTTTTTTATACAGAAACATAGACTTGTCTGTGAAAATGGTGTAGCAACAAAAGGAACCTTTAACTACGGCAATGGATGTTTTATGGATTCATTTACATTAACAGAATGACATCATTTATTTTATGAGCTGGGAGCAACCTTAAGTCTCATTGGTACAAGAAAACAGTCAACAATGAAACCAATTTCTCAATTAACTGGAGGTCGGTAATTGCAATTGTCTTCCTGAATGATCGATGAGTTTGTTGAGTACTCATATTAATTTTAATAGTTTTTTGTTTAGTTTAATATCAATAGGCAAGCTAACCTCAACGGTCTAAACATATTATTACACTATTAACTATAGTACCTTTTCATACCCAACATTTACATCATAGACATAGGCTATCATAGGTAAAAGCCATTGGTAAAAGGCGAGATTAGATTATAGAGCATTAGGGATAGAAGGCCAAAAATATATTGCCAGAATGGAGAAAAATACATTTATTATGGATTTTATAAGGTTTTTCACCTAAAACATTTTCATATACATTGTTTTACCAATATAAAAAGAATAAGCATTACTAAATTTTCATCCACTATTGATATTATAATAGCTTTGACACTTGCACTTTGATACCGCAATAATTACTTGTGTACGCATCGTGGTGTAAAATGTAGACATTCATCATGCTGTGCATGTTTAGAACTGGTTACAGTTATAGTCCTCGCCACCCTAAGTTGAGGCAGCCCAAGCCCGCACGGCGTATACCTAGTGCGGCCTTTGGCTGCCTCAACTTAGGGTGGCGAGGACTATAATCATCAGCATTACAGTTCCTTCGGGAATATTTGATAAAACTAGGATAAGCTATATTGTACTTAGACAAAAACATATGCATATGGTTCAATTATCCAGAATGTGTATGCAAGTGAATAGGAGTGAAACAAATAAGAACATATCGGACGAACTTAAAATATATTGTGTAAGTTTATTATACATTTTGAACGATAGATAACGTTATCAATATTTGATGAATAATAATAACGTAAGCCTTGTTTTATACTTGAAAATTTCACTAAAGAAAGAGAATCAGCATAAATCCGATGCTTAACGCACGCAACTTTCTATAAGAGCTTAGGTTATTAGTACGAGTACATAAAGAACCGTGTTCCCATGTTTTATTCACCATAATTGGGTGACACAAAACTGTTGGACACAGTTGCAGTATTCAGCTTAATCCAGGTGTAATCCTGGTCTACAATCCGTGGGTTTGGACAAACAAAATGTTCATATTGTTTATTTACTACAAGGACTGGTTTGATTTACAATGGATAACGTAAATTTACCAATTTGTTTATACCAACCTGTTCATTTATAAAGTATTTATAGATTATTCTAACTATATCTCATAGATTGAATATGCGTATGCAGGTTGATTCTATGTGCAAGTTTAGATCGAACTAATAATGTTTTGCGCATAATACATATATTGTACCTCGATAAATTACATGCTAAAATAGTAAGTTCAAACTGTTTTGTTATTTTTACACATTTTTGGACCATATAATTAATAAGTGACTGAATCAAATAATACCGAGTAGAACTAGTACCTTACGATTTTTACAAAGATGCTCTGCTTTTGGAAGTTTACAAACAATAGCCTTTGTAATAGGGAATGTATAATCAGCAACGGCCCTGTATATCCCCCCTGTGATATCCCGTGCATTGCAATAGGAATAATTCATGTTGTTCGGCTTTGTAGTTTGAAGTGATGTGTCCCTCTTGATTTTTCCGTAACATGTTTTGTTATATTTATAGACAAGTGTTCTAACTATCAAAATACTGGGACATATATTGAGTTCCATAACACGTCCTACGTTATAACTTATAAGAAAGTTAGGTTTATGAATAATTGTTTGTGTGTGGTTAATCTTTTAGAAATATTGTCTTCTTAAATTAGTTTTTGCATTAGGATTTCAAGCTTTCATTTTAAAGTTTATAAGTTAATATATTTCGTCTTTAATTTTTCGAACTGTTTACTAAGTTTCATATAAATATGATGTTTTCCGTCAAATGTATAAGTAAGTCCTATTCCCTAACTTGGACGGGGGTTTCACCTATATAGACCTTTTGTTGGTTTGAATTTTTGTGTATTACGGTTATTAAAGAAATTATATTTAACATAAATTTAGTCAAATTTAGGAAGAACATGAAGAGGATACTACATTTAACTACAAGTGAAATCTAGTTTGCAACCAATTTTAATAATTTCAAGCCTTTGCCAAGCAACAAATTGAACTTTTCAACGTGGAGGTAAAATTAAGAATTCTAAACAACAAGCTGGTCAGCTCCGGCCTTCCAGTTACATCTCTAATTGTAAAAATTTCATAATTCGAACGTTTTCTGTGTTCAATGGTTGTTTGTAGGTAGAATGATAAAACGCGTTCTCGTCCATGTATTTTACATTTGATACTGTTTCTGAACAAATTAATAAGTTTATGATACAAAACTTGACACATTCTATTTGAATCTTTGTTTCAAACCCAATGACGATTTTCTTGGCTCTATTTTTTAGAAATTTTACTTTCTGTAATACGTTGTTTTTAGTATAAATACTAATGTGTTTGCAAGATTTTCGTAGCTTTAACTCTGCAAAGCTTTTTTCTTTAAACTTTACTAGGATTAATTGTTGTTTGTAATGACTATAGCAGTATTTTTAATACTTACTCATACAGTAGATTGGCCATCCTTATGGATCAATGGGAGACAATCATAAGAAATGTTCATGACTGGTACGTCAAGAGTACGCTTTGATTTGTACCATTTAATATTTTATGTTTCACAAATTTTTAAACTGCTGATTCCAAACGTAATATGTTTAAAGCAAATTGTCCTTTGGTATAAAATAATGACACAGACTTAAAAAAATATCTTAAAAAATGAATGGCGTTAGTAAAATTAAAGTTTATTGGACGCGAAACGCATGTAAACAGACTTCTGAGGTCAGTTATATAAGTAAACAAATAGTGTAACATTTTGCGGAAAATATATTCCATCATTCCATCGTAGATTTTATTTTAATATCAAACTATCTGTGTTTTTTTAACAGAATTGGTAGACCAAGTAACAACAAACTATTAAAAACTAATGTTTTTGTAAAGAAAACCATAATCGAAACCAAATGATAATAAGATTAAATAAATGAGTTAATTAGTAAGCATTTAACTGCAAGCGTTACTCTGAAACACGAGATTTTCAGAACCTTCGTCTGTGTTAAATTGATTTTAAACCCGTTTTAAATAGTTAAAACAGGTTTAGAATCAATTTACCTCTCAAGGTTTTTTTGATGAATTTGTGGATGGTTAAAATGTTATTCTGACAGAAAATACGTTCGAAGTACAATTTCTCATTCATATAGTTTATTTTTATGGTATTTTCTTAACAAGATAATACATTGTACATTGTTATATTAATATAAGAATATTCGTATATTTTTATTAAGAAACATTTTTTACAAAAGCTGATAATAACATGCAAACTCTGGTAGTACGACCATTTTTTAAATTTTACTTGAATGTTCGTCTGTTTGAAGTAACTTAATCAATTTGCACTACAAAAATAATTCAATACAATTAAATTACTGCATTAGGGATTCTTTTATGAAATACTATAAAGATTTGCGGTACAAGTAGACAATATTAAATGTAAAAACAATGTTCGTAAAAGGTAAACTACGAGTACTAGAGGAAAAATAACCCTCGTTTGTTTTATGAAGTGCTGGGCTCGTAAACTGTGGTGCCGTTGGAAACAGCTTTCATAGTTTTTTTACTGCCGGAGCAGAATTCACCCGTTAGGCTACGATAAAGTCAGTATAAAACTATGCAAAAGTGATGTCCTTTATATCTTATTGTACAAATTCTATTTCAACTTGATTATAGAGAATGATTAAGGTCATAGTTTTTTTATTCGGTCAGTATTTCGTTGAAGAGTTAGCCCCAACAAAACCCCTGTTTCAACAATTTATCTTACTATTATTGAATCATTCGTTAAAGTTTTACTAAATAATCGTACTATTAATTTTATAAATGTTTGTATTAGTATACTAAAACTGTTGTACTTACACCAAATCAGTCATATTTATATTTACCGAAGTACTTTCCTATTGAGAAAGTAAAAAATTCATTACTTAAAACCTTGTTATACTAATATAAATATTTTGTAACGGCTTGATAAATTGGTATAATATCGTCAGATGAGCGTCGTCAGTATAAAGAGTTTAATATGATTATCTAGTAGACCCTTTACATGATCGCCGTATAAAATAACTATAAATATAGAGAAAATAGTATGGTACTAACTGTACAGTTAGTTAGTCCAGGTAGTTGTTAACTAACTAAAAGTTAAGTTTAAATTTTAAGGTTTAATTGCTAAGCATAGGTTGCTATCTAATATTTTTTTAAACTAGGAAAACTACTACGGGTTCTTGGAAATTAATCACCAAACAATGTACTACAAGTATGATAAATATGAAATGAACGTAGACATTGCTCTTGTTCTAGCCTATTGCAAAAAAATATTGAAGTTAAATGTTTGCTACATGTCTTATAATAATGTTGTACCCATAATATGCATTGGAGTTTTAGCTTTGAAAATGCCACTCTAAGTTGGACGTTTGGATCTTATTATGATATTGATAAGGTTTGTAATTTTTTTAGTTCAACACTAAAATATATGATTTTACTAGTTTAGTTTCGAAAATAAAGTATTTAATGCAAATACATTTTATTTTGCAATATTAAATAACTATCACAAATTACGAAAAAAAATCGTTTGAGCTTTCGTTAGTTTCAACGAAACGAATTGTACATAAAGCCATAAAAAATATAGAGGAAAAGGAAGAACAGAGTTCAGTTATTTTAAGTATCGATGGATTAAATCAACTTGGTTAAGTTTTCCCAAGTAATATATCACACAAATAAGAAAATTAAGATCGAAGTATCCACTTCTAGACTTTAACTTTTAACAAAGTTCTGTGTAACTTATTTCTTACTAAGTAGACAAGTTGAACTAGTTTTTATCTCCACTATATCTTTCTTTAATGACTTTGTCCGGATTTTCTATAACTGTAGTAAGAACTTAATTTCCTTTCGATCACAAAAGACAAGTTAAATTTATAATAATAACAAACGCAAGCGGGTGTGCTCATTTCTTATCTTTGACTTATCTTAGCTTGAAAAAATAACCTATTGCCTCTCAAAAATTATATATTATTTAAATTAAAGGGCCTTAAAAGTTTATATTATGTTTCTAAGAAACTATGAAAATGATCGCCTGTTATTATTTATATGTGCAAAAGCATAAACTGAACATTATTAAACACAATTAAATCTTATTTTTAAGAAATTCTTCGTACCACCGTATTTACATTACTATTTCAGTAATCTTTTAAGCTGTTAATCCCGGAAATAAATTTAATTTTAAAATTTTCCAATGATTATCCCAGAAATTTTAAGTAAAATTGGAGTAAAATGTATTAGGAAATATCTGAAATATAGGCTGGTTTGATTATTATAATAACATCTTCATATTCATGTATCATTTTATGTATAATTTCACGCAGTAAATCATATAACACAAACTACTTTGGATGGACAAAACAGATAACCGTAATATTGCAGCTTATTAATACAAAAGACGAAAGAGCTCTAGGTAATTTACAGTAAAAAATACTAACACTTTAGTTTTACTTTACCTTTGCAAATTCTTGCCAAAGTGTCGTATTTTTATACAAATACCAAGGCAGAAGATCAAAACTAACCAAAGCAGACAGTCCAGCTGTTTAAATGTGCGGAAGATGAAAGAGTTTGTCGTAAGGCAATGTGACCAAAAATATCCCCTACCCACCATTTACTGAGGAGGATTGAATTCTTTTGAGACGTTTTATGTTTGTACAAGTTTTTAGAGCAAAAGCGGGCTTTTATTTATTTTGCCTTCCCTGCCGTATTTACCCTTAGTTGTACTACCGTTGTACTAATTGGGTTATTTAAAGGCTTTGTTTGTAGTACGGTTGTGTCAAATATAGGGTAAGTTGTAACAATAGAGCCTATTTTCTATCAGTAGTATTATATACTCTCCCTATAAGTACGATGGCCATTACGATTATAAGCTGCCTGTGACCGTCGTTTGGAAGATGACCATATAATCTCGGCCTCAACAGCTTCTGCATGAATAATATATCTCTAACGGAGCCCTATGAATGGAAATATCCTTGTATACTTTTGTAAGCTACCCTTAGGGTTACAACACTATCTAATTTAATATTCAGAATAGAGCTGTACTATAAATCATAGCATAAATGTTAAGCTTAAATCCTACTTAAGACACTATACAAAGATCACACATCTAGTTAACCCTTTCGTGCCCAATGATTACTTTTTTACTTATGACATTTGTGCTGGAGCCTGGTAAATTTGTCATGAAGTAGGGAATTTCAACTTCCTTCCCTATACCCTATGATGTTTTCAAATGGTATTGGCAGCACTGGAATTCCTGATCAACTGCCTGGTTCAACTAAAAGTCTGTTTGTTTTGTGCCATGCTCTGTTCTGCCTGCTTTCTTCAGAAGCTCAACTTTGGGTATTTTTTCGGTAAGTTCCTTCATTTTTACAGAAATAAAAAAATATGTTTCTTGTTAAATATTTCATAGATATTAGTTTAATGTAATTTACCACGAGTTATAAATGTTTATAAAACTGTTATGATGTAAAACTCCCATGAGCAAAATTTTACTCATCGGGCAGTTGTGGCTCAGGTCTAATGAATAAAATTTTACTCATCGGGCAGTTGCGACTCAGGTCTAATGAAGATGTCTTATATTTTGATATTTTAATTTCCAGCAATATAAAAAATATAATATTGTATTAACACCTATATTTTTATAACGTACTAAATTTAGTGTATTATATTTATGTTTTAGATCGAGAATATGGATAAACAATACCATACACACTCTGAAATAGAAGAATTGCTGCGAGGGTATTTGTCTGATATCGAGGAATTAGAAGATTTTGAGGGTTGAGAATATTACAAATAATATTCTTTTGATTAGATTAGTAAACAATCTGGACAGTGAACAGTTGTATTTTTACATAATTTTACTTGAACATGTGAAGTAAATATTATAAAATGTATTTAAAAAAACCCTTGTGAACAAAAAAATGTTCTTTTGCAATTTAAAAATTGTGTATTAACATTAGCAAGCATTTGTATTATTATTTGCTATATAATTTTCGGTATGAATATCACTCTCTATATTTTAATATAACAAATCAAATCTTAATAAAAACACAATTCTTGTCGATTTAATTTGCTTATTTTAAGACCTTTACTGCCCAATGAGTATTATTTTCCTCATGATTATATTTTTTTTATTAAACCTCAAAAATGTTAAAACTTATATTTTTCTAATATGTGAGCCACCAAAGAGTGTAGTTATCAACAATAAAAAATATTTTCTTATCTACATCTATGTTTGGGCATCAAAGGGTTAAACAATGTTAGATTGATTTAAGTAAAGGGGTGGCTTCACATTTTATACTGCATCACGCCAAGAGAAGGAGTAAAATTTTCTGAGCAAAACATTTAGAGAGACAAATATCCATATTTATAATCGAATTTGATAATTAAGTTTCTCTTAAGTTCTCTGACTTGTATGACCCTTTCTTCCCCTGCTTTACTATATTACTTCACTAGGCAGCGTATTTCTACCAACTCTTTGTAGAATGAATCTCAGACGGTAAATAATTAAAAGTGATTAAATAAAGGACGACTGGACTGAGAGGTCATTACAACACTTGACTAACTTTGCTGCGTTTAACTGCTGCGATTTGTCCGTCTGTCGGGCTGCAGACACAAACATTTGAAACAAAAACTGGTAATTTAGCTTATTACTCTGACAGAGGTTATGCCAATTAGTTTAAAACGTGTCATTTACCTTACACGGAAACAGAAACAGCAACAGAATTCAGATTGAAAGCTCTCTGGCTCTGTTATACAGAGTGACAATTAAGTCTTATTACAACTTAATAAATTAAAAACGAAAATAGATACCTCAACCAAATTTGGCATGTCAACAATGCTAATAGTAAACTACTTTTCTTTGTACATGGAGATCGGATATCACGAAATGGCTCCCTTCTTTATAGGGAGTAAATTGAAAATCTTAAGTTAAGCATCGGTTGATATGTACGTCAAATTAAACGTATTGTTAAATTAAAACAATGCCACAAACCGGACCTCAAATGTACTATAGGGTAAACAGGGCAGCCGTTTAAAGATTTATTGAATCTGCCACATTGCATCTTTGTACTGCTACCATTTTTTACTCTGTTGTACCCTTTTGATCTTACATTTGAGGCATTGTACTAATAAATATCTTTAATTTAATGTGCATATCGACGTATACTGATGTTTATGATTTTCTTCCGTCTTTTAGCGGGCTCCTCTAATACGGAGGTACTCGTATAATAGAATTGCAAATTCAATGAATCTTTGAACAGCTGTCATTTTTTACTCGATTTGAGGTTCGGTATGTGGTATTGTTTTTCTTTTGCAGATCAATAAGACCTTTAATTTGATGTACATATGAACCTATGCTTACCTTTAAGATTTTCAACTTACTCCCTAGGGCCTTCCGCTATAGGTGAAATCCAATCATCATATACACAAATAAGTAGCTTACTATTACCAGTAATAATATGCCAAATTTGGTTGACAGAGTGAAGAACACAGAGTGAGGAACCTCCAGGAGCAGGACCTGGGAGAATCCTTCCTCCTCGTTGTAGTTCCGGATCCTAAGGTTAAGTTAGGGTAAATCCAATCCGCCTATGCTTTGAATAAAATCCGTAACTATAAATATCCCCTTGAGCACCAAGAAATACAAAATTAAGAAATCATATTTTAGTCACGGTTTGAGACTTAAACCAGAACTTATCTTTGATTTGCTTATCATGAACTTAACACTTGAAGAATTGTTTTAACGAGAATTGGGAGGGCCTGATTCCTGCATTTTCCCCTCATTTTTACGTTAATTTCGTAAGGATAATTAATGATATTGTAATTAGAGATCCAGTTCAAAAATGGGTTTACCATGCTTTTTGATAAATATAAAATGATCTCATTCTTAGTTTTGATATAAAAAACAACTATACAACCCGCTACTAGCAGTTTTCGTGAAAGTCTAAAAATGAAATACACAATTTCCGTAGTGTTATTAATGCTATAGTGTATGCAAGGTTAATTATACACTTATCATTTCCCAATTTACCTTGGACTAAATACGTATACTGAAAATACTTTTGTTTCAAATGAAGACTTTTTCATAATGTTTTATAATTGTGCCGGAAATCCATTTTGAATCATCATAAATGATTGAAAAATGAAAAACAAAGTGGGAAGTAGTGCAAAAAGTATCTACCGAATTAAAAATTAATCTCTCAACCACCTACATCAAGAATCATCCGCTTATAAATTTAAGCGAGTTTCAGAGACTAAAGTATACACTCGTGTTTTGCAATCCTCCTGCTTTATTCAAGCCACTTTCTTGTTTTAGCCCTTCTTTATGTTTGTTCCTAGAATATTAAACTACCCTGGTTTTACGTGGTAGTAAAGTTGCAGGTGTCACTGGCAGATGACATTTCACATATTGAGCTGGCAGGGGGTTATAATTTTCCGAGAAATTTTAACTCGTATTTTTCATGAAGGATAAAAAACTAATTTCAAGGTGTCGATTACAAACGTAGGCCAAATAATATTGAAATGCATTAATTTGCAATATCTATTTAATAGTTCACAGGTATTACGTTGTATTAATTGTGTTACGCGTAGAGAAAGAAATGATTTTATAAGGTAAATATTTATAATTTTATACCCCACCATTACAGGCACTCATTTATATTCCCTATGCTAAAATCATATACGTCAGACTTTGCTTCAATATCTCTTAGTGGTAAATAAACACATAATTTACAACTTCATCAATCACTTGAGTTATCAATAATTTTGTACAAATAAAATATACACAGAAAATTTATTGTTTCTAATTATCAATCGCAACCACTATTCTAACTATTTTTTTTTGTGCAATCGAAACTTATTGACTAAGTGATATTTTTCATACCTTCAGATTTTGGGCCTATAGTTCACCAATAAAACATTTACCATGATTTACAATTGAAATCAATGTTACAATATTTAAATGGTGATGCCTTCGTATACAATCGTAAGTGAAAATAATTATATTTATTTTTTTATTTTCGTCAAACAATTTAATCTAATGTAATATTTAATTTTCTAATTTTTAAATTTTAAAATGTTTAATCTTTTGGGGAAGAATAAACAAAATGATCCTTATTTATTTTGTGTCAGGTCTTTGGTTATCAACAAATACTTATTTCTTTACCCTTTCCCTCTGATGAAACAGTTTTACGTCCAGGGATAAGCATTAAAATAAAACAAATCTGGCTTCATGATTTAATTTAAGGTAAAACTAAACTTCGAAAATTTAATTTCATGTCGTTTTCACACATTTAAATATGCCTCCCTATCAATGTTAAAAGGTTTTCCGCTCTAAGACGTCATGCAATATTGAAGAGTGTATAAATATTCATCCCCTTGTTGTATAGTAATATATCGTGGAATGTCTAGGGTTGTATAGGAACGATGAAGATTGCATCCCTTTTGAACTTTGGCGCAACATGTTCAGGGAGTTGAGGGGTAGTTTGTGAATATTGCTTTGGGACAAAGACCAAAAGTTGTAAGTAGGAGTATTTCTCTGGGACAACAAGTCATTTGTGTGCATTGCTTTTTAAAATATGAATAGGTTTAAGTCCATGAAAGTTCAAGTTCTATCAAATGTATTTTGAACATTCATTGTATAACATTGCAAATGTATTTACAAAAATATTAGATTTTATATTTATTATCGAAATAGATAAAACGTCAATAATTCATTAAAGGTATGTTGGTTATTCCTAAATATTTCATACAAAAAAATTGAAATTAATTTACTGGAACCATATTTGTCTTAATGTTTATCTTTCAATGTGAACATTATCAATTATGTAGGCCTATGTTCTATTGTTCTTTGAATATGATGTTGTATCATTTGTCGTATTTACAGTGAAAAGTGTTATACAATGAAACATGATTATATATATGCTGTATATTCATTACACTATGCATATATACATGACTAGTTTAAGTTTAGTAAAAATAACAAATAAAAAAAAAAACATTCATAATCAACATCTTTATTTCATTTTCTGTCAAATAAAAAACAGTTGAAATGTAATTAACGCTGATGCAGACATTACAAATGTATGATCATATATTCTTATATGTAATTAAAGTGGTATGTATGTAATTAAAGTGGTTTATATTGAAATTATGGGAGTTGTAATTCCATGAAATAAATAAATATTATGTATATTTTCAAAGATAATCTCAGAACATATTGGTTACTAGAATCCCTACAGATAATCCACTCATAGTACGTTTTAAGAGATTTTTTTTAATAAGCAGTATTTTCTCTTGGTAATTAATTGTGGACAGATCATAAAGGGAATATGTTTACACAATCAGTAATTGATACGCAAATGAACGCAAGTCTGTTTACTGCTAATACATAACAGTACAAAATTGCAATTTTTAAAATAAATATTCGTTATAGTAGGCCTAATATTTGTCTACATACTATCGTAATCGTTAGTATTGCACACTTTTATTTAATTTAATATAATTTAATACAAAGATAATTATAAAATTACAGAAATTGAATCTAAAGGGAATAGTTTTTGCCGTGCAGGAAGTATAACGAAGAAAGTTATATGATGTAAGATATACTGTAAAATATACTCTTGACATTAAACTAACAAACAGGTATTTCTACCAATATCCACTTTCACTCCAATAAATATTTCTATCCTAAGGTGTATTTTCCCCCTCGATCCACCCCCCAACCAATATTCTCGTTTGTCTAGTGGGATGTTACTAGCTAAGCTTTATTGAATTAATCGAACCAGCAACATCGGTTGCCACTCTATCTAATGCACAAATGGAAACAGTGAAACCGCTACAGTGTAGTACAACAGCAAATCTGACAAACAAACAAACTATCTGTGATGGTTCAATAGTATTTGATTGTATGCAAGTTTAAAATGGTGAGTCAGGTATCTTGACACTAAAACTCTAATAATAATTCAAATGCTAGTATAGTTGTAGCGATTATCTATGAACACTTTTGAACACTTCTTATGTTTTGGTTAGCATCCTTTACATGACCCAACTTGAGTACATATAAAACTACGGTTTCTTGTTTAAACAGTTGATCTTTACACAAATATTATTTTTAAAGTTAACAACAAATGAAAGTGAAATAATGGTTAATTATTTATACAGTTTCTCAGATGGTCAAATATCTATAGAAAAAACAGTACTGTATGTAATTAGTTAAATAAAATCCACGAACGTATTAATTTTATGTCTGTAGCCTGTAGTTAGCTAAATACAGTTCTTACACCTAACTAACTATACTATCTCTTATCGGGTTTAAAGTATTGAAGATAACTCACATAAGTAGTTTTACTGCAGTTTTTATGTATAACTTGATTTTATATTTTCATCATGTAATCTAAACAAAATCCAATTATTGAATCTCAGTTTCATAACCTTTGTTACATCACATCGACACAAGAATTGACGTTGTTGCCAATCTTCAAATCAACCTCCAGACTTTCCCCGACGTTGATGCTAGGTGACGAACTCAACCTCTACGGGGCGGAAGACTGAGAGACTGGCTGGCGGGGAGAACTGGAGTCTACGTCCAGGGGCTGATGATAGGAGGAGGGCGAGGGTGAAAACTAACTTTTCCTGTATCTCGCCACCTCTGCCTCCAACTAGACAGACGGTCGATCCAACCTCGGTGACCACAGCGACATCCATGGTGTCCCCGGGGTACCACGGCTGTCGATGCTCCACGTTTACGCTGGCCTGGAAGGAAACGTTACTTAAATATCAATCAAAACAATCAAATCCACACATTTAATCTTTGGTAAGCTATACAATTGTGCAACTTAAAAAACAATACACATGTATTACAAGACAGTAATCAAGTTTAGTTTATTACAAAACTCGACGTGAAAGATGAGACCTATGAGACGGGATTACGTGAGGCTGTTAAGAATTGCAACAAAAGGCAGTGGTAGTAAATCTAAATACGTCTAGTACACAATTGTACCAAGTAAATATATGCCTTAAACAAAGATACGTCGAGTGACGAGGTATATAGTTTTTTATCCAGGCAGTTGCAATGTCAATTCCAAATTAAAGACGGAATTCCGTTTTTCTTGGGCATTTTAGTTAATCATGAACTTTCATAAGGAATTTATGAATGTATTTTTTTACGATAAAACACTCTGAAAAAAAAGTGCAATGCCAGAATTGCTTGAATGGATCTTAACCAAAGGAACATCAAACACATTTGATTTGTTTCCAATAGTACAATGTTTTTTACAAAGATAATGCATACTTTCATAAGGAATTTATGAATGTATTTTTTTACGATAAAACACTCTGAAAAAAAATAAAGGCCTTGAAATTATTCTCATTTTCAATCATTCTATGTTTTTATTTTTTATTTCTTCTAACGCTGAAGTTTACAGGATGTTAATGGGTTGGCTAAACTAAATAAAGTACTAGGAAATAAATTTAAATATGTAAGGATATTTTCAACTAGTTGGTTTCACACCATGAGGTAATTGTACTCGTATTTTCTTCTTCTTTACTTGTGTATATCTTGAAATATTCAACAAATTACATGTTTATCTAAACATCAAATATAATTCAGTATTGGCTGGCTCTGTGTTGTTGTATTTGCAATTATTGTATTTTTGATATTGAATACATTATCCCTAATCCCAAACACGCATTATTCCTAATGCGTGTGTATTTTAAAATAAATTTATTGTTTTGTAGTACAAGTTGACTCGATGATTATAAAACTCCAACGCACTTTATATTACAACTTAAACTCGTCTGATACGTGTTGAAAGGACTTTTGAGAGTGTTGAGAATGTTTAAGTAATTGAGTCCAGGACAAATCCATATTTAGAAGAAAAACTTTTCTCGAAGCAAGTTCAAGACAAGCAAAATAATACATTCCATATTAATTTGTTTTTTATGAGAACAACAAATATTATTAACAATAAATAACACAGTAGGATGAAATATTATCGTTATTGTTAAGGTGTTTTTGAAACTTACATATATTACTCTACCTGTCCCAGAAAACAGTTTAAACCACTGTTTCCGAATGTGTAATTCATCGTGGAATATTTAACCAATATCGTTTTCAATATTTTACGTTATTCGTTTGTGTGACAGACAGCCCATTCATCAATGGCACGAAGTTCAATTTGGTGACAATATTAATGGTCCCTTGACAGTCGTAACATTAGGCTGGTGTCGTTTCAAAACATTTGGTAGAATAATTTACTTTTTTAGTTTAATGTACAACCAATAAGTAAATCAGAATTAAACAAATTCTGCTGGTAAATAATTTTACAAACGCAACAGTTTCACAAGATGAAATCCCTGTGTAAGCGTAGTCGTTTTGACATCTGACAATCCACTGGGGTGTTTTGGCTGAACTCAGTTCGATTCCAAACAATTACGTTGACAATCAAAAATACACGCCTCATCGAAACTTTTAACCTTTGTTTTATCTCTATACAATTGAGATTTGATTTAAAAAAAGTTCTTTTTGTGGCTCACTTAACGGATGTGTTTAGTGGCTATAGTTATTTGTGCAACTAGTGAGAAAAGTGAGCAATTGACTCACTCGAGAGAAACCCTTACTCACGAGCCGTAGGCGAGTGAGGAATGATTTCTCGAGTGAGGCAATTGTACTTTGCACTCGAGTTGCACATTATACTTTTCCTACAGTTACCATAAAACAAATAAATTTGTGAAGAAACATAACCTTATTTTTCACAGAAGTGAACTTTTAATATAACATTTAATGTGAAGTTACAAATACAACAGTACAACAGCTGACCAGCTGATTTACAGCCAGTGCTGCCAACGTATTTCGCGCGCATACGACGTTGCCTGCATGTTACGCGCTCACTATTCCGTGCCTTCACGTTGCAAATCTGGAGTGAGACAAAGTAATTAGAGTGAGACAATGTTAACATTGTCTCACTGATGAGCGAATTGGCCACTTTGCTTTCTCAAATCAGTGAGAGAACATGTACATTGTTAGGTAACTGTAGGAAAACATATTTATTAATCAAAACATTTTGTAAGCGTCTAAAATAGGCTAATGCACGTATGATGTAATTCAAAAACAGTTAACTTTAATAAATAATATAATGTTACCTTCTAACGTTCCAAAATGGTATAGTCTTGCGACACGTTTCGTCAACACAGTGACATCTGCAGGAGATCCGCTATCGCTTCGTCTTGAACATTAACACAAAACAGTCATAACACATATCACGAACACATAATTACTACATTTAAGGACCGATCGGTATTGTCGTCGCTGTGGCCACAACTCGCTTACGCACATGATTAATTCTGGGCGACGACAAGTTTTATAAGGAACCCTTGGTCTTCCTATATATTCTCCGAAACACAATAACATCGTATAAATGTGCAGGTCTCAGCCAATTTCCGGCAGCTTTGCCAATTGAAACATCTGTCTTTGCAGGATCCACCTTTGGCCTACCTATATAAGATTTGGTTTGAGAATTGAAACTACGAAAGTAATATACATTTTAACCTGTGACTATCGATAAACTCTCGATAAGTTATAATTGCAAAGGTAATATTTTGAGCGTAAAACCTGGTTCCTGATAACAACATTTCCTACAACATTAAACTGACAAAAAGGTAGTTTAAACTTAGTGGTTTGTTTATTCAATCTGTCTCTATCTCGTACTTTCCAAAGGTTCATAAACGAGGAACTAACACAAATTTAATACTGTGTATTGTTGTGAAAAGTCTGAGTTAATTAAGTGGATCCTAATCTGTTGTCTCGTTGTTTTATAATCCTCGGATTTGCGACTACAGTGGATAAATATGTAATCTTTTCAAAGTCATAACTCTCGCAGAAAATTAAATAGAAATTTTAAACCAAAATCTGAAGAGACCTATTTTCTGATTAAAATGGTTATTTTCCTGTAAGATAACAGGTTAAGGTAAATGTGGCCTTGAGCTTTCTCAACATGGTGCATCACCTACAAAAAAGGTAAAATTACAAAGATTTGTGGTTTTACTGGAGTAAAGACGTATAAATTAATTAGTTTAGTTCCATTACAGATCAAATTGCTGGTTTACCTGTTCATTTTATATAATATAGTAAATTTTCCTATTACTGATAGATATTTTTACAGTCTTTAGAGAAGCTATACAAATTGTAATACTCTAATGTTTTATTTTGAATTATAAAATCAATATATACAATTTAAAGATAAGTGCACGAAAGTACAACTAGCTGATAAACATTGCACTATTTATTTGATAACTTGTTTTCAAAGTTTAACAAAATGGTTAAAAAAACATTTCAAAAGTTTCGGTTTTAACCGGTCAAGTTGGGAAAAAGATTTTTACCCCACAATAATCCCCCATCAAACCCTGTTCTCATCGTCTTATCATTCCGGTTCGCTAAATCAACCCAAATAACTTAGTTGTACACGAAATTTTAACAAGATTGGATGATGTTTACACACGATATCGTGATTGCGGACACACAATTATATGCATTTGAGCAGATGGTGTTTTGGCATCTGGAAACATCAAAATTTAAAAGTAAATCGGTCCCGGATCTAGGCTTTACCATGAGACCTAAGATGATAGCTTATTCCATACGCAGGAAATTTGCTAATCTATAATTTATTAATACATTAAAAAGGATTAATAATTTAATATATATGAAGAAACATGAAACAAAGCAATTTCATTGTACAGATTGCAACTTTTAAAACACACCGCTTCTCATTCTTTATTAAAATATCAGTTGTGGAGGATAATGTAAAAACCTGTTTTGAGATAAAACCCACATGGCTGGGAAAATTTTATCTTTGGGAATGAGTAAAATATGTTATCCAATATTTTGCAGATACGTCAGAAAGCTGTATTTTTAGTTTTATTACTTGGTTTAACACGCACAAAAAAGAGTGGAACCTCCTAAATATAAACATACTTACTAAAATATATACTAAAGGGTAAAAAACACATTTGGAAAAAAATATAAAGACTTCTCTGACAGTAGTCGTTGTTTTGGAAAAGTATAATTACTATAATTATTTTACAAAATGTTGTAGGTTATGTAAGTAGTAAAGAACTGCCGGGTTTACCTCACTTTAGACACGTTTTTCCCATGTTATTCTTATGGGGATCATTTTTTGGCCACCAATTCCAAAAATCCTGATCTTTGCCCAAATATCCCTATAAAATTGTCAAACCTTATTTCTTAGTTATTCCCTATAAATATATTCGATATTAAGCAAAAAATAAAAAAAAACTAATTATTTCATTTATTGACCCATGCATGTGTATATGTATAGTAGTATAGTTTGTCGGTGCCGTTTTTTGGGGTGCGGCATTTTTGGGCCAACTCCCCCCCCCTCACCCCCTCACCACTCCCCTCTGCCCCATGCACAATTGCTAGTACATCTACCATTCCCCTTTCCAGTTGATATATTATATATCTATTTCAAAATCATGTATGTGCGAACTCGGCTAACGGCGTGGGCGCACTCCCTTGGACATCCTTAGTGGAAATCCATGAGTTCTGGCTACTTGGGAACCCAAGCCATTTGACATACAATAAATTACCTTTTCCCCTAATTACCTTTTCTACTAAATACATGTCTTTATATTTGGTCTTTAACAACTCCTCTGTATAGAATCCTCCTCTGATTATATTACCATTTTCATCTTTCAAGATATAAGTCACAGGCTTTGTATTCTTTACTTCTGCTATTGTAAATAACTCCCCTGTCCAATTTGGGGTATATCCTTTACTAAAAACATGTTTATACTTGGAAATTCTCACGCTATCACCTACCTTATATCTTGGCTTTTTAACTTGCACTACTTTAGAAGTCCTTTCATGCAACCTCTCATGCACATATTTACTGTTCTTAATATTCACTTGGTTAGGCTTCATACCTATAGATCTATGCACTTTATTATTATATTTTCGAATTAACTTTGGAAGTAAATCAAACCATTTATAACTCCCCTGAGCACTAAATTCTCTATATAACCAATTCTTTAAAGTTCTCTGAAACCTCTCCACAATTGCAGCCTTAGTTGTAGAAAATGTGTGATAGTGATTAATATTTAGTTTGCTAAAATATTGATTAAAAAATTCTTTTCCATTGTCGGATTGAATGTTTTTAACCCCCTTTGGTAGAATGGTTTTAATGGCTTCTGTAACCACCAACCCTGTCTTATTCTTTAGTGGAGCAGCATAAGCTTTTTTAGAAAATGTATCTATTAAAGTTAAGATATATTTAATGCTGGACTTTTAACCATTTTGCCATATCTCAAATAGTTTTCAAGATATAAGTATTTAAAATAATATTATGTACTTAGAACATTTTGAGGTGTTTAAAATGTCAAGAGTCTTGACTTTGAAAATTTTCGTGATAACTGTAATTGCGCCCATATAAAATAATGCTAAATTTTTTAGGATTTTTTGATATTTTTATGTTGTAATATTGTTTAAAATAAAAAGTTGACACCCACTATGTGTGCCAGAATTTCAACCATTTTGCCGTATCTCAAGCCGTTTTCGAGATATAAGCGTTTTAACAGTTTTACGGACTTAGAACATTTCGAGGTGTGCAAAAATGTCAAAAAGTCTAGACTTTGAAGATTTTTCATAGTAACTTTTATTTGTACCCATATAAAATAATGTTAAAATATTTTTGGAATTTTAGATTTTTTTATGTTGTATTATTGTTTATAATCAAAAGTTGACACCCACTATGTGTGCCAGAATTTCAACAGTTTTGTCGTATCTCAAGCAGTTTTCAAGATACAAGCATTTTAAAACTATATTATGGACTTAAACAATTTTAGGTGTGCAAAAATGTTAAAAACACAATGAATAAGAAAGTACTATCTTTTGATGATAACAAGAGGCTTATTCTGGAAGATGACATCAGTACTCTTGCTCGTAGTCATTATAAAATAGATCAAACATAAATCTATATTTGTCATTATTATTTAGCCTTTCCATTTCTATTATGAAAAAACCATTTAGTTTTATTCCAACTTTAGAGGAAGAGATCACTAAATTGGTTAAATGAAACGTCATTGCCAACATGATTGTTATACACATGTTTTAAAACTTAAATCGTCTTGTCTGGATAATATTAGGAAATTTACACTATCACGTAAATGTTTGTGTACTTTGCTGCAAGATTAACACAAGTAAAAGCAGTCAATATTTTTATGTCGACCTTTTGACAAAAATGGTGTAATATTTGGACTATTCATGTTATCAAACACAACAATTGACTGCGGCCTGTGACTGTGATGTGAATTTTTGTGTACTTGTTTACTTCATCACACAAATTTCACACTATTTTCACAAATGTTACATGAATTGTGAATGTGACTGTGACTGTGATGTGAATTTACGTGTATTTCGTCACACACATTTCACACAATTTTTATAAATTTCACACAAATTTCACACAATTTGACACATTATAAAAATTTGTGCTAACCAATAAACGTACCACCACCGAAAATAAAATTTCAACAAAGCAATATGTTACTTTAGTAAAATAATCTCAATATGTAAACAATAATACGCTGGCTGAAATTAATTACCTTCTTCTGCACAAGCTTGACGTCAAAAGTGATGACGTCAGAGATGGGCTCCCCAGCTCTTGTGACGTAATAGACTAACAGATGACTTACAGGAGCCATCACTGGCTGTACTGTGAAACTGGAACAAAACAATTAGTTTCAACAGTTGTAAAAATGGCAAAATGCCAACATTGGTTATGGGCAAAGTAAAAAAAAATCTGTTAATTAGGGATTTATTAAAGAAAAATATAATCTTTATTATACCGTACTGTAAAATAATCTCAGCTTTAGCTTCAGTTGTCGTAATACAGGATCAAGCTATGTGTGCTTCCAATAGTCTGATATTTGATCAAGTGTATAATGCGATTTAATGTAAAAACTGTGTACACATTATATTTTACCTGTTTACAACCAACCATTTTTCTTTTAGTAAATTATACAAAATTATGTTAAACCAACAAATTTAGGTCAATTATTAACCGTAGTGGTTATTTTTTTATTTATTTTCTTTATTTTGTACACATGTTGTTGTCTTGTGTTATTTGTTTGTTGTAGAGTATTTTGTACCTAACTTAATTTTTCCTAAAATTATTAAAACTTGATCGTTCAATATTATGACAAGCTAAGGCAAAGTAACGATCAGTAGGTAGATATTTGTGAATGTTCTTGTAGAGAAGATATTGAAGCTATGTGATAACATGCCTGTCTTTGTTTGGTTAAAGGGAATTTCATAACGCCAAGTCAATATGTTGTATGAGGACAACATATGCGTTGTTATTAAGCAGGTTTCAAGAAAAGTCAGTTCTGGAATTTTTGTACTACGTAGTTTAAAGAACACATCTACCTACGAAGTTCTAATATCCGTATATTACGGACTAATATATCCTCATTTACCGTATGCTTTACCTATGAGATAAAGTTCAGCTATGAAAGTTTTAAAACTAAATTTCTATTTAAATTCCAAAAATAGGCTGTACGAACAATTATATCTCTGCCCAAACGCAAATCGTGTAGAAAGTTCTTCTCAGAATCAAAAATTTTAACTCTTCCATCTATATACATTCTTGAAACTCTCACCTTAGTCAAACAAAATCTACCTCTATTCACTGTTCCAGAAAACTACCACATCCGTCCATATTCACTTCGAAATTCTCATAATTTGCCAATTCCTAAACATGCTACATCTTTCTCCAACTGTATAATAGCCTTTCTCTTTATCTTAAATTGGAATCAGACAACTCAATATTTAAAAGATGCATAAAAATACAGTTAGTTAATATCTCCTGTTACAGCATCCAAGAGTTCTTGGACCACAGAAACTGGTCTGCTGTAAACCCTGGCGTATAGATAGCGACAGTTGAGCTTTGTGAATTATTGTTGTCTAGCCGTAGTAAATAACTTACTATACATAGTTTTATAAGAACAAGAAAAACTTTATAATTTTAATACTGTACGTTTGTACCATGACTTAGCTAATGCAATATGTTTTGTAAAATTTGGCTCAATAAAATGATTTTATTTCATTTGATTGATCGGAGGTAAGTCAGTAGATTGGGTTTGCAATGTGTCTATAAGGCATCGGTAGACTGTGTTTGCAATGAGGCTATGAGGCAGCGGTAGACTGGGTTTGCAATGAGGCTATGAGGTAGCGGTAGACTGTGTTTGCCAAGAGGCTATGAGGCAGCGAGACTCAATGATACATTGTGCCTCGCGAAGCATATTGCTTGTGTGGAATTTTAAACATTCAATCTTTTCTTGTATACGCTTTTATGAGAAGTAGATGGTTTAAACCTACTTCTACCTATACTACCCACTTAAACGCATCGTATTATTTTGGAAAATTAGTATTGTTAAGTTCATATTTTATATTATTTGATTTTCTTCTTTGGAAATGAATGTTAAGATTTTCTCAATTCGGAGACAAAATGATGATCTAAAACGTTTAATGAAATTAATTTCAGTAAGGAATTATTGTGTAAGTTGTAAAGCGACGATTTTGCATAACTACCAACTAAACAAAGTTAAAGTTAATTAAAGAACTAAAAACTTCTTGATCACAACCTACAAATGAACCCAACCTCGATGAATATGATGAGTTAATTAAAGAGAAACCTCCTTTATTCGCCATATCTGTATTTTTCAATCCATTAATTAGTATAGTACTTTTATAGTATACTTTATGTAACAAAAATTTAAAGGCAATATTGTGATTTTTTAAAAATATTTTCTTAGTTTCTTCAAAATAGTCTTACCTTAGAAAAATGATTGTATATATTGATTGACATACGTTTAAATGTATGTTTAGGAATTCCCAAAAATGGCATTGATTTAAATTATCTCACTTGAATATCCTCTTTATCTTTAAATCACCGTTTCTGTATTGTAATACTGATTGGTTTGTGGAGTTTCAAAATCTTTTTGCGAGCTTATTAAATAACTAATATTTTATTTTAACTATTTCAATTATGTGCATTTGTATGTCGGTTGATCGTTTGGGTTTTGACTATCATAGCGTTGGGATGCATGTTATGAAAACTGTTTAAAAGTTTGAAAAAAAATCAATTTCATAAATAGTTTGACCATTCTGTAACTAGTACTCCTTAAAATGCTTGTAAAATCAATCATAAACTCCAAGTCCACAAATAATAGAAAAATATTGTATTTTTCTAGTTCAATCACTACCTACTCCCAGTTGGAAACCCTCCGATATAAAAAAAAATTATACTCGAGGAAATTCAATTTACTCATATCTTCAGTATTGATTACAATTACACTAACGATTTTATGTAAGGTAAATGAGATCAATACTGATTTGAGATAAATACTCAACTGAGAGTTGTGGTAAACAGCTGTTAGGCAAAACATGTGTTTCCTGTAATTAGCAGCAAGATAAGATTTCCAGACCCGAATGTTTCAGTAACAATTTGTGGAAAAGTCTTTAACCAAGTTGCTACCTCCTTTTGGAGTTGAAATAGATATACTTATAACCTATTGTGCTGTTAACGGTGTTCCATTTATTCGCGATACTCTCAACAGCTTTTATATGAAGTATGAAACGTCGAGTTTAACGACTCCTTAACTGTAGTCGGTTTAATATTGCAGGAGATGAAACGTAAAAAGCTGCAGAAACAAGAAACAGTCCTGAATAAATAACCAGGCCAACGAAACAGCTCCGCCTTTTACAAGGAACTTAAACTTTGTAATGAGTTTACAAGATTTTACTAGTGTCATCTGTTTTTTAGGGTTAAACATTTTTAATCATATCTGTAGTTAATGGTTACTTTTATTTTGACTTAGGACAAATCACTTTCCGAGTAAAATGTATGGGTTTAAAAACCTAGCTGTGAAACTCTAAAATTCTGTTTTGTGTTCTCTCGTGACCATTAAAAATACCTAACGGTTTTTTAAAATTGTTTTTACACCTTACCGATTTAATTTTCAGTGTCAGCTTTTCACACAGATGATAACACATAAAGCATATATATCAAGGGTGTATACAAATACTATATTTTATAGTTAATGGCTGTTTATTATATTTAACAAATATTTGATAATGCTATTTCATTTTTTTTGTTACCAATTCAATTACGAGTTGAGTTATGCAAGACAAACTTCATATGTTTTAGGAACTCAATATGAACAAAGTTCATCTGCATATTTAGCATAACGTAAATAATGTAAGTGGTTTGCATCACTTGTTCATCTTTACGGTAACGTTTAGTGAAGATAACGTTTTTGCTTTACTAAAACAATGTCCTATGGCCTTGTTATATATGAAAAGTCCCGGCTATAGGTGATTATGACAGAAACGTGTCGAAACCATGGTAACAACATGAGCTAACTCAAGGATTAAAGATAAACGAAGTATGTAATCTCCTTATTATACACCTAATCCTGTTGCAAAATAAATCGGATAGAAAATATCTACTAAGCCCATTGATAATTTTACTAAAGCATAGCGTTTAAAACCTCCATACACACATTTGGATGAATATTGAATTTTGTATTTAATTACTATAAGTTTTACCATTGATTCTCAATGGAGTGGTTATCAAGAGAGACCAAATTCAAATCTTTACCGTTAAAACGTAAGAATACCACCATTAATTGTAAACATGTTATCTCACATTAGTGTTACTAATTATTATAAAAAATATCTCTTCATTTGATTTAAATCAGTTATTAGCTGAAATAAAAAATAGATGTGTTTACAGTGGGAAAGTAAGTAAAGCTATTGGAAGAAATACAAGTAGAAAACCCCCAGATATGCTACATTTAGTTACATGGGACCAAACACACAAAGAATCGCTAACAAATTTAAGAAATATGGAGTATTGATAGCCTTCAGGACTCGACAACTTTGAGTAAAGTATTGCATCAGCAAATAGAAGAATATAATGAATTAGACGCTTCGGGGATCTACAAAATAAATTTTACGATTGTGATAGCTTTTGCATAGGACAAACTGCACACTTTGTTAACTGTTTCAAAAACCATGTCTCTGCATGGAGAAATAACAAACCGGAAAGATCTAATGTCGCACAACACTTTTTATAAAATGGCCACTCATTGGGGAAAATGGAGGGAAATGTATGTATTTTAAAGGATTCTAAGAATGGAAATGAGATGAATTCTTGGGACGAATTGCTTATTTACAAGGAAAATTAAAAAAAATCTAATTAATGAACAAGTTAATTTTAACTAAAGTTGTACTTAAAGAAACTTATTGACCCATACTTACCGTAGCCAATAGTATATAAGGGACACCATTTGAGATTCCTATAATTTGCATATTAGGTCTGATGATTATGATCCAATTGAATTTGATCACCACTTACCATCCTTCATGTGTATTTACCGTCTTGTGAGTAAACAGTATAAGTGTAAATATATTATTATCCTGTGTTACTTGACGTATTTTAAATAAATAAATAAATAAAAAGGCCTTTATTTGCGAGCGAGTTTCATAATACATGGTTTTCAAACTAACTCAAGTCACTAAATCTAAACTATCCTAAAATATTTACATAAGTATATACAAACAAATTACAACAGAATAATTACAATATACATTTTACATTTGTTTTTTTCATTGCGGCCCTGAATGTGTTGTACGATTTTGAACACTTGATCTCTTGAGGGAGGCCATTGTACAACCGCGGGCCGAAATAAGAAAAAGACTTTCTTCCAGCCTCAAGCCTCACTTTAGGAAAGTGAAGCTTGCGGTCGGAGCGAGTACTACGCGGACAGATCTCCCTCCTGTACTTCAGCCTCTCGCTGAGGTAATGAGGCTCTCCCAGCGTGAGCACTTTGTGGACCAGGCAGCAGGTCAGCTTTCTGCACATGTCATCCATTGGGATGAGCTTAGCAGCATCTCTGTAGGAGGACACGTGTTCAAAGCGACTAAGGCCAAAAATGAACCTTATGGCAGAATTTTGAATTCTCTGAATTCTTGCCATATCCTCCTTAGAGACGCTGTTTCCATATGCAGGAAAGCCATATGTGAAGGCTGGAAGGACCAAGGACCGCATGAGTTGCGTTTTGGCAAATTCTGGCAGGAGAGTTTTGAATCTGCTAAGACCTCTCAATCTTCCCACTGCGCGTTGGATCACTATTTAACGACCTTTTCTTCTTGAGTCATTCTAAGGCAATCCAAATCAAGAGAGATTTAACACTCTAACTTCATCTCCCTCCAGACTAATGTAAACTTTCAAACTCCTTCTCTGATCAATATATTACTCTTTACGGATTATTTATATAGAGTTCAGGGAGAAAACATTCTTTATTGTCTTGATGGATATAATAGGCAAATGATATAATATAGGGCTTGATGGATATTCGTATGAATATATGTGTAAAATATTATAAATGAAGTATAGACATTTTAGGCCAAGTTACTAAGTTTTCCAGTTTTTTTTAACTGATCAGTTGGTCTTCTAGAACCAACATAACCCCGAATATAATGATTGTTAGATTAACTACCCCAATATAACCCCACAGAGAATATACTCGTATACACGAAAAATTATGTTTATATATTATAGTATTATATTGGATGTTTCAACAAATTACAATAAAACAATCTTACATTTACTAATGCTTAATGTTTTTGGACCGAAACTGTATTGAGCATTTGGCTTACACGGTTCAGCAAAACACAAATACAAAATACAAACAGTGAAGTCGATGGGGGCTATCCATCATATCCAGGCGTTATTCAATTTGACTGCCAGGCAGGTAATAGCAAAAACTGTCAATCGAAGACTCTTTGTCTATTGTGACAAACATTTTATCACGTTTTTTGCTGTCCCTGTTTTGTTTCTGACAGTTTTCAGCCGTAACGTTGTTTGTTTTGTATGTTTTTTTTACAAAATCATATTATCTAGGACAACTTATATATTTAAATATTTACATGTTGTAAACCAATAATGTTAAAGAATGTTCTACCTTATGAACTTGATAAGTTTTCTACTTTGTTTTATTGAAAAATGCATACGTTTTGTATAATTTTATTTTACCAACAGATAAAATTAATATCAAATTCTAAATTATGGTCAGTAAAATTCATATTAATGTAGTCATATTTAACTCTAAATAATACATAGATAGCCAAGAATGAATGCGTTTATTCAAAGTTTACTTTACAAAATATTAAATAAAATTTAATTGCAAAGAATCGTGAAAAATAAAAATTAAAAATAAATAACATATTGCCACTATGGCTAGAACTATGATGATTGAGACAAATAAAAGTTCAGATGAAAAGCCACATGCAATTTAACATACAATAACCCCCCAATAGAACGTGACTTAAAAGGATACGAAAAGGATAAGACAGACAACAACAAATAGCTGGGTTCACCAACCCCTGTGGCTAGTCAGTCTTTCTAAAGTGCTACTATTTGTCTGTTGCCTTTTCACCCCCTGACAAAAGACACTCTCTTTCTCTCCGATATCGATTGAATAATATGTTTACTGTTTGGTCTTCTTTATACATTCAGGATATGATGCTTAAAGTTAATAGCTGTTTATTTGTTGCTAATATTTACTTAGTGTCTGGTGGTAGTTCCAATCCATCTACAACATCTTACTATAGACCTAAACAGCCAAATAGTTTAGTTTTTCAACCCCTGTAGCGAATACCACGCTTTTAAACGTTTAGTAATTAAGGCTCCCTTAAAGTATTGAAAGTATGCAATGCAACGGTTCGATTTTGTTAACTTTGTTGGATTAAATTGCATTTTTCCTCAATTGTACTAGGAAAATATTTGATCCCGTCAAAAGGTTTTTATGACAAAAAACTAATTTAAAATATTTTTAGTTAAAATACATGAGTTAAAAGAATACAAACTAATCTAATCGTAGTTTGCCCATGGCTATTTGTCATAGAATAGCTAAATATTGAATAAATCATCGTAACATAAATTAATCACCAAACCGGAAACTGTTAACTATCAAGAGAGTTTTGATGACTTCAAGCTAAATGTAAAATGTACAAAGAACAAAAACAGGATACTAAACCAAAAATTGTTTACGCTCATCGGAGTTAAATACCAGCAAATGTCTCAGAAGAAAGATGGAAACTGTTTCCCAGCAAAGTAAGCAGTTAATTTCAAGTGTCGATGAGAGAAAATTAACGACTGGTTTTATGAAATGATTAACGCATTACCATTAGTTTTGAGTGGTTGACGTTATAAACGCCTTTTTACCATAAATCTTCAAGGAGTAAATTACATCAATTTTACAGAATTACATTCATTTTATCTTTACAACATTTCATAACTATAACTTTTAATGTTAGTACAAACATTTTTTAAAGACAACGTCATTATAGCATTAATAAAATTGAATTTGAAATAGCGGAGATCCAAATCATTAAAAAGTGTGTTTTACCATGAATGATTCTGTTATTTTAAAACTCAGCTTGTTCTTCAAAACATAAGAATTTAGTTACACAGTTTTTTTTATTGTTTGTCTGTTCAATGGGCTTAAGAATTAATCAAATATGATCACCGCATGTTAAAGGCTAAGCATTATAGATCCATGGTTTTTGTTGCAAATTTTATTTTTTTGAATTTATTAACGATTCATATAATATAAGAAAGAATAATTTTCCAGAGAAAGAGAAGCGAGTATATGTGTTTTATATAGTTTTATAGTAGAAATCTATGCTGTAAAGACAATTTTGGACAAGTTTGATCTTATTATAATGATTTTAATAGTTATCATAAGAGAGAGTGAGCTATTCCAGTAGAAGAACTATTAATTTAGTCTCTGAAGTCACAGGTCCAAGTCCTGCAAATTCCAAATAGCTTTAAACTCTGTGATTGTGCTAGAACCCTCAAAGCTTGGCCCAAATTAATGGGCAAAAATGGCTTCAAGTAAAATCTAGATTCATTAGAAGTGTATGTGGACATGGATAAGGCATTGTACCAACTTTCAAATTTGAACAAAATTTATATATTTTTTATTAGAAACCTAGACTAAATTATACGTTATGCACTCAATATATTGTAACCGCTATACTAATTAAAAGATGTGAAATAATTTGTAAAACATACTTAAAGTAAGAGGAAAATCCACCCTTTGTTAATCTTTCACAAGGAACAATTCCTCACATCTTCAACCAAGTTTAGCGTCATACTAATGCAATAACGCAGCCCTATATTGAGGAGGCGTCTTCTAGCCTACACCCCCCCCCCCACTCAACCACCTCTTACATCCCTAAACCACAGAAGAGCAGGATCACTGTGATGAAAGTGGTCCAGATTGGCAATAACTGAAACATCACTTAGGTGGGTTGAATTCAGTTACACATAAGCGATGCCCCGCAAGAATCTCATCAAAGAGGTTTTAGAAACGATCAAGTCATACGATTTTTATGGTCTGTGACACCTTTTTCAATATTAATCCATACATCTTTTAACAACGGAAATAAATTTATCAAAACTCATTTATCAAAATTTGACTCAGAGTTCTTATATCAAGTTGTAACCAAATTGAATACATCCAAACCATCACTATTCAACAAATCATTATCTTTTAACTATTTAGTGTTTCTAAAACTAAATATTAAACCACAATAATATAGTGTTTACCAACCACTCATTAAAACGCCAAACGCACCAAACACTTTGGTGAAACGCTCAGAAGAGTTTTATGTAAGGGAGGCCAGAAGATCTGAAGAAAAATTTTGGAGAGAGATAGAAGAAGGAAAGAGCTGGCGAGGTCAAGAATGCAGGAAAAAATTGCAATGAAAGTCATTTGTTGTAGTCTCTTACGTCCTCTTTGGGACCAAAGGTAATAAGTCAAGTAAGTAAGTCAATCAGGTATTGTAATCATCAGTTGAACAGTGTACCACCCAAGAAAAAAAAAACGTGCAATTGGATTGATTTCTGAGTGATTATTACCTTATTTAATGTTAAAGGAATTCAAAAATATTTCTCAGGAATCCATGACGCTAGTTAGCTTACATATTTGGCCCGATTGAAATAAAACTTCAAATTGGATTAGATATCAGTTTAGCTCACACTGTATCACATGTGTTTATACTGTTAGAAGTCTCTAACTATATGAATTTAATGATTTATGATTTCAAAGTTTCAATGTTTTAACAAAAAATCTAATAAAATTATCACCACTAATAATTGAAATGAAAGTCATACAAAGTGTTAATTAATTCATAAATTATTGGATTTTAATAGAACGATTTTGATTTCATATAACTATTACATGTGACATTTGGTTGGTCATTTAACAATAGTTAATATTTCAAACAGATTTGTAGTTACAATTTTTGATTTTAATAAAAAAATGTATAAAATATAAAATTTATATAACATTTTTATTAATTGAATATTTTTTATAGTAATTGTGGTAGATAATGTTCACTAAAAAGTGTTAAATAATTTCAAAACTGTTCAAATGCACCTACTTCTAACGTTAATTAAAGACAAGCAATTTCTATCATAACCACGATGTTTGTTTTCTTTCCAACCTCAAATTACCTTGCAGCTAGAGCTTTTATTAGAAGATAACAACGGAGAAAAGTAACCACTGGTTGTTTTAATAACAAAAATACGATTATTGCATTTACTACCTTAATATTCTTAAATTATCACCGATCAGTATCAAGAAATCTCCGTTCTATTAATACACATGTAAGTATTACACTGTAGTCTATTTTCACAAATTATTAAATTTTTTACTCAAACGAATCTACACCAGTGTACAATCACTTATGTTTCTTTATCATGGAGTTTAGGCAATCAACTCCCAAAGTTAATTGAAAGTAATCAATGGAACTCCAAAAGCCAGTTAATGCGTAATCAAGTCACGTCTTTTAGAGACAGCAAAGCCTCGCAATCTACTTTCGATAGAAGATAGTAATTTGTTATATAATTGGAAAACTTGCAGTTCCATTTATAGTAAAAAATAGTTATCGTAACAGGTCACTATTCGAAAATGTGTATGCGTCACTGTTATCTAGATGATCTAGAATGCCCTTTTGATGCTGGAATGAATTGTATTTGTTACACAATTGGATGATGTCTATACATTTATCTTGTATGTGTATGTAAAATAAGGTACCATACAATATAATCATTACGAGTATAGTTCTTTATCTTAAGGGGGATTGTACAGTCAATGACCAAATTACATCTATTTATTCCATCAGTAAGTAGTCTTTGTCAAATCTTACAACTTTGATGAGAGGATAAAGAATATTAGCAGAACATGGGTCTTGTAGTTGTGATACCAAATCTACTTTTATTTTTATAGACATAGTTATTATTTTTTGGGTTTTTGTGACGAGAGAGCCTATTACGTAACGCTCTCAAATAGCGATCGGTAACCATAAGAATAATCGCAAGTTAATACATATGTCACCTAACTTATTTGAGACCAGTGCCACATTCGGAAAAAAAACACAGTTAATACGTGGGAGCTACATGCCATCTGCTCATGTGGTTAAATCGGAAATAAATAATTTGATCCTGTAGGTGAACGCATGGGCAATGTTCCAAAACTTTAATTAGGTCGTTTGTTTAGGGTGAATCGGTTGTCCATCAACTGCAGATATAAGGGATAGATGCCGGGATGTATTGAGATTTCTGTTGGATAGAAGGTCATTGATTGTAAAAAAGCTATTATATTTTAAGTGTTAAAAGTTGGATTGAGTAGCTTAGGATATTCATGCAATCTCTCTCTGCATTTATCAATATATTTTCAGTGGAACATTAAGGAACAAAGAAGAACTCAGGAAAACAATGAACTAGGACAAGATTGTTATAATGAGCATATGTATCTAGTGCAAGAGGCTCTTGCTGAGCACTATTGTTTGTATGTCATTGTTGTATGCTACTTAACAATATAAGTAGCTTTAAATATACGAGTAGGCGAACAATAGAAAGGCAATTTTATAATAGTATACCTCAGTTATAATTCGTTCTCGACAAATATTAATGAATTAAATTTCAACACATAAGTGGAACTTTTGTTATAATAACACTTTTGTAGAAGGCAACTTTATTTCAAAACAAGAAGGAAATTCAATTCAGTTAAATTAACAGTTATGCATAGCTAGTAAAACAACGCTCCAACACAAAAAACTAACTATTATTATTAGGCTTATAAAAGACTAGCAGTATATGTTTTTTATAATTTTAAAATTAATTCTATGCAAATGTATTTTTATGTAGCTTTGGGAGGCTTTTTTTACTTGGATTGTGAATTAGGAAATTAAATTTTGCAATTTTATCTTAACTCCTTTTCCTAGTGTCTTAACACTTCATTACTTCTGTTCAAGATATATTTAGTTTTTAAACATAGTATTTACCAATAGGCAGTTTTAAATAAATTTTATCTCTTCCCTGACATAAAATGACTCATTTCAGGTTATGACTGTATTACATTCAATGCAATTTTACTTCTCGTCCAACCAAAACTCAAAAAACCAACTAAAACTCCAACCCCAGAGAAAATGTATTTGAAATAAAACTGGAAACTTGGCATTGATACATTTCCAGGCCAAATGCATGTTTCCGCCTGTGCACGACTGGCGTCAAATGAATAATGGATGTGGAGCCCAATAATGGTCCTTTCATTGTTTTTTTCATGAGAAGCAAAAATTTTATGTAATGCTTAATGGAACTGTTATGACCATTGTAAATGTTTACGTCTGATATTATTTATTTTAGAACAAACGCTGGATTCCAGTATAAGATTCAGTTTATCCAACTGATGTATCAATTCTCATTTGAAGTTCTCTAAATTTAACTGGGATAAGGAGTTATTTTCTGGGTTGCTTGTTTCGAATTTCTGAACAGCCTATACCAGCTGTACCCCACGAGGGAAATAAACATTTACTAGAGTTAAGCCTCAGTTAATTTTAAACTGCATTATTGCATAATATGCAAACCTTTTGACAATTGAGACCGATATTAATAATCCCGTTCAAATAAATTGCTACGGACACGCGGAAAATTTGTTTTTTAAATTTGAATCGCCCTAAACCTATTCGCATACAATCGTACTTTACATTTGAGAGGGAATATATTCTGTAAAATGTAATGTCAAGCGGGGAAATATTTATTATTTACGACCTGACAAAGGGTGCAAGGGTGTTCTGGGCTTTAAATCGATGACCATTGTACAGCTTTGGTCCACAAAACGCCGGATTATGTTCGGTAACATGTGTATTCTTAAATGTTACGAATGTGCGGCTTTACAATATTTATGAGGTTTATTTACCAAAATACCTTTGAAATAAAAAATTTTCAAGAATTTTAATTTTTATTAAATTAGAGTAAATTACAAAAACATATTATTTATTGAATAGTTTTCATTTTGTACAGTTATAAGCCGTTTGATTTACATCAGTTACTTTTTCCGTTTTAACTATTATATGCCCTTTTATTAAACTACTATTGAAAATGGTTATACAATTTTTCATATTTTTTTAAACTAAGGATAGAACGACTTGCAGCATTCATGTTCGAAACATTTTGGTTTGTTCTTACTATCTCCGTGGGAGTGTTAAGTCAAACCCGATTGAAAAATACAATAACAACTAATGTGGATCTAAACCGAGCAATGAAACAATTGTTTGATTATAAGTGACAACTTTGAAGGCACGATACTATTTAAACTACTATTTTAAACGGCAAAGTGTGTTCCACACGAAACTCACATAACACTAGCTTATTACATAAAATATAGGTTTTATTAAAATCTGACTACATAAATTACAACTAGCTGGCATTGTAATAGTTAGAAATCCTCGCAGATTGGATTCATTCTACATTTACAACAGCAAAGTTGAACTACTCGTTACACTATTTGTTCCTATTCAACTAACAGTGTTGTTTGGAACACCGGTACTTACGTTAAAATACTGATCCTCCAATTGAAATGGTTTTGTCGTTGTAAATATTCGTTTTTCTGCTTACTCTTTTTGATCAGTGAATTAATCTTATCTAAAATTTATCTCGTTTAAATTGTCATTTGATTACTTTTTATTTCTTTCTTTCGTCTAACAGTTACAGTTGGTTGGTTCAACATTTAATTTCATTACATTTTACCCATATATTAAGGTTCTTTCGTAAAAAAGATTATAAATATTCCTTGAAGGGAACGTTTTATATTCAATTAAATTTTGGTGTCACAATCTATTTTCTATCCCTACGTCCTTTACATGCAATTTACGGTATTTAAGTTTGGGATAGGATGTTTATTTACATTTTTAAAATCATTATGAAAAGGAAATATAATTTAGTTTTTATGCATATATAAACACACTTTTTACCTGCAAATACATTAGCCAAGTAGCATACTATTCAAATGATAGCTAGATGGAGGGTTGAATTTATAACGGGTTGTTTCCTGGTTAGCAATAAAATAAAGTACTTGTATCGCTACTGGGAATATCATTTTCGGATCAGGCATAAAATCGTCCACGTGCATTTAAAGGTGCTGCATTTTGTTCAGTAATAATTTTAAATCAGCTGAAACCACCTTATATGTACATATACATTATATCACTCCTGTGTTAAGGCTTTTCTGCCTTAGTGTGTATTTTACTAATTATTAATAATTAAGATATTTATATATGTGTAATGTACAACTAAACCATTTAAATCTACCAAAAGTGTCTGAAGGAGTCCCCAACTTGTATACTTCACAAGAATCACAAGAATGTGTGAGAGGTACTACAGTATTTAGTTTTCTGTTCTTAAGAGAATAAGCCCTTACGGAGAGGATTTGGTCGTGATAAGCTTTTTAGGGATTTAAAATCGATAGTCTATCCGCTTTGAAAAACAAATTTGAGAAATTTTAAACAAGAAAAATCTGTTATGTTGTCAAAATTGGATCTTTGGAAAACAATCAAAGTAAGAAATAAAAAGGTTCTTAATAAAAATTATTCTTAAAAATTTATTTTGCTATTGATTTAATACATTTTGAACCTCATGGTATTGAAAAGGTAGAGATTGTAACATACTGATAACTTACTTATGACGTTAAAATAATTATTACAAGGGTATTTTTAACATATTTACAATCTTCATTGTATTTTTTACATTTATTCACTTTAAAAGGATAGGTATTGTATTATTTAACATTATACAACATGAAATAACCACAATAATTAATCTTTAATTAATTTTTTAAATTTTTTTTTATTAATTTTTTGAAAAAAATTTTAAGGTTCAAGATGAGGTTCAATTCCTTTTCTTTAAGTTATTATTTTCAGTATAGTGGTTAATATGCCTTCTCACTTGTTTGTGAACTATAGCTTCATGTGTGACATAGCTTAAATCGCCGAATCTTATAGTATTTTAATTTTGGGTTTTGATAGCTGCTGTGAGTAAACCAGGTGTTATGAGCCTCGTGATTCCCGAGCGCCAACAGCCAGCGCCACTTTAGCCTATCGCCAATAGTCAGCCAACTAGTAGACCTGTAGTCTCGTCACCGCAAACAACAACGGTTCCGTGGTGTAGTGGTTATCACATCTGCTTTACACGCAGATGGTCGCCAGTTCGATCCTGGCCGGAATCATAAACTTTTACATCCCTATATGTTTGTAACGATAGAAATCACTAAGTTTTCTTATTAAGTATAATTTATACATTCTGTAATTTCTCTTTTACTTAAGGTTACCTGTGCATTAAAGGCTCGAAATTGCAAATAATTGTTAAGTAAATAATTTAATTTCACCTATACATTAAATTATGCATAGGATGGATTAAAGGTGGGTGAAGATGGGTTAAAAAATGGTGGAAATATTTTAAAACTTAAAATTGCACTACCTAATCCATCTAACATAAAATGCATACCTTTAAATACATAAATGATACATGTAATATTAATAATATACAATTTTGTTTGCAACTTTAAGTTATAAAATCCATAATAACAAGAGGAAATAATGCATACTAGCTCTTATATAAAATAAAAACTGGTAAATTTTAAAACTTGTACAATTTTGCACAAAAGTGTACATATTGTTTGCGTGTTTCCCAAGTTAATACTTCTTAAGCCAAACATATTGTAAAACAGGTGTTTCTGCCTAATATTTTATTGAATTTTATTGTGCATTTGTATTGTCAAAACTTACTACTATAACTGATTGTATTGCATATATGATACTATAAACTATAAGGCATGTGCAAGCGTTTTCCTTATAATAAAAAGTTTTGTTTATACATTATTGTAGCTAACACTCGGTGTCACCGCTTTTTATATGGTCTCAGCACTTTTACAGAACTAGAAAACTACTAATTACGTTTAATCATGTTATTCATAGCTCTAAAATAAAATAATATTTTTTAATATCATTTGAAATAGAGACACCATCTAAGTGCGTAATTTAACCCCAATTTGAGCGAAGGATGAGTGTAGAATGAAGTGTGATGCTTTGTGTAGCTTTGTTACTGACTGAGATCAGCTGTTTCATTAGTCAGGACCATTTATTGAAAGCCCAATGATCAAGGACAGCTGGGTCCAGTTTTGAACAATCAAAACGCCAAACAATTTTCCCATGATCTAACTGGTGGCCTTTTGATTACTAGGCGAGCCTTATAACCAGTAAGCTACTGTAAAATGTATATGGGTGTTTTCTATTGATGTAAAAATTGAGATATTTAGTGCTATTTAAGTTATTTAATTAATGACGCTTAAAAGCCCATGATGACATCTGAGCTTGATGAGCCACACAAATCTAATTATGTATTGAAAATATATTCGTGAATTAATAGTAATAAGTTTATTTTTTCTTTGGTTGTGACAGTATTATGGTTTTCGTGAGGTAAAAAATGTCATAGTGTACAATAATTTTATTTTTAGCTTACCTTAGTGCTGAGTTTGACGGAATTCAGCGATGGGTAAATGGGTATTAATAGACTCCATCAGTAACTCCACTCAATCATGTTAACACTTTTATTAACTGACTAGTTCTCAAATTGGGAATGGTATGAACACCGATTACCGAAGACTTTCCCGTTACATTACTAAACCGACATCTCCTTTACGACTGCCAAACCAACATAGAATGCTCCAGCTTAAATTTTCCAAAAGTTTTCCGAGGATTAAACCCCATTACAAAAATCATCGCAAATTATTTACAGTCGTAATTAAATTCAGAGTAAGTATTTGGCTAATTGCTTTTCACATCAAAATCCATCATGATGTTCAAGGGGTGAAGAATGGGGCAAAAATTGCCAACAAAAGAATTAATTTTAATTGGCCCCATTTCCCTCCCTCCCCGACCACAATAAAGGTAAAGGCCTTTCCTTCTTTTCAAGGATATTGCATTGTCACCAGATCTAATGGCTTGTCATCAAACATCACAATATTATTTTTATTCCATCCACACACTCACTCATAAATGAGTTCGTTTCATTCCATAGCTTAACGACAGTCACTAAAGATGTTCATCGTTTATTACCTTAATATCCTGAACATTTTACCACAGTGAAATAAATCTTTGAAACGAACAAACGATTAAAGGCTCTTTAATCCTTTTTATTTAAATAATTTCTTTATTTACTTTCTTTCATCATCTAACTATGACTACAGACCAGTACAAAGATTCTCTTATTGGTTGATTAGTTCACTACTTAGGTTGAATACATTTGTTAACTGCATGACGTATCTATTCTCACAAAAAAAAATCTTGAGTAGTATGCACCTTACATTGAACTATTCAAAATGTTTCCAATAGACCCCTTCAGACAGAGCTAAAGATGTACAGTTGTTTCCACTAAATGCAATTACTATAAATAATTTGCCAAATCAAATAAATAGTAGTATCAAAGAATGTAATATTCTTAAAGTACAAAAATACAATTCTTTTTACAATAAATAAGTGTTCATGAACCTAAATCTGTGCATAGTCTTCGCCACTATCAACTTAGATAGTCTATCAACATCAGAGGAATTTTGTACTCTGTACACAAATGTAATGTAAGGATATTGGTCGAAACTCCTCAAAGGCCTCTAGACTTCCCGGATATTGAGACCACCTCTCCTGCCTTAGTTCAAACACTAATTATTACACTACAAAGGTAAAACTACATTAGATTGCGCAGAGAAAGACAACAAGTAATATTGTCTAGCTATAGTATTACTGCAAAATTGACGTGGAGAAGTCAATAAAGTGAACTTTTAATTTTATCGAATACGTCTCCGCATTTTTGTTGCTTGTTTTTATAAGCTTTCGGGTATTTCACAATAATAAGGAAATTTTTTTGGGATCAAAACTTGACGGTCAAGTCATTTATTGAGTTGAATTTTATTAAGTACACTACAGTGGTTAGGTTAGGTTTTATACTATAGATTATTAATTAGTTAGCTAGCGTGTTACTTTGGTAAAATCGCTTATAAAGTTATGTTTACAATTTGTCCACAGCTTTTATCACATCTTGCTGTAAACAAACTACATTTATCAACCCTCATAACATATAATAATTAAAAAGGAAGGGGGGAGGTAGGGTGGTACAAAAACGACGTTGATCACGAATACAACTTAAGTACATATTAATTCCTGTTAGTCCATAAACAGTAATGATGGACGAAATCTAACATCTGGTTCATACGCAAAATTGAAAACGTGAGTACATGTTAGAAAATATGGTTAGTTTTAATAAAATCTTTTTGATTTGAAAGCCAGTTGTTATCAGTCAAAATAGTTAAGTTGTTGTATTGAGAATGGTAGTGGATTTTACAATTATAGAAAATAATAGAATATGCCAAAGGGAATGAAATATATTTATACCTATAATTAATAGATTGTTTGTCTGAGCATTTCCGGCCAATGGTTGTTTTAATACTTTAAATAGTACAGTGCTTAAAAATATATTTACTCAATTAGATAGTAACACTATGAGTCTATGTTAACATCCTTCAAAAAAAAATTACAATACGAAATCTGCTTAATATTATTGTATTGCATATCTTTAATTGAATATGTAAAATAGAAGTTAGAATGATTATTCCCATTTCATTTTTCGTTGTTATGGACGGAGAGATGTAATTAGAATTTATTATATGGAATTTCAGTGTACGTGTATTACAATCCCTTTGATAACCCTTGTTGATTAGATTGTAATACGTAATATGGGTTGCTAACTTGAAAATAATATTGGTTTCGATAATTAAATAAATTAGAATATTCGATATTGTACTTACCATGAAATTAGTCAAAATGTTGCTGATTAAGTTTGCACCACAGAAAGAATAATTCAAACTATTATTGTGTGCCTTAAAATTAATTATATTTATACTTATTTCCACTTTTGATAAAAAAAAAGAATGCATCAGAATTTGTGTACTATTTCATACAAAATTATTTTTTAATAATTCCTGAATTAATTTACCAACTAAAACAACCTTAATGAAATTTTGAGATACCATTACAGATAAGCCGACGCATCAAGCACAGAAGGTATAAATGGGAAGAAGGACTTTTATAAAACAAATTACATCAAGATTAAGCTTCTAATGAGATTCTGAAGGAAATCTCAAGAGATCTTAGTTCTTTCCTTACACATTTGTAGTCGAAATATCGTCTATGTCTAATGAACCAAGCAGGATATTCCTACTGGTAGGTTTATACTCGGTATATATATATAAGTAGATATAATAGGAGAATATGACCCCACTTTCGGCGTTTTAGAGGCACTTTTAGGGCACTTTTTATAGGGGAAAAATGAGAAAAAAATGGAAGAGCTTTTTTTGGCCACTTTTTTTAAAGACCCAGCTCTCGACCTATACACCCCCAAAAATTTTCTACTCTTTTAATACTAAAAATCACGTCTGAAAATGGTGAGCTTTTTTTTGGCCACTTTTTTAAAGACCCGGATCTCGTCCAATACAAGCCCATACAAATGTTCAAACTCCATTAAAATTTCAAATCCACATCCATTCCCATGTATATTTTCAAAACCATGTGAGGTTTGCGCGTGAACTCGGGCACGCTCCCGGCTCATGACGCGCTCCCTTGGACATCCTTAGTGGAAATCCATGAGTTCTGGCTACTTGGGAACCCAAGCCATTTGACATACAACGAATCACCCTTTCTCCTAATTATCTTCTCTACCAAATACATGTCCTTATACTTGGTCTTTAACAACTCCTCTGTATAGAAGCCTCCCCTGATTATATTGCCATTTTCATCTTTCAAGATATAAGTCACAGGCTTTGTATTCTTAACTTCTGCTATTGTAAATAGTTCCCCTGTCCAATTTGGAGTATAACCTTTACTAAAAACATGTTTATACTTGGAAATCCTTACGCTATCACCTACCTTATATCTTGGCTTTTTAACTTGCACTACTTTAGAAGTCAACCTCTCATGCACATATTTACTATTCTTAACATTTACTTGGTTAGGCTTCATTCCTATAGATCTATGCACTTTATTATTATATTTTCGAATTAACTTTGGAAGTAAATCCAACCATTTATAACTTCCCTGAGCACTAAATTCTCTATATAACCAATTCTTTAAAGTTCTCTGAAACCTCTCCACAATTGCAGCCTTAGTTGTAGAAAAAGTGTGATAGTGATTAATATTTAAGTTTTTCATTAGTTTGCTAAAATATTGATTAAAAAATTCTTTTCCATTGTCAGATTGAATGTTTTTAACCCCCTTTGGTAGAATGGTTTTAATGGCTTCTGTAACCACTAACCCTGTCTTATTCTTTAGTGGAGCAGCATAAGCTTTTTTAGAAAATGTATCTATTAAAGTTAAAATATATTTATTGCCAGAATTTTCTCTAGCATAGTTTTGCATATCAATTAAATCTATTTGTATGGTTTCGTTTATACCTAATACTTTAAAAGACCTTCTAATGAAATTCTTTCTTGCAGGCTTATGAAGTTCGTATGCAATTTCATTCATTTTTTATAACATCATCCTTTCCTGTAACTCTAAATACATCACCATTAGCCCCAATCAATAGATTATCTTCCATTCTTTTAAATACATAGTTTTCTGGTATATATGGTCTATTATCTATATACTTAAATCCACTCAAAGATGTGGGGTCAGCAACTAATAAATCAGAATTATATTCCATCAAATTAAATTTTTTTTCTCCATATACAAATTTTGATCCATCGTAATGCATAGATTGTGACATTAGACAAATATCATCCGAATGTTCCCCCTCTGGTAGATTTCTTATAAATTGATTTTTGGCATCCCAACAATGTAGTTTTTTATTATAAGTTATGGTCTGTTCTTTTGTAACACAGTCAGTGTCATCAATGGCAGGTTTAACACGTACTAACCTTTTATTATTAAAATTCCAATAGCCTACTTCCATTTTTGGAACTTGTGAAACATTCACAGCATCTTTACTATCTGTACCTTCCATCAAATTACTAATTTTCTGTTTCTTAGCATTCCAAACACCATTCTCTGATTCTAAAAATTCATAATTATTATCGTCTTGTACAAATTTACCATCTTTTCGTATTAAAGTCTGTTGTAAAGTGGGCACATCATTTAAACTTTCACCCTTTTCTACATTAGTAATTTTCCGTTTCTTAGCATTCCAAACACCATTCTCTGATTCTAAAAATTCATAATTATTATTATCTTGTACAAATATACCACCATCTGTTCGTATTAAAGTCTGTTGTAAAGTGGGCACATCATCTAAACCTTCAGCCCTTTCCACATTAGTAATTTTCTGTTTTTTAGCATTCCAATTTTTATTCTTAGATTCTAAAAACTCAAATTTAGTTTTACCTTGTAAAAAGATATCACCTTTTCTAGTTAATGTCTGTCCCAAAGTTGATACATCATCTACAAACTCCCCATCTTTAACATTACCAATTTTACGGTTTAAACCATTCCAACTATCGTCTTGTAAATTTAAAGTAGGTTCACTATTAGCCCTGGGTTCTGCAGGCTTATCATATGGATTATATAAACGATAAAATTTATCTATAAACATATTTTTATTTAATAAATAATACCACTTTCTCTCAATTCCTCAATAATGGAATCTATTTCATTATCCACTCCTGAGTTACCGGCTTGGCGACTTAGCCAAAGAAGTCTTAACCTATCTACAAGCTCATTAGGATCATCCCAATAAATATAGTCTATTTTATTACCAGTCACTTGTCTCAAACCTTCACCAACAGATTTAAAAAGAGGTTTAATTATATTAAGATATTTAGTATGTCTATTACTTGAAATTGGTGCACCATCTTTGTAACTCTTTAAATGTCCATTTGTAGCTTCCAAAATCTCTTTATAATTTTGTAAATCGGCCGGAGTATAATCCTCAGGTTCTTTTAAAGTTAACAATTGCCACAAACCTTTTGTCCCCTTGTAGGTTTTATTTGCAATTGTAACATCATCATTGGCAATATCAACTTCCTTATTTCCAATAAAAAATTTATTTGCTTCTCGTCTAATACCATATGTAGTGTCTGTCATACTACTTTTACTGAGGTAATTTCCTAAATAGTCTGATGCTAAAAGACCAAAATCTAATTTCTGTGGGGTGGATTGCTGTAATGGTTGCAATCTTGGTATTATTGGTATTCTAGATGGAGTCATTGGGAGAATCTCCATTCGAGGCCTCTCTGTTTTGGCGATTTTTTTTAATTCTTGTAATGGCTCTATTAAAGGTTGGAATGTTTGAAACCTCTCTTCAGCCTCTAGAAACTTGCCACGTTTTAAAGCTCTATATTTCTCTCGTATTTGATTTGCAGAGTCAACCAATTCTTGTTGAATGTTTTTCATCTTTTATTTACATTTTATTTATCTCATTTGACAAAGGATTGTACTCAAACACTTTATCATGTATTATCAAACAATATGCAGATGTATTTGCTGGCACATTTTCTGCAGTTTCAATCTCTAATTTAATATCAACAATTCCTTCCTTCACTGTTTCGTTCTGTCTAGAACAGTCTATTACAATTAGTGGATATTTCTTCATAAACTCAGCCCTACTAATCATAGGATCTGGGATAGTATTATAGTAAGTCTCTCTAAACCTCATAAACATCTCATAAGCTTTAGAGACATCTCCATTTTCAAAGTCGAGATTTAAATCACTATAAGGATAATATTCAGAGTTTAGAAATACTTTGAGATTTTTTAACTTACAGTGATCAAATTCATCAGTTCTTTTTCGTGCACTATTATCCCTAGCTGTTTGGAAACCAAATATAATATACCTAGGCTTCTCCAAACTGGAAGATGTCTTTACTGACCATGTATGTCTTGTAGTATTGGGATATGATGGAAGTTCATGCAACTCTAAGCTTCTAAATGCAATTTGCAAATTTTTATTTTGCAATAACATCTTTTGTAATTGTAACTTTTCCCCATCTGATGGTATCACATGTGGCATCACCCATTGAATTGAGTTAAGTGTAATTTTAGGAATCGTATCAGCAGTGCCACTGGCTGGAGCACTAGCGGTTGTTAATATACAATTCAAATCATTTTTGGATCTTTTCAACACCAATTCTTGTTTGACATTTACTAATACCTTATTAAAGTCCTCGAATACACCCATTAACAGCTCTAATGGCAAACATGTACTAAACTTGCCACCTTTATGGAACTCTTTTAAATTCGTGTCAGAATCAAATGCTACATTTGACAATTTAGTAGTTTTATTGTAAGAGCTCAATATTTTCATAAGACTAGAAATTCCTGGGTTTCTTACAATGTCTATTTCTTTACCTGCAACTTCATATCTAATTTCATCAAATAAGAACGCAAATGCATTATTTATAAAATGACCTTTATCATGATTCTCAATTTCTCCCTTAATATACAGATAACTCCTACATGGGAGAGTTAGCAAATCTTGATTATTAATACATATTCGAATTTCATCAGAATTATTTATTGCCAAAGTGTTGTGGGGAACATAGGAGTGATTTGTAATTTTAACCACACTATCGTCGAATTGGGATTTCCCTGTAACGTCTAGAAAATCTTCCATTTTTATTAATAGAAAATTTTAACTTTAGTCCTATTGACTTTAGGAACCTAGCATTTTGTGCACTTATAGATAAATTCTTATAAATTCTCATATCTTTTTTATATGACAAGTAATTGTAGTTTCTTCTCCGTTAAAGTCAATTGCCTTGTCGTGCTGATCGGCAAATGTAATACTGACAACATCTAAACTTCTCTTATTTACAGGAAAATATATAATATTTCTTGGAACTTCGATAATTTTGTAGCCAGGAGGAGCTTCTGGATAAAAGCTATGTATGGTGTGTGATTTGTTTCCATTTAAATAGGACCCGTTTGCAATGTTACATTTTACTCTAATCACATTTACATTATTAATGTTTATTTTATTTGTAGATTCAAACTGAACACCAGGAGTAGAAACACCTTTAAATCCCAATAAAACAGACCCTAAACATGGTTTTGTAAAATCAAACACGTGGCTAGAAAGTAATGTCGCTTTCATAGTTTTATTATTAGCTGTAAGGAAAAAGTCTGGGATTTGCTTTTGAATTTCCTTTGCAAGCTCAACCACCTCATATGTTCCTTCAGAAATTTCTATTGTAACTGGAGCTTTGTGGTCATAATAGAAAACATCATCACCTTCTCCAATGGTTAATTTGTTGCCTTTAAGTTTATTTAATTTTGGAATAAGCCCTTTGAATAAAAGTTTGACTTTAGTATTAATTAATGCTTCTCCATTTTTATGTATTATAACTTTAAGTTTACCATCTAATAACTGGTTTAAATCATCAACTAAGATCTCTCCCTTTGGTAATGTTTTTTTCTCTACTTTGTAATATGTTAAAGTATTTAGAGGTTTTTTCACATTAAATATAGAATTATAACTTTGAAAATCAACTAATCCAATTACATAATCATCATTTAATTCTATGGGAGGAAAGAACACTGACTTTAGCTCTGGCTCTGTACCCGAAAATGTTATAGTAAATGAATCCATTTTTATAAACAAAAATTTTTTATGAATGATAAACATAAAATTCCACAAATAGAACTATTTAAATCTTGTATTTGATCGGTTGTATAGAATATTTTATGTCCCTCAAAATATTTAATTATTTCTTTTGGAGGTTGGATTCCAAATGGGTCAAAATAAATTACAATATCTTTATTTTTACGATATGCTGTCCAATGTGTGCCAGATGAACTGTCTAAATTAACTATTCCGCACTCTTTTACTTTTGGTGTTAGATTTTTTAGCTCGTTTTTTAGGTACACCCCCCGGAAGTGAGGCACGTCTTTTGCGGCCTCTAACAGCTGGTAGTTGTCCATCTTTTTTATTAAATTTTAATCCCATTCCCATTTTTGCTTTTGCCTTCATCAAATTTGTCACCGCATAAGCTGCAGCTCTTTCAGCAAGATTTGCGTCCTTGGCCGTTACTCTAGTCCAAGCTAAGTCTGCTAATCTCATGTCTGCTTTGTTCCGAGCAGCAGTATCGGGATTATTCATGTAGAATATGTCATGCTCTTTACAATAAGAGTCTAGTTTATTTTTTGGAGGTACATTTTTAGCTAAATTCTCACGTACATTTGTCCCAGGTCCACAGTACCGATATGATGGTATGTGAAGTGGAAATGGAAGATTATTTATAAGAGTATTCAATAGCCCTCGACCCCTGTAAGGCTTTAAGAATAAACCTTTGCCTTTTTTACATGTTTTCTTATTATCATTTTTCACCATTTTTATTATATAAAAAATGTCTTTTATTCAACAAAAACATAAATTTAAAATAGTACATACTAAGGAAAATATACCAAAGAAGTTGGGTCTATTTCCTACCAATATTCGATGTGTTATTTGTGGTCCAAGTGGAAGTGGGAAGACGGTTGTAATTTACAATTTAATTGTAAGAAAGGAAGGATTAAAATTTACAAACTTATATTTAATATCTAAATCTTTAGAACAAGAAAAATATAAAAAAATAATTGAAATATTTAGTTTGTGTGACGAAGTGAAATTACACACGTTTACTGACTGTGAAATCACACCAAATGATGTAAAATCACAGTCAGTTGTTGTATTTGATGACATAAATAGTCAAAATATTACACAATTTTTTTCAATGGGTCGACATAAAAATATTAACTGTTTTTACTTGTGTCAATCTTACAGCAAAGTACACAAACATTTACGTGATAATGTAAATTTCCTAATATTATTTAAACAAGATGATTTAAATTTAAAACATGTATATAACAATCATGTTGGTAATGACTTTTCATTTAACCAATTTAGAAATCTCTGCCACCAATGTTGGGATAAAACTAAATATGGCTTTTTCGTAATAGACAAAGAAAGGTCAAAGAATAATGGCAAATATAGATTTATGTTTGACCAATTTTATAGTGACCAAGCGCAAGCGTATTGATGCCATCTTCTAGAATAAACCTCTTGTCATCGTCAAATGATAGTACTTTCTTGTTCATGGTTAAGGTTTGAAGATGATGATTTATAGATTTAATTCTTGTCACATTCTCATAGTAATCTTGCCCAGTTGCAAGGCAGTTCAAATAATGTTGATGTCTGAGGAGATGTTTAACAGTGGCACCATCAGCTCCTTTAGCTTTCTTCACCTCTAAAGCTTGCTTGTCTTCTTCATATAACCATTTTAGAGGAATGTAAGAATATAACTTTGGTCTTAAACCACAATATTCATACATAATATGACCACCTAATTCATCTTTAAACTTTCCAGTGACTTTTTTATTTTTATCAGAGTATAAGAAATGGTCTTTACTATATCCAGAGGTATCAAAATAGTGTAAGTCACATTCTATTTCCTTGTAAAAGTCCTCTGTAACTATAGCATACATTAATGAATCTGTATCTGTCATTAGAAATCTTTTGTTCTTAAATTTTGACATATAATTATAGTGGAAATCATACATTATTACTTTACTGATATCCAAAATGGTCATTCCTAAATATATTGGTTTATTAAACTTTACAACTAATTTATTTAAATGTATAGCATGTAAATTGTTATCAAACTTTTTGCTACAGTCAAACCTTGGATTAGTGACATATTTTGTTAATAGTGACTCATCCTTGAGATATATATCACGAAACTTGCGTTGATTCATGATTGTTCGACCAAAGAGACTATTATTTAACAATTTATAAAAGTCTTTTTCGAAATCATTTTTAGCCCATTTTCGTTTTTCAATATTAAAATTAATATAGGGCGCAAGCCATTTTGATTGTCTAAATTTTAAAATTCTGTGGTATTTTGTAACAATCAAACCCAATTCCTCATATTTTTGTAATGCTTTGTAATGTAAAATATATTTAGTTTTGTCATTTAAATTAGGTATTAATTTTCCATTCATTTTCTCAGGTGCTAATGGATAGTCATTATGTAAATCATGTAAGTTTTTATCATATTTTAAATCAACTTCTAAAATGTATCCAAACTCATCATTTTGATTGCATTTGTAGTCTATCTCATTCGTCCAACGAAATCCATCCACGGGTAGTATCTCACACATAGCTGTGGAGTATAGCGAGTTACAATCTAAATATATTAAATACACACTTTCTTGATTGGGATCATAATGTTCTCCCATATATCTATTATTGGCTTTAGCGTAACGTGTGGAAATCATACTGACTCCTCCTCTGATTGCACTTTCTATGAACAAATGCATGTCAATATCTTGAAATAATTGTAATTTTATACCAGTCATTCTAAGACAAGCCTCCCATGTTAGTCCAGGAAGTGAATACATATGTACGGGGTCAAGTTTGTAATCTTTTAAACACAGGTCTCTAAATGTCTCAAACACATCAGCCAGTAGCAATACATCTGTTTTAAGATATAAATCATGATATTCTTGTAAATTATTTATATTGAAATGGGTCCAGACATTTTTAGCATGTTCATATTCGATGGGAGAGATATGTTCTTTAGTTAAAGTACTGTAAAATTTTTCAATTGGAGGTAGAGACTCTGCAAACTTATCTGGGCCTGTCATATATTCATAGGGAAATACGCCTTTGCGTTGTAGTAGTGGATTGTCTATGAATCTAAATGTATTTAAATTGGAAGCTAATTTGTATAATGGAAGGGACAGAAAGTTATAGGAATCTAAAAATACTAAATCATCAACAGAGAATGAAATGTACTTTTCCATATCTTTGGCTATGCAATTTAATTTACGATTAAACTTTCCCAAGTGTTGCATAATTAAATGTCCATCGTAATTTTTCAAGTTATGGAAGAATACTGGTATTTTCTTTGTTACTTTATAGTTTAAATTACAATCATTGTGGGCAGCTCCACGGTATTGGCCATTTGAATGACAATGTTCTCGTACCCTATCAAAATATAGAGGCTTTTCGCAAATGTGACAATGTGTTGAGTTTTGGAAAGATGCCTCTTGCTCAGGAGTCATTACAAGGGGAATATATATCACCATTTGACTTTTAATAAAATCATAAGTCTCAAATAATCTTTCGAAAAACACATCCATAACATTTGCACCACTATATAACTCTTCAGAAATAATCTTAGAATCTTTTACTACGACAAATGCAAATCCCGATGGAATATGTAAATTGGAGTTTATAAAGCACTCAAAATCAGCATAAATCACAAATGGGGCTTTAAGTTGATATTTATAATTTTTAAATTGTAATGTATCTTGTTTAGACATTTCCACTCTTTGAGCATCAAAGTTCTTACAATATGTTATATGATGTTCTAATTTATCTTTGGTGTAAAAATGTTGTAAACAAAACTTGCAAAAATACTTCTTATTGTTATGTTTTGTAGACCGCAGCATTAACATATTAAAATTACGAATTAAACAGTAATGTGATTTACGACCTTGTTGTAATAATAATAGATCTATATGAGTATTACTATTTAGTTTGGTTCTTCTTAATGGATATATAAATTTTTGGTCTTCAACTCCAAATACATTAACACTTATATTATTCTTTCTTTCAAATTGATCTATGTCAGATATTTTTACGGGATATTTTATATTTGTCATGTTCAACTTACCTACATAGGGTGCATAGTTAGAGACTCTATTAGCATGTTTAGCATTCCTTGGATATAAAGCTGCTAAAATTGACCAAAGGAAGCATTTATTATCAACATTCTTTATATTTAAAACTGCTTTTGTCAATTTAATGCTTTCTGGTGTAGGAATGTATGACTTTGGAGTTAGGGGCTTATACTTGTAAACGTGCAACTGCCAATATTTAGTGTGGTCATATATCCATCCACTACCTTCGGCTTGATATTTGTGTATGGAAGCGTCAATCTTTAAAAGAGCATTTTCAATTTGAGGCTTTAAATCTCTCTTCTCAATGGTTAGTATAGTAAGGCTTCTGAAATCTGCAATACATTCTTTCTCATTAACTAATTTTCCATTTTGATCTATTGTATATTTTATAAATTTGATTCTCCTTACTAAAGTCCATTTTATTGGTAGAGGACAAGATTGAAGAGTACTTTTAAGTTCAGTTTTAATCGATTCACCAACAAATTTAATCATTGTATATGGACATTTGTTACAAGAATTTACGTGTCTTTTAAAATGACCAACAACATTTCTTTTACAGAAATTACAAGTCTTATGAGTTTGTAATATATGAGATTTTAGAGCTATGTTACTATCACAGATTAAATCACAAACTTTGCACAGTTTCACCTTCATTTTATGTATTACCTTGTAGTGGCGAATAAGGTTGCTTTTTTTGGAGAGCGATGCAAAACAATGTTGACATGTGGTCTTCATTTTTATATATGAAATTAAAAAATAGTTTGGCATCTTCTATATAGTAGAAATTACATTTTTACAATTTAAATTAATGAGAAGTAATAATTCAAATCATAATTTTATATTTTAATATTCAAAACAATTTCATACAATAAGATTTGGCAATTGTAATTTTCTAAATCAAAACTAAATCCTAAATCTTAAATAAAAACTCTTTTTAGCAGAATGCTGAGTCTACATTTATACAGATTTAGTGTTAGTTATTTTAAAGGAGACTTGACAAAATTATATAGTGAATATAATTCGGCTAAGTTTTTAAATAATAACTTGTGCACACTTTTGACTCAAAGTCCCCAGTGATTGAGATTCGGCTAAGTTTTAAAAAAAAACTTGTACACTTTTGACTCAAAGTCCCCAGTGATTGAGATTCGGCTAAGTTTTAAAAAAATAACTTGTACACTTTTGACTCAAAGTCCCCAGTGATTGAGATTCGGCTAAGTTTAAAAAGAATAACTTGTACACTTTTGACTCAAAGTCCCCCGGTGCGTAAAGTTTGGCTAAGTTTTTAAATAATAACTTGTACACACTTTTGACTCAAAGTCCCCCATGAGTGAATTTGGCTAAGTTTTAAAAAAATAACTTGTATATATTTTTGACTCACTTAAAAATAGTAATAACAAAATAAGTTACTTTTTTGGATAGAGAAGCAGCACACAGTTGACATGTAACTAAAAAACAAAGTTAGCATCTTCTATATGGTGGAAATTACATTTTAGACAATTTCAATTAATGGGAAATAATAATTTAAATCAGAATTTTAAATTTTAATATTCAAAACAATTTCATACAATAAGATTTGGCAATTGTAATTTTCTAAATCAAAACTAAATCCAAAATCTTAAATAAAAATACTTTTTAGCAATTCAGATTGCTGAGTCTACATATATACAGAGTGAGTGTTAGTTATAGAGAAGACTATGTTACCTATGTTAAAAGGGACTCGACAAAATTATATAGTGAGTATAATTCGGCTAAGTTTTTAAATAATAACTTGTGCAAACTTTTGACTCAAAGTCCCCTAGTGCGTGAAGTTTGGCTAAGTTTTTAAATAATAACTTGTGCAAACTTTTGACTCAAAGTCCCCCATGAGTGAATTTGGCTAAGTTTTTTAAAATAGACTTATATACATTTTAAGTTCCTTAGTGACTGTTCAAAATACTCTAAGTGTTTAAAAATAGATTTATATACATTTTAAGTTCCTTGGTGACTGTTCAAAATACTCTAAGTGTTTAAAAATAGACTTATATACATTTTTTACAAGTTCCTTAGTGACTCAATTCGGCTAAGTTTTGAAAAATGGACTCGGGAAATTAGCTACACTCCTAAGTTAAAAGAAATACAGGGTATGAGTACAAGCATCAATTACGTCACCAATTGATCCCATGACCCGACACGCGACAACATATTACAATAGTCTAGCTTAGATGTCAAAGACTTACCATAACAAGAAGATCCAGGTGGAAGAGTGAGTGATGATTCCGTAGAATGCCCCCCTTATATACCACAAAATTGTCTAAATTAATTTAGAACTTAACAATGGAAATTGAACAAACTGAAATTGAACAATTGAATAATTGAGGTCAATCAAATCAAACATATTTGGTAATTGTCTAAACCTGCCCCAGACAGACTGGCGCCAGACAGGCAGAGAATGTTGACAATTGGTTTTGATTGGGGTCATTAGGTTACACTCACAGTCATTCATTTGAGTCAGGCATAGTTTACACATAGCCATAAGCGTGCCCGAGTTCACGCGCAAACCTCACATGGTTTTGAAAATATACATGGGAATGGATGTGGATTTGAAATTTTAATGGAGTTTGAACATTTGTATGGGCTTGTATTGGACGAGATCCGGGTCTTTAAAAAAGTGGCCAAAAAAAAGCTCACCATTTTCAGACGTGATTTTTAGTATTAAAAGAGTAGAAAATTTTTGGGGGTGTATAGGTCGAGAGCTGGGTCTTTAAAAAAAGTGGCCAAAAAAAGCTCTTCCATTTTTTTCTCATTTTTCCCCTATAAAAAGTGCCCTAAAAGTGCCTCTAAAACGCCGAAAGTGGGGTCATATTCTCCTATTATATCTACTAGACTTGTATTAGTATTAGTATTTTACCACAAACTCACCTTTCACTTGATATGATATTACAAACTTTCATCAATGTGAATCTAGGTCAGGTATAAATTATTTTTGTATGTATATTTATTTTGTTTAAGTTTATCTTATATATTATAACATTGAGAAAATCTATTATAAAATATAAAGAATACAAATAATAATTTTCAAAGTTTATAGTAGCGTTTTGGAAATTATCTAGTCTTTACTGTTGTCACCACTGGAACTGTCTGAATTACCTACTTTAAAAGCCTTTGGATTACTGCAGAACCCTGGGTTATATGATGAAATACAGGCAAGTTTTCTTTGCAATAAAAAAAATCAAATTGCATAAGTATTTTTGTACTGTGACGGACTAAATATAGGCTAGATATAATTTTAATGAAATGTATAACCATTAAACATTCAAACTTAAAGTTGATCGATTTGTGTTTACACAAAGTTACCTCGTTTAGCCGGTGGGAAGGGTTGTCTGTATCGTAAAAATGGTCAATTCAAGGAAATAATGTGGTAGAATTCTAATGTTCCAACTAAAAATTTATTGGAATAGCTTTTTAAAATTGATCTCCCAATTCACTGGAAATTTTCACGAATTTCCAACAATTTCCTCACCCATATAAAAGACATAATACGAGGTTGAGAAAGAACCCCACTTACTAATCCACAAATAAATAGCTTAACTAAAAATTGTCCAACTAAATTAATTCACGTATCTTTCTACGCAATGTTTTCATTATTTTACATATACGAAATATAATTAGTACTAAATTCTCTAACGTAAAATACATATTGGCATTTCAGCTTGCCATTTAAATAGTGGCTAGAAATCGATTCCATTGAATAAGGTATTCATCGCCTTCCAGATACAATGGACTTTCCAGTCAAAAGAACCGTTTGACATATGATAAGCCACGGCCAGGTCCTCAACTGCTTTGGGGACATCTTGGGACGATTCAATTGGTCCTATCGTGTTGTCATTTTGCTATGTACTGAGAATTGATTTATTTTCTATTGCAATAATGCATTCACACTATTATCGTAAGTTCCCAACTTGGTACAAAAGATTTTACCTTTTTGAATTAACACACTGATCACGATTACCTTGAACAGTTTTATGTTATATCAAGATAGTAGAATCTAAAATTATTTAATTTTACTTATAATACTTTCATGTTTACAAAGTCTGTTCTTTTAAATAGAAGTTTATAATTCTTTAATAAACATCAATTTAAAATAAACATAAACGTAAATAAACATTCGTAATATAAAAAATAGTTATTCAAGCATTTTTTTACTTTGATATATGTTGATGCAAAATAAAAAGTTTAACAATAGTTCTGTGATTTTTTTTTTATCTGCCTTATGCCATTTTTTTATGTTTATATATAAAATAATACAAAAAAAAAATAGTTGTATACACCGATTATTATTTCTGGTCCAGTAAAATGCTAAATTAATATAAATATTTACTTATGTTTAAATAAAGTTTTACTTTTAAATATAGTTAGCTGATTTACTTTACTTATAAAGCATATGAAATATTTGAAAATATGTCCATCAAGTAGTAAATCATACATTTCTTAGTATTTCTTTGTTATACCTAAAACTACTAAATAAAACACACATGTGTTTAAAAGACCATTTAAAGCTTTAATGATTTTGGTTTTGTTTATTCTAGCGAAGTGTGAATAACATCTAAATAGAATTAACCCCTAAAAATATCTCCAAATGTCAAATTCTAGTCCCAGGCTATGCGAGACAAAATGTATAGTTATTCAATGTATTTATTCAAATCATTACCATTCCAATAAGGTGCTTTCCCAATATCTATTCAAGCAAAGTAAATGAACCAAGGGTCTAAGGAAGAGAAATTGAGGCCAACTTACTTCAATTGCTCTGTGGAAGACGTTTACCAGTAAAACTAAAATTTTACTTTTTAAACGTTCTAAATTCGTCCTTTTCCTTTAAGCTATTTGTTTAGAATTGGGTTTAGTTAAAAAAAGCTTTGTAATTTTTCTTCAAAGAAGATACAGTAAGAATGTAATATATCGCTGAAAAAGCTATTTTAAGTTTGACTTATACGTTAGGGAACACAAATACACTTCCTGTAATATAAGCTTAGGTATTTAATGTATTATATACATTGCTTCACATATTTATATACTGACTAGTGTACTTAAGCTACACCATTTATAAAATTACTTCAATATTTGTCAAAGATTGAAGGATAAAATAAGGCGGGTAATTTAGTTTAAAATTAGTTTTTTAAAATTAATGAATCCCAGAAACCCTTTGGAGGAGCAAAGTGAACTCATCTGCAGATAACTTAATTGAAAGAAGATTGTGCACCGATATTTTAACTGAGTTATAAACTTTGTAGCTTCGATTGCAATCCTAAGCTATCTTTACTCATGTAAAAGTAACGACTGTATTTTCAAATAATGGCGTTGGATGAAAAATCAAGGACAAAATTAGCCTTTATAAGTTTTTGTGTAAGCTCAGAATTAATTATTACTGAATTATTAAATCAAGGAGTTACAGACTAACGATGTTCTTTGTTAAAATACTCCATCACAACTTGTCATAAATTTCCTATAGAAATGATGAGCTGAATAACAAGTATCAATATTGCATTTTTTTTTATTTATGGTTTTTAAATTTGTAGTGTCGAGAAATAGCTATGATGAGTAAATATTATATTGTTACATGTGTGAATTGTCATTCGTAAAGGATATTTATCAATGTTCGTACTCAATGCTTAAAACTGTAAGTACTGCATTGTAAATACGGTTGTCACAATTAAATAATTGTGGTAAACCGTTTATAGGAAATTAAAATTGACAAAAACCAGAGTTATGGCTTGAATATTGGGTTTTTGCTTGACATCCCTTTAATTTTGTCAGTAAAATATGTTATCAAATTATGTCTCTTGTGTCACGGTCAAGTTTTAATATTGATGCCAAGGGGCCCAACTGGGCTAGTTGTTAGAGGGCTAGATATTGGATTTAATTTCCCAATCGACTGTAGTGTTCAGTTATGATGTCTGCTTTCTGGTGTTTTCGTGTCTTTGTAAAACTGCTCTATACATAGAGATACCTCGTATAACCAGGAATAAAGAACTCCTACTCTAAAAGCCATAAATTTAATTAGTCGTCCACAACAATTATAAACAATATTATTCACTAACGTATGTTTATGTATAGACATTAAAAATAATTGTTTTATTCGCTCATGTAGTGCCAACCTAAGCAGCTATAAATATCATATCTATCATTGCGTGTTTGTTTGAATGTATCATCATTTTTTCATACAGGTACAATATATTTTAATCAGTTTTCAAGATAGTTTGGGAAGTTAAGTTGTTGAAATTAAAAAACTTAGTTCTAAGCATCTATAACGTATTCAAATTGGAATATAAATATTTTAAAAGTGTTATAATTTACGAACCAAATATTACCTACGTCTTACCCAACGGAATAAAGAGTTCGTACAATTATTGAAACTAGTGTACATTTACATAATGTACAAAAATATTTGTTAACAGTTTAAATGTGATCATAGATAAAAGTTTCGTTTCTTCTCTGGAAATAATTTGAAACGAATTAAATTAATTTAACAAAAAACCCAGATAATCAATTGGTTTTGTACTGGTGGTTTTTTTTCGTTCGAAGTTATACATCTCTCTAATCTAATATTAATTGACTGGATTTATAATTAAAATATGTTGTACTTAAATATTCGAAAGTATTGTTTTCAACTAGACATTTTCACAACTATTATTTGTAACATCGGAATACTTAGGCACTTACTTAGGCACTTAGGATACTTAGGTTTACTTTTTCACATTTGGATAGTAAAAAAATGGTATTTCTTATATTTTTATGAAAATATTAATTTCAATCCATTGTTAATAAAAGTCAAAAAAGTGTTAATAGCATGATTAATAATGACAAGTTTAGGTCTGACATTGATGAGATTAACAACTGTATATATTGCATAAAAAATGTTGTTATAAAGTTGGAAATAATGCTTTTGAGAGAGATACAAAATAATAGGACATTGTATAATAACAAATGTTTCATGCAATTCATAACAATCAAATTATGCATTTCTAATGAACAAATATATTTGATAATTAATAAGAACGAATAGAATTTTTTTTTATTTATGCAATGAAAATAAACATTTTGTGGTGATAACATATCCAGAGCATTATACTAAAGCATACGAATATTAATTCATAAGAATTAATATTGAAGCACATATCCGATAAACATGAAGTTCTAGTGTCCCTATTCCAATAATTTTGTTATTAAATGCACGTAAAAATTATTGGAAACATAATTTACCCTATTACAATTCAGTTAAAAATATAAGGGTCATTAAGTTTCGTGGAAATATTTTTTGTTCCACCAGTAATTCCTGTTAAGTTCCAACCGTTTCGCAATATTTTCGTTCTCTTTGTATACAGAAGACGAGTCAAAGGTAAATAGAAAATCAAGTTAGTAAACGTCACTGAACATGAAAGGAAAATTACGTTACATTTTCCTTAAAAAGAAAACTGTAAAAACTACTGCACTACAAAGTTCCCTGTATTGGTTTCTTCCATGGTCATAACAGTATTGGGAATACATTTTTACCTGCACACATTTTCTTTTTGAGATTTTCATAGTTTAACATTTAAAGGAGGTCATGAAAAAAATTTCACTGTGTTAGTTTCTTTGAAATGTTTTATACATAATTGTACTATATTTAAAGTTTGATTTTACCATTTTGCCCCTTTTTGTTAATATTATTCATACCGTATGTCATTGTGTTACGGTGTTTCTACCTCATGTAACATTAAACTAATTACTATTAATAAACTACTTAAACGTAGACGTACAGTTTGAACTTGGCTTGTGATGTAGCTAGGTTATTTGTAAATAATAATAAATTATGTAAAGACCGTGGAAAGATGGTAAAAGTGGCATTGTCTAGCCAGTAGTGACTATTTTATTTTAATTTTCTTACCATGGACACGAAAAACAAATCTTTCCACAAACCTCTTTGAATGCCGCCAACTACCTAAGTATGACACAAATACTAGTCTGATACTTCTCGGAACATAAGCTGTTCCTTTTCCCAAAAAATATACTAAATCAGCCCATCATTTTTCGATTGTAAAATGAATAGTTGGACTAACTGAATCTTATTCATATAGTATATGCAAGCCAACATTTATTTCACACTAAAAATATGTTACTTATTATCTTTGTTATTCTTTCAATAACACACCCAATTGTTCATGACGTTTACCAAAGACACACTTTTACATATCGGTACAAGTATATAATTCCTTTTAGAACTCACCCTTCCATTTAATTCCGAGCAATTTACATTTTAATAGGCTTAAATGTTTGTATGTATGAAACAAATTTTATTAAAATTACATTAAATATTTTTAATGGACGTTTGAAGTTTGACTTAAAAGGAAAATAGGTGTCACATAAGTTAATTATAATTAGCATCCCTTTGAGTTACAAACGCTTGTAAATCTTGCTCAAGTTAAGGGGTGTCTAACCACCTCGGTATTCGCCACCCTTACGTTATATAAATGTAGATGAGTCTCTAGCTGTGAAATAAATCCATGAATAGATTAGCTTGTAAAAGAGACGTTTGAACCTTAGTTTATAATGCAATTTATTATTTATATGCTTTCGTCAAAAAATGTTGCTCCTGATAATGTATCTCCTTTTTGTGTCAATCTAAAATTATGTTTTTATTGTTTATTATCGAGTCACTATAAATCCAATCCTGTTAACGGTGTTTTTATTCGGGTCTCTAAAACTTAACGTAACCTAACCCAAGATTTTATTGACACTTCAAATAAAGTTGTTTGAATATTCTTTCAGATGACGGCATGAACTTAAAATCATATTTATTACTCGCAAAATACAACCTTTTCTGCTATTTTTATGCTAGAAGCATTATTCTTCCTTAGCAAAATGTATGGCTCTGTAATTTAACTCTAAATAACAAATATTTTTGCAATCCAACTTACAATTCTAAAACTACGCCAAAATTCTGCTGTATTTCACACAATAATCCTTCATTATGGGTCTGGATTATAAAGCCTTATAGTTTATTCAGAAAATAGTTAACATGTTGTTTTTTCCAACTCAATTTTCGTTTATATGTTGTGTCCTTAATACAACTATTTACGTTTATAATGCATTAATATAGTTTACATGTTAAATGAATAAGCTAGAAATTAAATTTTACCTTCAACCTGAACTAAAATCAAAATTTAAATGTAATCTATATCTTTGTTAAGGTCTTTATACAAATATAGATTTCGAGTTTATTAATAATAAATTAACTGTAAACTTTTTTTTATTATTATGAATATACCTTGCAACAGAATTTAAAACATTTTACATGGCTACATGTTGTTATAATGTTAAATAATCTTCAAAGAAACATTGAGTAGCCTTACTAACTAATATATCCCTAAACGTCTTTGCATCTTATGCATAGATATTATTTTATGTGTAACTGTTTACTTTCCTGTTATGTATTCATATTGTCTCTCAATCTCTCCTTAAACATTCAGTAAAAATTGCAAACAATATGTTTTTGCAATGCTTTACAAGAAATATATACCTTTTACAAGGAACGTTTTATTGCCTTACAAAACACATCGTCCTTTCCGTTTCATAATAGCTTTCAGAATTATTTCCCTTTGTTAGGGATAGGCAGAAATTTATTATCCACCAACTAATTGGAGGGAAGCACAGATAAAAGCTGACACGTGCATAATTTACGGGACATTCTCTTTCAGATATGTCAGGTGTATTGTCTCTGTGGTAAATGTTGTAGATTGAAAGCGTTTTCCGGGCAACACTACCCATGTTAATCATATTAACTCCAAATTCATATACAAACAACAAACACAATTATCGAAGCCAATCACTTATTCGTTCGGTAGGTTTCAATAAAACTGCTTATTTAAATTTAAGTTGGACAGATCGATTTGTCGTAGTACTTTTTTATTGTAGTCAAATTATATTTATTTTATTATATTTCATATGAAAGAGCATATAATATATATATAGGGTAGAATATAGTTTATACTCCCTAAAATATTCATCCGAAAAATTATTATTTTTCAAAACATGAATGGAATGTGTAGATTCAAGATTCAAGAATATTACAAAATATTACTTAAACTTCAAATTTAATAGCCTTAATTTCTTTTATATTAAATTATAGTTGAAATCTTACGTATTTTGTAGTATGTAATTGTTACAATTGTGTATGTTTTGAGCTTATTGCAGCTCAACTTTGGAAGCAATTATATACTTCAAATAATTTACATCGGAAATAAACCATACAAATGCTGCTAAAAGTTTTAAATGTGTACATCATGAAATAACTAAATTGTACACTTACTAAAAAATATGAAAGTAGAACTTTATCTATAATTGATTAAGTAAACTTACAACCGGCCAAAACTTACATTGATCAAGAATTTAATCAATATTTGAAAATTCGTATCTTTATCCCTTTTATAATCGTGTAAATTAATACTATACTATACCCTTGTATTTCCAAATCAATTTATAATTAATTAATTAATCATTTATATAAATTAATTATTGAGGTACATTACCGTCTATTGTACATTTACATACCTTCTGATTAATAATATTAATGCGCTACCTCGGAAATACATTGATTTGGTGGAAAGATCATGAAATCAAAGTAAAATGTGATTATAAGTCGCAATCTTGAAGTGTAGCATGTCAATCGGTGTGTTATTAATTTCCTCTGTCATATGAAAACCTTTTTGGCTTTGACTCTTAAGTCGTTAGAGCAGGTTTTTATAAAGTAAATACTCTGCGAAAATTTTAAAAGCCATTCTATTAATATAGTTTCATATAAATTATATTTGGTCTACAAAAATCATTTATTCAAAACTGTTTGCATCTTGTTGTTGTTGTTATAGCGTAGCGGTATAATATTGCTTTTTTGCGGCAATCATAACGTTTTAACTATGTAAATAACATTTTAATAAACAAACATATTGCAAAACAAAAGATCTTATGCACAAATTTTATGACCGAAATTGTTTTCCTGCAGGATTCAGGAAACTGAAGTAAAGTGGTAAATGGATATAAAGCTGGTAACATAAGATTGGATTTAATTGGCCTTCCTAAACCTCGACAGAGAAACGTTCCCTCATCTTCGAACGAATCGTCACCCACTCCAGTGAATTGTTTTCTTCTCCTCTGATGCCCATTATCATCTGTATTACATCCCTTCGGCTTTATGTTGATGCTATAAATTGTTAATTGTATAGTATGCCATTTTAATATTTCCTCTTTATTCTATCTTGATATCAAATTTGAATATTCAATATACATGTTTTTAATATTTATTTTAAGCTCGCGTTAAAAACATTCAAATTTGCAGTTGTATGGTCCTTTCACAATCTTCAATGTAATTGGTGAACTGGTAAATATAGTGTAAAGACTCTTTGAAAGAATAAATATTTATTCAATGTTGCTATTCAGTAAATCGATTTCACATTTGGTGTATTAAATAAGGGATAACAATTTATCATTACGACGAATTGAATTTATTTTTTTTTCACATGTCAACGCCGATGTTTTCAGCACCTGCATGTGACACTTGGAAATTTAACCTTAATTTTACAATCCAATACTTTTGTAACAAATAACTGTTTATAACATTTTATATTTTGAATTTGTATGTATTTGTCACACTATAATGTAGTTGAAATTAGGGTTATACTATTTTTCCGATTGATACTTAAACAGCTTAAGGACACTGCTATCAAAACTGTGCAGTGTTTATTGTAACAATAATTAAATTACCTGTATCCGTCAAGTGATCCTGGTTTGTAGTTGGATGACTACAGCTGTTTCATGTTAATATTAACACATCTTCAGGTCCAATTGTTGACCTGTCAAATTGTTGGTTTCATGACCTACCTTCTACCGGCGCCGTACGTGTCCGATGTTTATTACGCGATTTTTCGTTTTGTGTTTTGACCAATCCGTGTAAAATTTTTCGTGTACGTTTATTTGTTATTTTTTTGTGAACTTTAAACCTTATGACGACCATTATATGGAATAAATCAATGCAACAATTTGACCTGAAGATGTGTTAATATTAACATGAAACAGCTGTAGTCAACCAACTACAAACCAGGATCACTTGACGGATACAGGTAATTTAAACCTTTTATTGTAAAAATCAGTGATCCAGAGGCTATGCCATAAAAAGGTTTATTGTAAGTAGTTGTAAAAAAGTAGGACTTGTAACATATCAGGTGCATAAAGTATTGACATATTATAACTTAAAGGCACATAAATGGATATTTAACAAATTTTTAAAGCAGCTTATAATGTGGTTATGGTTACTTCTTGTTTTATAACAACTCCGACGGTTTTAAATACATTTCCTGAATTAAAATCCAATATATAGTTTTTATTAAATCTATTAACAATAGGAATATTTGTTTTGAAAAGTACAACAATTCTAAAAATGTATTTCTTTTGTAAACTATTTAACGATATTAGTTTTAGAGCAAGGGTGCAGCCAGTACTCCAGGTATGTACCTTGTGTATTATTTGTTTACAATCCTTGACCCCTGACCTCCAGCAATGAGCTGATAGTACTAATCAAACGTTTAACTCCAATTGACCCCAATAAAAAAAAAAAAACAATTAGATTAAATATATCGCATTCTCGACCTTAAACGTTATCTGTTATCGGGGTTCCCCCGAACTTCGGGTCACCGAGTTTGTTTACATCCTCTATTGTGTCTTTCACATGCTCAACATGTGATAACCACTCACTTGCGTCAACCGAGAACATGAATATTGGTGGAAAAGTTTTGAAAGCAGAGTGAACTGCGAACTGTAAACATGAAATACTTGTGTCCCTTGCATCATCCTCGAGATAATCACTCATTTGCGTCACTAGGAAACGTGACAAATTGGGTATAAATAATGTCAGCTGTTTCTGTTCAATCAAGTTGTGGTTTGATCCAGCTTCAGAGAGCATCTCCTGTCACAACCTACGGTGAGTAGAAACAACTATACTTTAAGTCTTAGAATAAACTTTTAAATCTTTCTTTAAAAATGTAAACATTTTACCATTTTTAAACATAAACTAAAAAAAAATTACTTTTTATCAGAAATTAAAATAATTTGAGAGCTTGAATTCCCAGTTTAAAATAAATGCGAGTCATAATTAATATACTTTAACATTTTGACTTATAATGGGTCTTTGCTCAATATCTCCCTTAATATTTGAGCTACCGAGTTAAAATTTAGCATATATATTGGTGGGGACTTTTGGTTTGTGTTTGTTGCAAAAGTTAGGTTTTACAGATATACCGATGTACTGGATGCAAAGATTTGACGTTTTGTGGAGTGACATTGTGTTTGGTTATTTACCGATCGATTGGTATTGAATTTTCTATATATATATATATTTTTCTCTATATTTTTGATATATGTGAGGAAATGTAAGTCTTAGATTTTTTTTAATTAATTGGTGATAATAAATCTACGGTAGATGTCATATGGTGATCATGTGTCATCACCAATAACTTTATATTGAAATTACTGTGGTAATATAGTCACTGACAACAAAAAAATAATTTAACATATTTTATCTTTTGTCTTAGTGAATATTTGCAAGTTTTTTATATTTAAAAGTTTGTTATTATGTTTTAGGTTTTACCTTAAATTGGTCCACTACACACAACATTTATCTCTGTCTTACAACGCATCAAGGTGAGATGTGTAATGGTTACGTTATTCCACATTTTAACTTATGATATCACCACACAGTTAGGTTGGTGGTTTTACTGTTAATTTTCTGCTGAAATTTCAAAATGTTTGATTAAATTAATTTTTTTTAATTTTAAACTTATAATTTTTAATGGTAATAATAATATTTATAGTTAAATTAAATTTATGTTTCTTTGTTTCAATTATATTAGTCAAAGTCACTTTTGTAAACCCAACAAACAACAGCTAAGAATATTCAATTTTCTAAATGTTCAAGTCACAAGCAACGAGTTGTATCAAACTTTTGACGTGTTTTTTTTAATACAAATTTTAAACACCCATGAAAAAACTAATGCACACAATCATACATAAAGGGATTCTAATATTTACATTTTTTATTTCAGTATAATGAAACCGATAGTAAATAAAGAAGAGTTTAAGCAGTACAGTCAAAGTAACAATTACATCATATTATGAAAGCACACTAAGAAGTTATCGTTATAGCTAAATCAAAATAAATTCATACAAACTGTTAAACATTGAGACAATGTTTAGAGGTCAGTAAAATCTTTTGCATATATATGTATTATTTTAAACACATATTAAAGTATAAAATTACATATCTATAAGTTAAGTAATTGTGAATTATTTATGTGCTTTAGAAATGGAAGATCAGTACAATCTTCAACAACAGCAATCTGACTGCGAATCCAAGTCAGACGCAGGCCGATCGGAGATTGAAGAGGCTACTCACGCCCATCCAGTGACCGGTAAAACCGAATTTAAATTAAGTGAAATTGTGGAAATGCCTTTTTCGATTGGCATGACGAGTTATTTGATGTGGGAGAGGGTTCTACGAATTTCGGGAAGTCTTTCGAAGTTCAAACTAATCCACTTCTGCTACAAATATATAAAACAGCTATCACACGAAAGCAGCCAAAGAAAAAAGCCTAAAAGAACTATTATCAATTTTGAATCCTCTGCTGAAAAAGAAATCGTTTAAGGAAAAGCTTTTTTCTCACAAAGATGTGAACAAGCTTATGATACTTATTAGAAATGCGTTTCACCCGGATGAGACTGCTGTTAGCCAACAGGAGCGAAAAGCAAAGAAAGTGAAAAAGAACGCGAAAAAAAACTAAAAAACATGTTTCATAAAAGCGTCCATCGTCTTCTTCTTAGGTAATTCGCTTATTGGGTCTGATGATGATGATTGGAGTGTCCGATCGAAATCTAACACCACTTACCATCTTTTTTGTATATTTACCGTCTTGTGAGTAACATTATAAGCGTAAATATATGTTTTAAGTGTTATAAGACGTATCTTTTATTTACCTTCCGTATATGTATTTACTAGTGAAAGTAAGCCTTTTAAAATAATAATGTTGAACTTATTTAGAGCACTGAAGAAATTTTTACATAAATATTTATGGAAGCCTATGAGAACCAATATTAAATATTTACCCAGCCTGGGTAAGTAAGTTGACTTGAAATGAAAATTAATATAAACTAAGCAGTGGCGAGGATAAACTTGGGGTTTCTAGAGTGATTAAAAAAGTTGGGTCTTGAAAATATTGAATCATTTCAGTTTCAAGATAGCCTCAGAATGGTTTGTTAAGCACAACTTGAAACTTTCTGTTTATCGTGGTTTTAGTTCTTAGAAAATCTTTGCTTGTAGATTTATGTAGAAAATAGATACAGCCATGTTTATGGAATATATTTCAGACTCATGTATTAATTTTTTTAGGTATTCATATTTTCCTTAAGTTACAAAGCTTGGAGATATATTTGCACCTTAACCACCGTTTCTTGGATGGTCAAAGTTAAAGATGTATATTTACTTTAGATTGGTGATTATTTAACAATTATATAATTTATCATAAATCCAGGAACATTTACTGTACACACATTTATCAAGTCTAATTCAGAGCAAAATCACTAGCAAGCATTGTTCCTTTGTAAATGAACTAACCAATGTAAATAAATTTGTGATATTGTAATTAGAAATTATGAATGGCAAAAAATTTTTGAAAACTTACTGAAAAAATTGGTTTGATTTATCTTGTAACAGCAATAAGTCAATGGCAGAATGGTTAACAACTAATATATATCTATCTTTATTAGTTCTTTAATTGCCATTTTAGTTTTTAACATATTGTAAGAAGATTTAGTAAAAGAGTTTTGTCCGAAAGTGGGCTCCATGATTAATTTATTATCATTTCACATGCAAATTAATCAGATAAGCTAATACAACTAATCTTAACTAGTAATTATACCCAATGTACACACCAATTAGGAATGTTAACATCATATGAACTGAAGCGGAATAATGTTGAATACATGATTATTGCGTGACGATATAGTTATCAGTTGACAATTTATTTTACATTAGCAATCTTTATAAATCGTCCATCACATCAATAAATGACTTTATTAGAAGTATGTGTTGACTATATTATATGGACACAATAAAACACGTCTCTCAATCCTATAAGATATAACACTTGTAGTTAAACATTTACAAAAGCGTTGTTAATGCTTAGAAAATAAGATTTTTAATTACCATTGAACTTATTTTTCTACTAACAAAACCTAGCCAAAAATATTATAGAGCTCTTGCAGAGTAAAATGTAACAATTAGATTTCAAAAATCAGAGTAACCTTTATTAGAATGAAATTGATTGTGTGAAACTTTCTCATCTACACTTTAATTAAACATTTGTTTAATTTTTTCATCATAAGTTTATAGATATTGTAAATTAATATACAAATGATAATGTTAATCATAAGTTTTATAGGTTTAGAGTAGACGTAGTTCTGTGTGCTGAAACGATAGAACTAATCAGAACAAAATTGGACACAGTTTAAAATGTCAGACTTGGTCAATATTGAGCTGGACGCCTCCGGCATCAGTAAAGTCTTCGAAACTAAACATCCTGGCATAAAATCCAATACCTGACATAAAACATATAATTAACTTTTATTACTAGAATCTACTGATAGCGAAACTCAGTTGATAGTTTTTCCCTACCTATAAATTAGAGCTTGGGAAACAACTAGTTTCTTTGTTAGGTGTTATCGAAAATATTTACTTTCAGTACAAAGTAATGAAATATATTTATTGGTAAGATAAATTATATTTAAATATTGTAATACAAATACTTAGTGTAATTCGAAAAGACATTAGATTGTACATCGTACACCGTCATAGAATATTACAGATTATGGATATAACAGATTTGAATGTTATTACTTACCATCTGCAAGTCTGGGTGAGTGGAAGTAGGCTCAGTAGTACACTTTATACTTTACTTTAATAACTTTCTTTGAATTGGCGACCAGACAAAGGTAGGTATTTAAAGCGAAGTATGAATGGAGATGAGTGTAGGATGAATGGCGCGATCTCGTAGAGTTGTTATTCACTAAGGCCGACATATTCCTTAGACACAGCTGTTAATTAATAGCCTGTACAACAATTGGCAACTAAGGGACCTACAGTTTATAGTGGAATGCGAACCACATTTTGCCGGTATTAACATCAAAACGAAAACATAACATCTCTCAGAAGTTATAACTAGTGGTTTTTAGTAATTAAAACACATTCTGAGGTAAAGTAGTGTACGAAACTCACGTAAATAGTGTTAACGACCCTCGTAGAAGTTTTTAAGGCACTCGCCAAGGCTCTTACCTAAAATTTTCTACTCGTGGCATTAACGCTATCTTTAAGCAGTCGTTGCGTAAACTACTATAAATATCTCCAACGAAAATCCCTAAGGAGTCAGTAAACCAGTTTTCCAGCTTTATCAGGAACCCAGAGTCCAACATCTTTCTGTGGATTTCCAAACAGTTGACGTAGAGTTGGATCTGAAATAAAAGTTCAACAAAAAACCTTAATATCTAAGGAGCGATTTTTAAATGTTTTCCTTAGATTGAATCTAGTCAACAGCTATCGTAAAAGGCTTAGCGAACGCGTCAAGTTCAGGCTATAGCTTATGCATTCGTGTGAAAACCGAATAAACTCACAGGCGATCCAATGCCTGCCTAATAAAAGTAATCTCACTCCTCTAAAGCAAAATCTCCTCGGTGAAAAGAACAGTTGAAGACTTACAGGAATTACTCGGCTCTAGAAACTCTTTTCCTTTTATATGGTTGTCAAGAGACGGAATTACAGTTCTGAAATCTGCGGGACTCCTTCCACTTCCTCGTTTTGAAAACTCCCAAAATAAACTGCATTCCAAACATTTTAATTACAAAACAGTTTTTAACAGGATGTCTTAAGAATTTTAATCATCACGGGACCTTAATATTATTACGCAATGTTTAGTTAAAATTATAAATGTTTTTTTTCGCCGTTTTAGTATAGTTGCTATTGTTAACATTCTATAAGTACTGAATTTGTTTTATTGTCATTATTAATATAGTGTTTTAATTTTTTTCGTCATAATTTAACTGATTTTTATATATATATTATTATATGATACTAGCTGTGTACCCGTTCTACGCACGGGGATCTTATAATATTCAGTTGAAACCTTCTTATATAACGAACAGCAGTTGGTTTGCATATTTTAAGATATGCTGGCCAAACTATTATACATAGCTTCATTTTATGTTGTTTTTTGTTGTTCCGGATCGGTATGACAATCAATAAAAGGTTAAATTACCTCTGTGTCTGCCGGTCGATCCTATAACGGTAGGCTTACTTTTATTTTTACTATCTGATCTCGTTTGCATGGCTCAATCACGTCCTGGTTGAAGTTCGTTCGCTACGCTCACTCACCTGTATGTTGGAGCTCGTTCGCTGCGCTCACTTTCCTTCAGGTTAGCTCGTTCGCTACGCTCACTTGCCTTCAGGTTAGCTCGTTCGCTACGCTCACTCGCCTCCAGGTTGCAAATTAGCTGTTGTCATAAATGTAAAAGAAATAATAGTGCTAGTGCTGCACCCTGTTGGTAATCCTTGTAACTTTAATGCTATTGAACATCACAGAACAGAACCAACTTGTTTAATTGAAACAGCTGTTAAGATTCAATAATTTCATTTCTCATAAGGTTAACATGGGCTACCAGAAATTCCACGTCAAAAATCGACAAAAACTTGATTTTCAAGGGTTTACTGTTAAATATCTCACTGTCTCATATTCGATGAAATACGTCTAAAACCATCTCATATATGTATAGTATTTGGAAAATAAGTTTCAGGCGGGACAGTGCTATAGTTATTGAGGAGTAGTTGTAATAAAGTGCGTATTTTAGCGTTACCAAGAGAATGACAGATAGACAGACAGACAGACAGACAGACAGACAGACAGAAATTGAGATAAGGTTTGATTCGGTTTCTCTGACCTATGAAATGTAAAAATAACCAAAAAGTTCATTATTCTAAGCAATGTACAGACAAAACTCTAATTTTATTTATATAGATATGTATTATTATATTTATACAGTACAATGCATAAAACCTTAATTGACAACAGCAAAACAATAAAAATTCACCATGAATCTTGAAATATGTGGGAAAAGTCCTATTCAGTTTCAGTGATTTTTACAAGTTATTTTATTAGTCTAAAGTAAAACATGTAGCTTATCCGGAAATATACGTGGGTTTCATCCTCACCGTCTTTAGCCTTCAGTGTTGTAAAAGTCTCGGTTTTCATAACACGACAAGAGTGTTGGGTTAAAGTCTTTTTTGGAGAAAATCGAGAACCTGTGTAGAAAACACCTTTGTCGCCCTACTACGGTAAAACACGCTTGCACTCTCCGAGTGAAGATGGCTGTAAGTAGAACATACATCTAAATACCAAGGAATTATTGTGAAATAGGTTTCTCTGGGTATTATATTAGTATTAGTTGAATGACTTCTCAATTAAAAGAATCATTCATTAGCGCTTTACTTGGTTTAATCAATTACAAAGATTTAAACAATAAGGTTTAAATCACTTAGAGTTATTGTGTTATGGATCAATATTATTGTAATTTGTTTTTAATAGGATTTGTATCTGTTTCATAGTAATTCCAATGCTACAGAAAATGATTAAATAATGTGTTCATGTTGAATATTTATCTATTTTATGTTTTGGCACGTTAAGGGGTTGTCGAGTGAAGGTTGGTTTCCTTCTTCTTTTGTGATTTTTTTTTTTAATATTATAGTAATGATTGACACTACATTACTTATTACTAACGTATATTAATATGATGAACGTTTCGATATAATGTTAGAGACGCCAGAGTGTTTAAAATTGCCTCAAGTCACAAACAAATTTGCAAACCCTAAAATACCAAATAATAAATTACAAATGCAGAATATTGAGATATTTTATTGGACGCCTTTAATTAACTTAATGAAATTAACCGTGAAACTGTATACCAGACACTAGTTTTAGTTGTATTAACAGTTCGAGATTAGATTTTTAAATAGACTAATATATTACAACAGTTTTTTTCCATTTGAATTAGTACTGCAGGATTTAATTTTAATTTTAGGTGAATTAATGGTATGTCAGTCTTAATAGTCTCTTACATGGACATTTTTTATATAGATCTTACTTTTGCAAAATTAAATTTTTCTTCATAATCAATAGGCCAACACCAGATGTATTCTCAATAGTTAGACCAAAACATTTTCAACACTAATGTATACAAACCTTTAAAATTCAAGGCTTAAAAGGTATGCATGATCTAAAATTTAATATTAAATGATTGGAAATTAAAATGTAAGCATTAGTCAAAACAAAGAAACTATGATTAACATTTGGTATCAATGTTCAATTGAAGAAATATAATTCCAAACAATTATAAGAGTATAAAACACTATAACGTTACTTTTTATATTTTAGGGCCAAAAAGGAGGAATATAAAAATAATATATTTTCAGTTGTAATGTAAGTGACAGAACGAACAATAGTGACTCTGAATTTCTAGATCCAAATCCTCAATAAGAAGATTATAGCTTGGTAAGTCAGAGCCTTTGTCTGTCAAGGCATGTTGTGAGGTAAAACTGTGAAAGTAAGTCTTCTTCCCTGACATTTCTCAAACTTAGCTTGACTGAGAAGATTCAAACAATAATTTATATGTCAACCTTGCGTAGGATATGTTGTATAATATGTAAGAGTAATATCAGGTAAATGTAGAAACTGCTTGTTGAAATAGTCCAATAGAGTAGATTTACAGAAATCCTTCCTTAGCTCAGTCTAATAGTTGATGATGACTTTTATGTATTATTTGCCATTTGATCCCAATGTGGTATTTTCCCAATAGTATATCCTTTTTTAATTATGTCATTAAAATTACTTAAAACTTGTCCGTGTGTAAGGAATATTTTATTTCACCCATATTCATTGCCGGGCTACAAGAAACACCTTTTACAGATTGTTTAGTATCATGATTGTTAATTGTTTAATTTATGTTCTTAGTATTAATAATATTGTTGGTAAATAGTTTATCATATTCAAATGTACCATTTATAATTCTAACGTTCTGTAGAGTCACATGTCAGCTTTTAGCACAGAGACATAAATATCATCCTTCTGCGAAAGGATGGGCCCTTCCTCGACCAGTTCTTATACATTTTTTACTCCAATCTGGATGCCTTTTGTCATCGACGAGCATTACATTGTTAACGTAGCATAGCTTCGTATAGGACGTGTGAGGCAGTTCCCTTCACGTATCTCACTTTTAGTATTAATTCACATTTAGTTAAAACCACATTAGTTTCGTTATTTCCTCACCGTTCAATTATAAAGTCCACTAATATCATTTGTTCATTTCTACATCAATAAGTTCATAGTTCATAACAAAGTGTTAGTTTTTTATTATTACCAAAACATTGGAGCATCACGCGCCACAACACAGATAAATAACAATAAAATATTAACTAAATTCTAAATTACGTAATTTGGCTTAACGTAATTGATAAAATACAATAAAGTTATAATTAAGTTTCTTAGTTTAATTAATTATAAGCTGATTTAATAATAAGCGGTGTGTAAATAGATATGTAAAGAGTTTTCTCAAAAACATTTCTAAAAATATTGTTTTTGTGTTATTTGCTGAGAAAAGAATCTTACAAACGTTGCAATATTTTTAGGTTGACTAGTTCTAAAACTATTCTATGATAGAGTGCTTTGTATGAGAATATTACAGCCTTCACTTTGTTTACTGTAAGGTTCCATTTGAAAAGCGACCTTTGGTTTCGACAGGAAAACAAGAAAATCAGACGCAAGGCAGCCGAGTCACTACATCTCTGTTTGTCAACATTTACACATTCGATCAGAAGGTTCTGGGAGAAAATTATTTTTAATTCCACGTATACAAACCACCGTTAGCTGAGATATACTTGTTAAATTATATATGTTTGATTTTAATAATTAATGTGAGCATTTAATAATGAAACTTCTGTTTTTGTTCACCAGTAAGCCAGATTTAAGCACCAATGTCTACTGTTTATTAGGAGAGAAAAATATTATGAATTTTTCCTGGCATATTGAAAAATACAGAAGATATATATTTCTAAGAGCTGGATGGGTGAATAAGAGTTGACTAGGTTGTAGTTTCTGAAACGTTTGTGGTCTCCAGTAAAATAAAATACATTTTCAACCAAATGTATTTAGTATTATACTTAGCTAATCGTAATAGTATTTTCCTCTTTGAAAATAATAATTATCATAAAGATATTTTCAATCGGCTAGAATCATAACAATCAATCTAGTTTGAATATGCATAGAGTTTAAAAGTGAACCATGCCCTCGCGCCTGCACCCAGACTAACGAAAAGGAAGCGTGATCCATGCGCAGGCCCGAGGAGCGGCTCACAAAACTTTACTTAACAAAATGAGAACCATGGATGGAGGCTCAAGAACAACACGCCATTTGAGAGAAACGAGCTGTAATTAACCATTTAAAAGAATAACACAACAACAATAATTAACAATAATACATGAATTAAATACTCTCAATTAAACTTTAAAAAATTTTGATACCCGTTTACCCTACTAACTTACAATTATTTCATTAATCATTTTCAAATAGGCTAAATTTCAAAAATAAATCTTACTAGCTTTTACCTTTCAAAAAACTTTTAAATTAACAAATTACAACAATGATATATATAATGACTCTTATAATAAATTCATTTTATCTGGTAACTATAGAAACTTTAGGGGCCCCAAATTAGAATTCAATAGAATATTTAATAAAATTATAAAATTTTAAAAAGATCAACAAGTAGCCTAAAGAATTAAAATTTAAAAAGAATAACAATTAATAAACTATGTATAGGCCTATAACAATAATAATTTCAAATAGTCTCTTGGGTTGCTTTTTTTTTTATAAATAAAATCAAAAAACATAACGACAGTGGGTAACTTGCGGTAGTGCGGTTGGGTTTTGGGCCAGGTCTAGAAGTTCAGCACCGGAGGGGGAACCAAGCAGGGCGGAGAGGGGGCCAAGGTCTACGAGGCAGCCATGAGTTACAAATTTCCTCCGCCAAGGTCGAAACGGTCCAGTGCATAGTCCTCCTCACGGGCCCTGAGTAACAAATCCAGAAACACAGTAGTACCAGGAGAGCTCAAGTCCATATCCGCAAAATTCACTGTCACACACATTTCACTATTTTCATTTAGTTCCAAACATTTCACTGAGCAGGCCTAACATATTTTTTCAGGGAAAAAAACTCTAAATTTTTACAAGGTTTGTCTCTCTATCACAGCTCTTTAACAATATAAAACATTTTAAACAATAACAATAATTTAAACAAACAATTAACAGGTGAAACAGTACAAGATCGGTAACATTAATACTTGCGGTAAAGGTGTCAGCAGGCTAGACGGGTATGTGACAGTGATAAATTTCACCAATAGAGAGAAAATATTTAAATTGTCTGGTCCAAAGTGGCCAGAAGAACAAGTTAACAATAAACAATTGACATCTAAACACAGAAAAATACTTTAAAATTGACAAAAAACGTTCCAAACAAAAATTTAGGCCTAACGCAACGACTCATGTATTTTTGCTAATTTCTCCAAAAGTTGTGAACAGAATTTGTTTGGAATGGTCTTAAAAGCTGGGGGAAATGTTCCAGCAGCTTCTCCAGACCATTCCAAACCTTAACTCAAAGGCTGAAACCAGTTGGCCTTTTGGTTACCCAGTTCAAACCTGAATGGAAAGTTGCCAAACTAAAAATTACTGTAACTTTCTTAAAACTTGAGTAAAATGACTCAAACTTTCTGGGGAGCTTTAAGAGCAGTTAATTCAACTTAATTTAACTAGTTTGGCAAGGACAAAGCAAAATAAAAGACTTTAACCTTACTTGACTGGGTAACACAAACTGAACATTTTACAAGACAAAACAACACTAAAAATTGTACGGGACACAGAAACAAAAGACTACCAGAAGTAGTAGCCTAAGACAATTACATTTACTGAGCAAAAATTGTAAGCCTAGGCCTACCACAAAACAGTCAGAAGGACCCAAAACTGACTTGGCAGTTTCTCTCAAATAGCGGCCTTCCAACAAACATTTCTCAGTCAATTCTAGGCCTAGCATTTCGGGCAAAGCCCTGAATTATACCAAAACAACAGGGAAAAGGGAAACTAACTATCAAAAGGGTTCCACGACCCCAAGACTAGGTTCCAAACCTAGTGCAACCATGTGCAGCTAACCTAACTATAGAAAAATGTGCAAAAACTCACCCAAAAGGCGCGCGTGGTGCGATAAATTTACACCATTGCGTAGCAGAACAAAAGTAAAGAACAATTAACAAAACTGCTTTGCGAAAAATAAAGCATAGAAACAGATGTTAAAGGATAAATTTGTTCTGAAAATCCTCTGCGAGGCAAACGGCTCTGACGTCGCTGAACCTATGAGTTGCTGGCGGAAAGAGTAAGAAAAACAAGACTCACAGCCTTGTTCGGGGTCGTGAAAGTGACAACGAAACACTGAACTAGCCTACTATAAAAAAAAAAACACTTGAACCATTGATCATGAGTCGTGACATTCGCCCGGTGGAAATAGTCACGGCTCAACCTCCCTCCCCAAAAGAGGACACTCCTCTCCAAAAGGGACAAACAAACAAGCCTCTCCCCCACTTCCTGAAAAGAGATTGACCTGAAAGACAACTCAAGTGTCTGTGGTGGGGAACGCCAAGGGACTTCCAAACTGAGGGGAAAACTCACCCCCAGGGTTTGCTCTGGCCAGAGCTGGAAAATTTTGTGAGGGAAATTCCTTCGCAGAACACAGGGGACAGGAGAAGTGATCAGGTTCTCTGGCCCAGTGCACTTCCCACCCAGACCCAAGAGGAAAGAAAATTGCCTACGGAAGAGTTCCGCGGAAGGGCTTGAGATGAGAAATGTGCGCCCTCCGGAACACTTTTCCAGTCCGCGGATCTCCAAGCTCCGCCGTGACAGGCGTCAAAAACCTCAGGATGCGGTGGGGACCTGACCACCGATGACACAACTTTGCAGCTCTCTTGTCCACAGCCGAACTGGCTGGATGAGCTTTACAAAACACCAAATCCCCCACCTGGAAAGGGTTGTCTACTCTACCACGATTGTGCTTCCTCCGGACCAATTCCCTAGCTCTGATCAAGTTTCTCCTGGCCGCTTGCCAAGTTGCCTTGACATCAGCCGCACCAGGAGGTGGCAGAAGGTCGCCAATTCCCCACACATTCGCTAACGGGTTGTTAGGCGGATAGCCTAGAAACAGCTCGAAAGGGACCGCCTTGTGACTCTCATGGTGAGCAGTATTGAAAGCAAACTGAAGCCAAGGGAGTTCCTGATCCCAGGTGGTCTGCTTGTCAGCATGGAAAGCTATGAGAGCGGAACGAAGATTGCGATTGAACCTTTCAGCATGAGAAGGCTGTGGATAGTAAGGGGAAGTAGTCACATGGCGGATTCCGTGCCCAAAGCACATTCTTTTGAACAGATGGGAAACAAACTGTGTTCCGTTGTCGGAAACAATGGTGGCGGGTATTCCAAAATGTTGGAAGAGGTGAGTTCGAAGTACCTGCACGGTGAGCTGTGCAGTGGCATTCCTTAAGGGAAAAAGCCAACAAAACTTGGAGAAGGCATCCACACAAACAAGTAGGAACTTATTTCCTGAATTGCTACGCGGGAGAGGCCCTACATAGTCAATGAAAACCTTCTCCAAAGGTCTTTCCGCCACCTCAGATGACAACAAACCAAACTTAGAGTTTTGAGCGGGCTTGCTCAGTGAGCACGTTTGACAAGAACGCACCCTAGCAGCAAGATCCCGATCCATACCCTTCCAGATGAACATTTCCCTAACCTTCGCAATGGTCTTGTGGATACCTAGATGCCCACCCACAGGAGAAGAATGAAAATACTCAAAGACCATAGGGATTAGAAGACTAGGCAGCACAACTTTAGGTTTACCTCGCTGCCGAGCACGACAGCAAAGGGCACCCTGGGACAGAAAATATGGGGGGTGGGCTCCCCCATTTTGAAGCTCACCAATGATCTTTGCCAGCTCAGAATCCTTCAGCTGATGGGGAATGAAATCAGAAAAGGCGAGTGGAAACTCCAAGAGCACGGCACAACCCGGTTGCTCTTGGTCAGAAGGAGGATCGTCGGGTGAATGGTACATCCTAGATAGTGTGTCCGCAATCACATTCTGAGTGCCTCGAACGTGTTGCACTTGGAACTTAAGGGACGATATTTGGACAACCCAACGACCAATTTTCCCAAGCTGGCGTGGATGTGCAAGAAGCCACGAGAGTGCCTGGTTGTCGGTTTCCAATAAAAACTCCTTGTGCTCCAAAAAGCGTCTGAATTTATTGACTCCAAACACGACAGCCAAACACTCGAGTTCATACACCGAAGAGCTTTTCTTTTCGCAGGGACTCAAAGTGCGTGAGGCGTACGCAATTGGCTGCCTAACACCATCCACCTCTTGTGACAACACAGCCGCAATTGCGACGGAGGAAGCATCTGTTTGCAAGACAAAGTTTTGATTGAAATCCGGCATCGCCAAAACAGGGGGCTGCATGATAGCCTCCTTGAGAAGGTCAAAAGACGTCTGCTGCGCTTCACCCCAGACAAACTTGGCGCCCTTCTTCCGAAGCTCATTGAGAGGAGCCGCCAATTCAGCAACATTGGGTATGAAGCGTCGGTAAAAACCTACCATGCCGATGAACCTAGCAATACCCTTGACATCTCTGGGAGGAGGAAACTCCCTGATAGCCTGGGTTCTAGCGGGGTCGATGCAGACGCCTCTATGAGAGATAAGATGACCAAGGAACGAAATTTCCGGCTTTGCAAAACTAACCTTGTCAGGATTCACGGTAAGGCCAGCCCTATTCAATCTACTCATGACTTCTTCAAGATGAATCAGGTGATCTTCGAAGCTCTCACTGTACACCAAGAGATCGTCGAGGTAATTGAACACAAACTTGAACTTGACATCATGAAAGATGGAATCAAGGAGTCTGGTGAGAGTCTGGGCCCCCACAGCAAGACCCATCGGAACTCTTGTGAACTGATACAAATTCCACGGAACGCAGAAAGCAGTGAGAGGTCGAGACTCAGGTTTCAAAGGAATCTGATGATAGGCCTGATTCAGATCAAAAACAGAAAAATACTTGGCCTTACCGAACCAATCAAACGCAGAATGCAAATCGGGGAGAGGCACAGAGTCGATTTCAATTTGCGCATTCAATTTGCGATAGTCCAAAACCATTCGGGACTTGCCATTGGGTTTTGGGACGAGAAAAGCTGGACTAGCGTAGCTCGAACGGGAAGGTTCAATGACACCATTTTCCAGAAGTTCGTCAATGATTTTTCTGAGAGTTTCCATTTTGGGTGGAGCTAATTTGTATGGGTGAGAGCGAACGGGACGGGTATCTGTTAGACGAATCTCGTACTCTAACAGGTTAGTGACTCCAAGCTTTGGCGTCAGCACATCTGGGAAACGAGAACACAAGGTTCTGATGGCTTCAGCCTCGCAAGTAGTCAGATGCCCTAACGGATCAATTGTTGGCTTGCTGGGTATCTCAGGCTCGACTACCGCAGCACCACCACCAATTTCATCAGCAAAAGATATTAATACCCGCCTCGCAAATCGGAAAAAACACTGACCTCTGCCTAAATCCAAAATTAGGCCAGTGTGCTTGATAAAATCCGCTCCCAAAATGACAGGGAAACAAAGGTCCTTAGCCACCCAAAAACTCCAAACCCAAGAAAAATGTTCAATTTTGAACTTGAAACGGGCTTCATAGATGATGGGAAGGGGTGAATTTGACGCAGTCCAGCAGATAGGGGTTTTTCGCTCAACTTGCTTGATAAGCCCAGACGATTCAAGTTTTTCAAAAAGGGACAAGGAAATGAGGCAACGGGCTGACCCAGAATCCACTAGGGCCTTCTGCACCGTGGAACCTATGAAGATGTTGAGACGTGGGCAAGTTGAGCGCGCCGCTTTCACGCCCATGGTAGCAAGGCCCGCAATCCCCCGCAGCAGAGGCTCGGTCACAGGCACAACACTCCCAGAAGGGGAGGCAACAGAAACATTAACTGACTTTAACTTAGACTTTGACTTACTTGAAAAAACATTCAAATTATTGCCCTTTACATTATCACCAACAACCTCACAGGAAGGATTGGGCAATTTTTCCTCCTGTGAGCAAACTAGTTTTTTGGACCACGTCCAAAATTTCCACCTTGACGGCAATGCCGCCGAATGTGACCTGGTTGCCCACAACCAAAACAAACAACAGGTTGCCTCTGCCACTGCGGCGGTTCAGGACCCAACACTCCCACGGGTGCTACGACAGCATGATGACCAGCTAGGGGAAGATGCCCCGCCGCTTGGTCTCTCTGAAAATCAGCGTCCTGGACAGATCTCGAAAGGATGGAAAGTCTGTCCAGATCCGCAAAAGATGAAGGCCGTGGTGCAAAAACCAGACGGGAGCGTTCCTCAGGCTTCAACCCCTGAAGCACAATGTCAATGAGCTCAAGCTCACTGATCCCCAAACGCAAGACCCTTTCCACCGTGCGAATGTCCCCCACGTACTGGCTGAGAGACTCGGCTGGCTGCTGAGGACGAAAAACTCTCTCAACTTTCAGCTTCTCCATGACCCGACGGGGCATGAAAAGCTCCAAAACTTCTTTATGAAAAACATCAAAGGTGACGCCTCTGCGCAAACAATCAAGCAATCTGTCCCCCAACGGTTTCAGACAGTATGGAGCAATGAGTTCCATCAAAGTTGCGTCTGACATGCCAGGGTATTCACGCATGCGCAAAACACTCTCCAGAAAAAAACAAAGACCATTCACATCTAACCCGTCCACCGGCCGGAAACCACTCAGGACAGAGGCAAGGGGATGGGGAAGTTTGCCAAAGGAGTTAGAGATGGAAGGGGAACTATGAACTTGAGAAGGAAAGGGAGATGGGGACTGGACATTCAGCGTAGCCGCAGCCAAGGTGGACGTGTGAGAGGGGGACGGTGTGACATTTGCATTTGACATTTGAACATTTGCAGGCAACTGGAGCAGTGTACTTGGCGTAGGCGGAGCCTGGGGGGTACCCACTGGAGCCACAACTTCAACAACAGACTTTGGCACTTCGTTTGAAATTTCCAAAGAACGGTTGTCTTCAAAAATTTCGACTTTCTCTTTGACAGACTTTCCTGCCTTAATACTCTCCAAAATTCCTTCCAGCTCAAGAATTCTGGCTTCCACCCAGCTCTTGTCCTCATCTTGGATTTCAGGTTGCCCTGAAACCAAGAGCAGACGCTTACGCCAGTGCGTCAGCTGTGTGATAGCCGAACCCTTAGCTGAGCCCATAGGCAAACTACTCCAACTATCAATTTCCCCACTTAGCTCTTCCATCCTCTCTTTACATGCCTCCAGTTCCTCATCCAAACTGAGCGACTCAACCCAAGCTTGAGGCATGCTAGCAATTTGTCTGAACTGTGTACGCAAAGTGCGTACATCAGTTCCAGGAGTCTCCCCCCGGGACCGCACCTCGTACACCAGCTCCGGCTTCCTCAAATATTCCGGCACAATTGACGCCATACCGAGTCTCAACCAGTACTTGACTCAAAACAGACAACAAAAATTTTTCACAAAACAAACACAGAAATTTAATTCCTAAGGCTTCTGGACGTTGATGCCTACGCACCTGATGGGGCCCAAAAGAAGAACCTGCCCATTCATACCGCAAGTACCGCAAGAAAAAACAACAACAAATGACCCACGAACGTACACACACACAAACATACACCGATACATACACTAGACAACACCTAACACTTGTGTGATGGGGTGTACACACAAACTTTTTTTTTTTTTTTTTTTTTTTTTTTTTTTGACACATTACCATGCTTTTGACAGTCTTGCTCCCGAAGGATGCAAGTCATTACCACCGATTCCACCCGGTGCCTCGGCCAAAAGGGCGAGCTCCTAATAAAATGTGTTTACGCCCCACCACAACAACAACAAGACCTTTTTCCAAAACTGCCAGGCCAGAACATTTCCAAGAAACCAATCCATCCACGGCTCTTCAAAACCAAACAAAAAACAGAACGCGGACAGCGATCGCATCTCTAAGTATCCGAGTCGTGAAACCAAGTTTCACGACAAGGCACCCAGGACGCAACCCACTAACCACGCTCTGCTACCAGATGAACCATGCCCTCGCGCCTGCACCCAGACTAACGAAAAGGAAGCGTGATCCATGCGCAGGCCCGAGGAGCGGCTCACAAAACTTTACTTAACAAAATGAGAACCATGGATGGAGGCTCAAGAACAACACGCCATTTGAGAGAAACGAGCTGTAATTAACCATTTAAAAGAATAACACAACAACAATAATTAACAATAATACATGAATTAAATACTCTCAATTAAACTTTAAAAAATTTTGATACCCGTTTACCCTACTAACTTACAATTATTTCATTAATCATTTTCAAATAGGCTAAATTTCAAAAATAAATCTTACTAGCTTTTACCTTTCAAAAAACTTTTAAATTAACAAATTACAACAATGATATATATAATGACTCTTATAATAAATTCATTTTATCTGGTAACTATAGAAACTTTAGGGGCCCCAAATTAGAATTCAATAGAATATTTAATAAAATTATAAAATTTAAAAAAGATCAACAAGTAGCCTAAAGAATTAAAATTTAAAAAGAATAACAATTAATAAACTATGTATAGGCCTATAACAATAATAATTTCAAATAGTCTCTTGGGTTGCTTTTTTTTTTATAAATAAAATCAAAAAACATAACGACAGTGGGTAACTTGCGGTAGTGCGGTTGGGTTTTGGGCCAGGTCTAGAAGTTCAGCACCGGAGGGGGAACCAAGCAGGGCGGAGAGGGGGCCAAGGTCTACGAGGCAGCCATGAGTTACAAATTTCCTCCGCCAAGGTCGAAACGGTCCAGTGCATAGTCCTCCTCACGGGCCCTGAGTAACAAATCCAGAAACACAGTAGTACCAGGAGAGCTCAAGTCCATATCCGCAAAATTCACTGTCACACACATTTCACTATTTTCATTTAGTTCCAAACATTTCACTGAGCAGGCCTAACATATTTTTTCAGGGAAAAAAACTCTAAATTTTTACAAGGTTTGTCTCTCTATCACAGCTCTTTAACAATATAAAACATTTTAAACAATAACAATAATTTAAACAAACAATTAACAGGTGAAACAGTACAAGATCGGTAACATTAATACTTGCGGTAAAGGTGTCAGCAGGCTAGACGGGTATGTGACAGTGATAAATTTCACCAATAGAGAGAAAATATTTAAATTGTCTGGTCCAAAGTGGCCAGAAGAACAAGTTAACAATAAACAATTGACATCTAAACACAGAAAAATACTTTAAAATTGACAAAAAACGTTCCAAACAAAAATTTAGGCCTAACGCAACGACTCATGTATTTTTGCTAATTTCTCCAAAAGTTGTGAACAGAATTTGTTCGGAATGGTCTTAAAAGCTGGGGGAAATGTTCCAGCAGCTTCTCCAGACCATTCCAAACCTTAACTCAAAGGCTGAAACCAGTTGGCCTTTTGGTTACCCAGTTCAAACCTGAATGGAAAGTTGCCAAACTAAAAATTACTGTAACTTTCTTAAAACTTGAGTAAAATGACTCAAACTTTCTGGGGAGCTTTAAGAGCAGTTAATTCAACTTAATTTAACTAGTTTGGCAAGGACAAAGCAAAATAAAAGACTTTAACCTTACTTGACTGGGTAACACAAACTGAACATTTTACAAGACAAAACAACACTAAAAATTGTACGGGACACAGAAACAAAAGACTACCAGAAGTAGTAGCCTAAGACAATTACATTTACTGAGCAAAAATTGTAAGCCTAGGCCTACCACAAAACAGTCAGAAGGACCCAAAACTGACTTGGCAGTTTCTCTCAAATAGCGGCCTTCCAACAAACATTTCTCAGTCAATTCTAGGCCTAGCATTTCGGGCAAAGCCCTGAATTATACCAAAACAACAGGGAAAAGGGAAACTAACTATCAAAAGGGTTCCACGACCCCAAGACTAGGTTCCAAACCTAGTGCAACCATGTGCAGCTAACCTAACTATAGAAAAATGTGCAAAAACTCACCCAAAAGGCGCGCGTGGCGCGATAAATTTACACCATTGCGTAGCAGAACAAAAGTAAAGAACAATTAACAAAACTGCTTTGCGAAAAATAAAGCATAGAAACAGATGTTAAAGGATAAATTTGTTCTGAAAATCCTCTGCGAGGCAAACGGCTCTGACGTCGCTGAACCTATGAGTTGCTGGCGGAAAGAGTAAGAAAAACAAGACTCACAGCCTTGTTCGGGGTCGTGAAAGTGACAACGAAACACTGAACTAGCCTACTATAAAAAAAAAAACACTTGAACCATTGATCATGAGTCGTGACATTCGCCCGGTGGAAATAGTCACGGCTCAAAAGTTTTTTTATTTGGGATAAAAAATGTCATTGTTGTACGAATGAATCAAGGCGTATAACTACCAAAGTTAACGTGTTCATGATAAAACTAATATAATACGTATCTAGCTATACAGAACCCTAACAATATTTCGTATCACACTTGTTAATAACAATAAATTATAATTAATATACATTTTTATTAGTATAATAACAATCCAATTTCAGATGTCCAATCTCAGGACACCTTACGTCAGCTTATATTTTCCACCCCGTGTTCTGCCAACTCGACTTTGCTATGACATCACACAGTCAGGGGGTGGGGGAGGGTTGTTAGTATGAAACACGAGACGAGGTTACCCAAGGGACGGATGTAACAGCTAAGGACCCTAGGGGAAACAGCAACTTGTAAAGTACCAGGTGAACTATTCACCTAAAACTTACCTGCAAAAGCCAATACAAATGCTGTGTATTTGTAGTAGCCATCTTATGACACCTAAAAAATGGTCAAGTTCTATTGTATGTCTATTTAAACTTGTTTATAATATTTGAAAATAAAATGTGAAATATACATATTAATTACCTGTAAGGTAACTACACATATCAGGTAAATGACCCTTGTTATAAAGTAGATTATGCAACGATTTCGTAAAGACTATTCAGACAATTACACTACTTTACCTACGATCGTTTTTTAATTACTAACAATCTGGTTTTTAATAACTAACAATAACTACTCATAACTTCTTAGAGAGGTTATGTTTTGTTGGTTTAAAATTTGTTTAATTGGTAAAATTGGTTTCTGCTTGGTTTAAAATGAAATGCTTTTATTATTTCATCTTCTATGCAATTTATAGTGACCGTAGATATGACCACATTTATAATGGGGTTAAGAACGTTGACCTTTAAGGAATACCGCAGTATTAATGTTTAAGACAGAGATATAACAGATTTACCATGTTTTATTTATTGTTCTATTTATTTTAGTATAACTCCTACTATGTTCTTTCGACGATTCATTTTTCGTTACGCAATAATTTGTACAGTCAAGTTACGAATATCCGTTTCCAACTTTAGGATAAACATGATTATATGAAGATTTCAAATAGTGTCATTCCGTAGTAATAAGCCATACAAAAGAAATACTAACAACACTCTATATTGATATTGAATTGTTTACTGCATCAACATTCCTCACAGTAATACAATATATATTTGGCCTAGGGTCTAATCGATTTCGATTAGGCACTAACAATCAAATCAGTCTGGTCTGATTGTGATTGGAGATTCACTACCAGATACCTGGATCAATACCAAATGTAATATCTATAAAACAATTCCACCAGTATATAATGTAACAAAATTAAATATTTTTATTAACTTTATCTAACTTAAAACAGAAGCCTATACATTTAGCAAATATTTTGAGCAGAAAATGAACTAGAATGGTGTATATTACTTTTTAGCTCAATTCCTTGCCCACACGATTCAACCGTTATAGACATTCTAATTGACAGGGGTGCATTGTACCATAAGGTTTATTTAAATAAATATATTTGATGAATACACGTAGATAATCTTGGCACATAAAAATGGAAATACTTCAGTCTATTTTCCTAACAGGGACGTCTTGTATAACTTTGTAGTTATTGTAATATCATGATTTAATAATGAAAACTCTGTTTCCACTTACATGATGCAATGATTTATGCAACAGTTAAAATCCATCAAATAGACTAGATTTCATTGTTACATTGTAGTATATATGCTAGAAATATAATAACACGTACAATGCTGATTAAGAAGTTATTTAAAATGTAATGTAGTTTATCTTATTATCGAATAATACTGTATGAAAACATACTGCTCAAAATGTATTTGAAGGATGAAGACACGTTATAAAATGCCAAAAGATAATCACAAATCAAATATTTGTTTTACTTAAATCTGGTGATCAAATGTTGCTGATTTCATACAATAAATAAAAATAAATATTGTGAAGAGATAAAACTTTCAGCCCGTCATCACCAGATCCATCAGATGTTCATAACCACGTATAAAGAGTGGAGTGTTTCCCAAACAGTACTGGTGGTCCACCAAAGCGCGGGAAATATGAGGTAATACCCGCCAAAATAAGAAGCTTGAGTGACGTACCTCTTAAGAGGCGTTCGTTTTTCTCACATTTAAACCTCTTATTGTCTAAGCCTAATCTTTACGTTTACAACTTTATTTTCTTGTTTTCGTAACATAGCGTTAGGAAACGTGTTTCAACATATATCACTAAATATAATAAGTTTTTTGAAGAAAAAAAAACACAAAACCTTAACAAACATACTCTTTATGGTTTTCCCCCTTTTATCACAATTAAGACCCTCTTACTACCCCAGATCTGCCCCCGGTTATAAGGAAGGGGGGGGGAGTCCAAGTGTCTTCATTTGTCCGAGATTGTGTTTCACCAACATTATAAGCACGTGCGCAATTATTAAGTCACTTCACGGGGGTTCCTCTCAGTTCTGAATTTTTGTTGTCTTTCTTTTCAAAAATACGATATAATTGAATCTGTGCAAGCTGACGGCTATGTGATTTGAAAAAAATATTATATATAGGTATATACATCCGTTAATTTAACATAAATGCAGCGTTGAAAAAAAAAGATATTTTGAAGCACTATAAACATATACTGTAATATATTAACATAACAATAGGTACTTAGAAAAATATTTTATTTGGACTGAATTTATAGGTTAAAGACGTGAATATTGTATTTAAGAAATTTCAAAAACATTAAATCAATGTTAAATGACAAAAAACAATTTCTATTAGTTTCAATCTTTTGTTTACAATAAAGCTAGGCCTACTTATGTAGGTTATATGAACAATTTTGTCTTCTCGCAGATAATGTCTCAGAACTGCATTTATTTGCAATCATATATTTAATAACTTCAAAGTTTATGTTTCATATTACACCCAATAAATAAAAAAGTTGATAAATGGACACAAATAAATATTATGGAATCATATTTTTCTATAATTATGTAGGTCCAAAGGTTCACAGTAAAACCAAGGATTATTATCAAATTCTAATTAATTCAAACCATTATTGGGTAAGGTTGCTGAATTACTGCAGGGTTAGCCATAAAAATACTTTAAGTTGGTAACGTTATATCAGTAATACCTCATTCGCTATCAAGCTGTATCATATACAGTATAATCCGGCTTAGTAGACTATATTTCAAATCGGAAGTAAATTACAACGTAATAAATGAAGCTTAATTATCACCCTCGTTATATTGATCCCCACAAACCTCTAACTCGTAGTTAATTATTGTAATGGGGATTGAAACGATGCAGCAAATAGGTCAAATGTCACTGTTTCTTAATTAACTCCAAGAGAAAAGAACCTACAATTCAGTTTTTGTGTCGTTGGAAGCTTATTTTAGATAGTTTTTCATCTGTCGTTCTTGATTTAATCAAAATAGTTCATTGTTATTGTTTAAGTTTTTTATATTTTAGAATTTGGTTTTGATGTTTAATATTTTTACATAGTTATTTTAATTTTAGTTTTTTTAGCAAAATTTGATACACCTTTAACCAAATAAAAAGTATTTTTTGTAACTTTTCCTGTGATGGATAACAAACAGTAAAACACAAGGTGTAAAGTTTACTTTTAAGCAAAACATTTTAAAGATTGCCTTTTCACAGACGTACTGGACACTATATACACATTTAATCATTCTAATTATTTTGCAATTAGATTATAAACAAAAGAATGAGACAGGTATAATTGTTCTATCAAAATAAATCAAATACCATTGGAAAATATTTAAAAATCCTTAACTTGCAATAAATGTAATAAAATACAGGGTAAGGAAATGAGAACACTCTAGTTTTAAATCAGTAAAGAACTGAATACTTTCAATCCCATGTATATATACTTTTCCACATCATACTAATCTTATCTTAAAAATAAGAACTTGATTAAGTAATTTATTTTCTTAAAACAATATTCCTTCACGTAAGGTCCTGGAAATACTTAGAATTTTTCGAGTAACTGGAGAGTAAAAACCATTAAATACTTGTTCCGAGTATTAAGTACTTGAGCCGAGTCACTACATCTCTGTTTGTCAACATTTACACATTCGATCTGGGGTTCTGGGAGGGAATTATTTAAAATTCCACGTATACCAACCACCTTTAGTTGAGATATACTTGTTAAATCATATGTTTGGTTTTAATAGATAATGTGAGCATTTAATACTGAAACTCCTGTTTTTGTTCACTGGTGAGACAGATTTAATTGGTCCATTAAATATCTACTGTATATTATTAAAAGGATATATATATATATATTTTGAATTCGTCCAGGTATATTGAAGAATACAGAAGATATATATTACTAAGTGCTGGATGAATGAATAAGAGTTGACTAGGTTGTAGTTACTGAAACGTTTGTGGTATCCAGTATAATAAAATACATTTTCAACCAAATGTATTTAGTATTATAATTAGCTAATCGTAATAAGTATTTTTTTTTCTTTGAAAATAATAATTATCATAAAGATATTTTTAATCGGCTAGAATCGTAACAATTAATCTAGTTTGAATATGCATAGAGTTTAAATGTTTTTTTATGTGGAATAAAATTTGCATTGTTGTAAATGAGTGAATGCGTATTACTGTACTGCTAAAGCTAATATAATACGAATAGCCAACTGTGTATGCAGTGGCCCAATTGTTCTACTGGAGTTTTGAGCCTTTTGATAATTTTTTTGTGGGTTTAAGTTGTATTTCCACATCATACTAATCTTATCTTAAAAATAAGAACTTGATTAAGTAATTTATTTTCTTAAAACAATATTCCTTCACGTAAGGTCCTGGAAATACTTAGAATTTTTCGAGTAACTGGAGAGTAAAAACCATTAAATACTTGTTCTGGCATTTCTTCAATCGCTGTAATTTCCTTGGGGCTTATTTGCTTTATTTCTAGGAAATATTTTGGGCGACTTTTAAAAACCACAAGCTTTTAACAGTTCCATAGGACAAAATCACAGATAAATAAATCTGCTAAATGAACTAGTCAAGGTATGGCTTTAGATATAGAGATCATGTGACCTTCAAAAACATATCTGAATGCGATTATACATATTGTATATCGACCAACTGTGTATGCAGTGGCCCAATTGTTCTACTGGAGTTTTGAGCCTTTTGCTAATTTTTTTGTGGGTTTAAGTTGTATTTCTAAATCACTTTACCTAGTTTTCTATAGGTTTCAGATCTGGTACAGCGCTATATTGAACAAGGCTTAAACTTGTCCTAAAAATAATTTTAGATTAATCAATAATCTTAAAAAAATCTTTGTTTGTTTTTACAGCAAAATAAATTAGTTAATGACTCAATAGCACAACATTTTGAAAAATAGCACAGTTAAATTGAGGTATTAAGTACTGCTGTTCATTCATTGCTGCAATAGTTACTATGCGACAAACTGTTTATATACTCTCACTGCCTCACCCTTTGTAAGTTTGCGTCAAAGTAAAATAACTCTTTCGTTTCGAAATATTGTTAACTGAGATGTAGTTTTCCTATTGGAAGTAGTCTTTGATGTTTGCCTTATTGAGATGTGATAGGTCTTATTGATAGTTTTATATTTTTTATTTTGGACCAACATTCAAATTGATAGACCACATTGACATTTCATTGATGCGTCTCAGATAGCTATATGCAACTAAAAACTTTTATTCACTTGTGCTCCTATATCAGTTTCCAGTCAGGAGTACATACAGGCAAAGTATTTCGAATGATTTGACAATATTTTTTTAATTTAGGAGCCTAAATATTGTGTATTTGAAAATATGTTTTTCACTGACAGTATTCTGCTATACTAATAATTATTTAAGATGAGGTAAATGTCTAAAATGTTCAGCTTATCTTATAAACTTGAATATATGTCTTGATTACTATCAATCCAAAAAAAGTTTTCTTAGATTAATTTACAATTATTTCCAAACCATTTTTTACATCTCCCAAGCTATTTTTAAGCTACTATTCTTGAGATATGACCTTGCATATAGTAAATTATTTCTTTTTCATAATTTCATAACTATTATTACATTTTATGGATAATGCTGTAGATAATAATTAATTTATTTTAGTTTATTTTAATGCTACAACAGCACCATATTAATTAATTCTGATTCTGATTAATTTTGACTGCGATTTTCGACTCCAAATCATAACTCATTTAAATACATTACGACCTCATTTAGGTTTACTATGATAATAGTCTTTTAAATTTCAAGTTACACATTTGAACAATAAAGAATTCTCACAAAAACTAAAAAACTTCGATTAGGAAAAGTTTAAGTAACCAACACACTTACAAATTATATCATATTAAATTGTTTCTAAATAGCCCGGGTCACGAAAACAAAAGAAATTATTGATACCATCTTTTTCTATTCTTTTACTTGAAAGTGAGAAACTCTAGAACTGAAAAAGACGTAACAAAACAGTGATGAGTAAGACAATGTCTCAGAGTTAATTACGGAGGCGTCCAGAAAGACAAAGAACCCAAGATGAAGAATACAATTTTCTTTAAATGTTACTTGACCGCCTTGAGCTCAAATTACTGAAGGTTTCTATTTTACTCTGACGTTTAAACAATCAAAACATAGTGTTTCTGGGAAAGACTCATATGACATTGATTTGTACATTTTGACTTTTGATTGTTCAAAAAGAAGACTATACAAAATTAATAAACAGTTCCTTTTGTCTCTCAAAATAATTATGATGAATTTAATAGGGAATCACTTGTATTATTTAATCAACATTTAAACTAATACACTGGAAAAAATGTAACAGGTTTTATATCTTTACATATTGTAAATCAGTAAATTGGACCTTTTTTCACTTGTTTAGCATCCCTTCATGCACTGCGTCATAGGGTAAGTAAATATCCAATAAACTCGTAAACCGTTGTACAGTGTGAAGCAGACCACCAATACACATACTTTGACGGGAGTTAAATTCCAAAGGAAATTGACAGTAGCCTAAGTATAAATTTGAAATTAGTTCAACTGAACACACTTAAATTGGTATGATATTTGCCGTTTTTATCTTGCAATTTGATCTTTTTGATTTACAAAGCTTTCAACTTAAAAAAAATTAAAATTTATACAAAAATTATCATTTTGAAAATTATTACATATGACAAATTATTGTAAAGCTGTTTTACCAGGACTACAAATTTTCAATCAGAACGGAATCATGTTTAGCTGTTTCGAAAATACTTGGTATTACGTGAATACATGAAAAATTTATAAAAATGACAGCAAAAATTAGGTAAAAATATTGCATATTTTGAAGTCAAGAGGACAGTTAACAAGGTACTTGCAGCTTAGTTATAACTTCGAAAAAACATTTTGGTGTTTCCCTTAAGCATTTCAAACAATGATAATGTAACATATAAATTCATCCATGGTAAAGAAAATAGTTACAGTATACGATATCATTTCTCTGGACCCATATGCTAAAAGTATTAATGTAGCATGAGTTATCTTTAAGTATATAGATTTTTCCGAAATCATATTTATTAGCTTTACCCATAAGCTCAACTAAACGAGATTTATTTTGTGTATAGTATCAGGGTTTCTTCATTTAATTATGTCCACTTTTTTAATAAAAAATTCACAAAAGGAACCGTAAATTTATTAGCCTGTGAATTTCTTGTGACAGTTTATTTGTTTCAAGCTTTGGAAGCTGTTGATCCTAGTCACACACGTATTAGCCTCCACTAAAAGTCCACAATGCTCTTTACAACCGTCCAAATAGCTGGTCATTGGAGGGAACGACCCCTTACATAGACACTCTTAGAATGTAAAATGCAAGAAAACTCTAAACGTTTATTGGCAGCCATTATTTTTCCTGTTCACACCCAATTTACGGATTTTGATTGCTTTTTCAAACAGGTAAAATAAAACGGTTTTATTTTTTTACTATGGTATAATATGCGTAGGGACATGTTGACATTTCTAATTTATGTTTTTAAAGTTACTGTTATGATGTCAATCTACTTTTTGTGATTTATTCTCCCTCTAATAAGGGTATAGAAAGTATGTAGTATTTTATTACAAAAACTGAACAAATTCACAGCTCAAATAACTTTCACGCAACCTTTAGTATACCTTCTTTTCTAACAATATAAAATTGTAGACATCATTTTCTAATCCATAACCTACACCATAGAAATATGTGTTCTAGTCTAAGAGCTTTCTATATTAACGACTTCAGAAAAGAAAAAATTCAAACAGAGTTTACAACTGTTTGAAAGATGAACCAAAAAATTGATTCTAAAATGAAAAAAAAAATATCTTGTAGAAATGTATTTTTTAACAGTGATATAAAAATCTATAAAAGAAGAAATATCACACTCGTATGTTTTGAACATGACCATAAAATGTGTTGAACCAATTATACAATTTGTTTAATGTACTTATTTTTTATACTTATTTTACAAATTAATAAAACACAATGTTATCTTTCTTGTAGCATAAGCATTAAAGGACTAATGGGGGAAAACCATATCAATATTAAAAGATAATTTTGGACAATACTACTACATGTAGTTGAAGTTATAAAGTTTATTTTTATACATCTTAAATTTAAACTAACATTAATTGGCCAATGAACAGACTTTGAAAAGTAGGATGGGGTAAAAATTTGGGATTAGAGAACATTTCTTTGGAAATAAAAGAAAAGAAGAACGGAAGAGGAGCACCAGCAGATGAGATTAGATATCTTTGGCCGAGACATGGAGTGGTCCTCTGGAATTTACTGATCACCCACGGTCATTCTAACTAATATATACTTGAATTTAATTTGTGACAATATAAAAAAAAACTGGTGATGGCAAAAGATTTATCAGGTACTGATAAGTGTTATAGAGGTTTTGGGTAAAAAATTTGAAAAAATTAGATAATATGATTTAAGTTTTTTAAATTACACTTAAAAGTTTTAATAGATCAAGGTTTCAGTTTCAAATATCTATATTCAGCCCTTTATTGACTGGGCAGTAGGCATATAACATTAGACATATAATAATTTTTAAACAATTAATATTATTATTACAGTCACTATAGAACAGTGTAACTATTAACATTTCTCTCTTAATATTGTAAATATACAACAAATCATACAATTTTCAAAGATAAATAATGAACTATTAAATGAAAACATAATTGTTCAATGACACTTAGTAAAATATTTAAATCTCGAATGACATATATAAAAGAAGATTGTGATCTATTTTAGGCAACAAGTTCATTTAACACCATAAACTATTAGACGTATAAAATCTGTTGTCAAAGCAGAATAAATGGAATAATAAATTGTGACTATAATAATTAGGTGTAAACTTATTTTAAAAATAAACTTTTGCCAAGTTTGGAGGAGGAAAGATGCATAAAAAATAAAACATAGTATTGGTTTCAAAACGATCACATACTGCTTGGATGGCCACTAAAGTGCTAATAGTTTCTGTTTTGTTCGCCAGCAGATATTGTGCTGAATCCCCCTTTCTCTTCCTATTATGGGGGGGGGGGTTGAAGTTTCTCACAATCAAATCTGATCTTTTGAGAGCTGCATTTCCACTTCCTGATTGGCTCAGATTATAGAGAGTTTTTTTCTTAGTTCTCCCACCTTTTATATCGTTTTGAAATTCATCTTTTTGAAGTTTTCCCCTACATTATATAAAAGTTTCATATTAATTTTTCTATATAATTTTAATATCGTTTAGTTAGATTGGGTAAAATTGAATTAGTTTGATATCACATAAAATATATGAGTTAAGTGCCAAAGAAACACATACATTCAATAAAACTGTGGAAATAATAATAATCTTCTTATTATTAGTGTTCATGGGTTCTCCATTAGTATTTTACTTTATGAAAGTAACTTATTATATTAAATATAGTAAATTGCAAACAGTTATATGACTACATTTTTACCGAAAATATTACAATAAAGGAGAGATAAACAACATTTGTCTAGGATGCAGTTGATTATGCGCTTAAAATTCTTTAGAATGAGGCAATAAGTGGCCCTAAAATATATTGAACTTTTCCAAATTAATTCTCAAATAAATAATTAAATTACGTTTAGTATGGTAGCAACTTGTATTTAATAACGCCTGACTTACAAATTTACAAACTTTTGTTAGCAAATAACGTTTAAAACATACAAGATAATGAAAAATGGTAAATTACAAACTTGCCAAAAATTTAATAAGCATTCATTTTGTATATTACCATTATTTCTTTTGGACGCATGGTTTTCGAGATTTCAGCACAAAAACGAAAAATGGTACCTTCAAGTCGGGCTCTGCCCCACAGCACAAGGGTTAGAGGCGGGGACTTTTAGTACGTTAACCTTTTAACTATACTAAACATAGCTACGAAGTCAGAAATTGTGTTCCAAACATTTCCCTCTATATCCTTTCGTTGCCTGGACTAAAAGGCGATCTTAAATATTGTGTTTTCAAACTTCAAACTTGTACACTATGTACTATGATTACTCACATACTACAATACTAAACACATTATAAACAAAAACAAGAATATGAGAAAAAGATAATATCTGGCTCTTGAACAAATGGATAAACAATGTTAAGAGCCATAATAATTTGCTGTCCAAACCTACGTTACCTGGTTGTAGACAAAATAAAATGAAAACCTCAATTCTCCGCTCTCTAAAATAATTCAGTAACGCAACTTTGTAAAAGTTAATTTAATTTTATCGAGTCAACATTTGTATTAAGTAACTGAAGGGTCCAGTTTTTCATTTAGTTGGTTTTACATTTGACCGGGACAGGTTTTATATTTCTGCCCAAAAAAGGAGTCGTATTTTTGCCGTGACAGTTATTTATTTTTCTTATCAAATCAAAAATTATTTAATTAAAATACGGTGGCCAATTATTGGAAATGTATTGCACTCAATGTGATTATACATATAATAAATTTCATATCTCTTAGTTTTTTGGGGGGGATAAACACATTTGTGAATATACAAATTTATTAACCTTGACCTAACTCATTTCTTTAATACGCATTAGCTTGAGTAACCACTCTTTTAATAAACTTTATAGGTTTTTAAAGCTGCGACCCATCTAAACTGAACTATAAAATATTTCGAGCTAAACAAAACATGGAATACAATCCAATTGTGTCTTATCTGCTGTTTCCCACGGCATTACTGTTCTCCTTTTAATTAAGAATAGTCTTTTGTCTTAAACATTGTCTGAAATTTATCTTTGAGTTTCACTCGGTTTTTATAAACTTCACAGCTCAAAATAATTATTTATAAATGCATACATGTAATTTTTCAAAGATGTGGTAATCTTTGCCTGACAAGATTAAAAAAAAAAACTGTATTTTAAATGGAACCATAATAAATCAAAAGTATTATTATTGTTTATTGTGTAGAGTACAAATTGTAAAAGTAAGATTCACATGCATAATCTATTTAAAGGAAGTTCAACTCGTGACATAGTAATTAATTTTAATAAATACATGAACATGAAGTGCATTGTACTGTCCTTAGAGTTTTTACATTTATATACGCATCTTGTAGTTTCTATTTATGAGTATTTTTTTAAATATTTTACATATATTCAGGCTAGTGCAATCTCAATATTGCAATAACAATCGCTTATCTTTTGAGTCAAGGTATTGAGACAGGTTAAGTTTTAGTGAGGCGTATTTTCTCTATTGCACTTGTATAAATGAATGAAATATAGTAATTCTCACCTAATTGAACATGTTCAATAATATCTTGATTCTTAGAGAGTCAGAACATCCCACACACTGCACTAAAATAGTAACGGAATTAAAGTACGCGTTTAAAGCTGATGTTATATCTAAGGTTAGTGGAGGATAAAATAAATGACACAGTTGAAACAGATGAAACAGCTTTAAAGACATACTAACACAAGCTGTTCTTTGGCCTAGATAATTTATTAAATTTTATGATCTGGATTCAATTAATTTGAAATACGTAGACTTCTCAAGATCAAATCAAAGACCTTCTGAATTTTTAAACGAGCAGCATATCCAGTAACTTACCAGCCAGAGTCCTCACTGGTTTGTGAATTATACAAATTTCAATTTTGTTAAGCACACGATACAGCTGAAAATATTAACAATATTTACGATACAATGATAAATTGTGTTGTAGCTTGAACAAAACCAATATATACTAAAATAAATCTTTATTTTTAAAAATACAGTTAAATGTAAGTGTAGTTTTGCAGACTTAAACACAGTCAGACAATTCCAGAATACAATGAGAGGACTATTGACCTGAATATGAGGGTTGTCTCTATGTAGAGTAGTGGGTCATTTGAGCAAACCCCAATCTGTTTATAGTTATAAGCAAATTAATTGCCCTAAATTGAAATAATTGGTTCAACACATTTTATGGTCATGTTCAAAACATACGAGTGTGATATTTCTTCTTTTATAGATTTTTATATCACTGTTAAAAAATACATTTCTTCAAGATATTTTTTTTTTCATTTTAGAATCAATTTTTTGGTTCATCTTTCAAACAGTTGTAAACTCTGTTTGAATTTTTTCTTTTCTGAAGTCGTTAATATAGAAAGCTCTTAGACTAGAACACATATTTCTATGGTGTAGGTTATGGATTAGAAAATGATGTCTACAATTTTATATTGTTAGAAAAGAAGGTATACTAAAGGTTGCGTGAAAGTTATTTGAGCTGTGAATTTGTTCAGTTTTTGTAATAAAATACTACATACTTTCTATACCCTTATTAGAGGGAGAATAAATCACAAAAAGTAGATTGACATCATAACAGTAACTTTAAAAACATAAATTAGAAATGTCAACATGTCCCTACGCATATTATACCATAGTAAAAAAATAAAACCGTTTTATTTTACCTGTTTGAAAAAGCAATCAAAATCCGTAAATTGGGTGTGAACAGGAAAAATAATGGCTGCCAATAAACGTTTAGAGTTTTCTTGCATTTTACATTCTAAGAGTGTCTATGTAAGGGGTCGTTCCCTCCAATGACCAGCTATTTGGACGGTTGTAAAGAGCATTGTGGACTTTTAGTGGAGGCTAATACGTGTGTGACTAGGATCAACAGCTTCCAAAGCTTGAAACAAATAAACTGTCACAAGAAATTCACAGGCTAATAAATTTACGGTTCCTTTTGTGAATTTTTTATTAAAAAAGTGGACATAATTAAATGAAGAAACCCTGATACTATACACAAAATAAATCTCGTTTTGTTGAGAAGAGCAAAATGCAGGTGTTTAAGGATATGAAGAGAAGTTACCTTATAAAACCAATTTAAAAATTATGATATATATAGTATGATTAAATGTTGAACAGGAATATCTATCTTCTTATTTATTTATAGTCTTGTTAAATTCTTAAGTAGTCATAAGATTGGAGTTTTTATTTAGAATAACTATATATAGTTCTGGCGTTTCAGGAATTGCACAATACATTTGTGATTGGGATGGATTTAAAGATATGGATTAAGTATGCGAAATTCGATCTATTACTTATAATGTACGTAATCTCATGTGATTACAAGAGTACATTTTTGAGCGAAGCGAATGAAGCGAGCAAAGCAAGAGTAGCTCTTATACTACACTCCTGCTTTTGTTTTCTACATACATCTCCTGAACGGCTAAAGCGATCTGGGTGCAATTTACGACTTAAATTTTTAATCTAGTTAGGAACAAATTATCGAGGAGAAATAATTGTGAGTTCTGAGCAATTCGTTCCCTATCTATTATTTATTTTCCAATAACATGAAACATAGTGTTATAATGCCGTATTATAACCCGCAGTAACATATTTAAAGTATAATTTATACTTCACTACTACTATTATTTGTAAATAGACTAGTTTAATAGTATGCGTTCTTGGAATATTTATTCCTTATTTTTCCATAGCGTCAAATGTGAAACAATTTAGTAAAAGTAATAAAAGCCGAAGAAAGTATTTACTAATTTAAAATGGAAAGAATACAGACTTACCAAAAGAATATTTCACGTTTTCGTTGTAAAAAACACTTGATACTAATGTGTAAATAAATAAATTAAAAGAAAGAAAAACTATCAAATTATATTCTACAATCAAGAGGCCATGAAAGTATTTTTAAGGTGATCAGTTCCTGGAAAAATCTCTCATTAGCTGTTTCCTCAAACATTAAATTATTATGTAGTCAAATATCTTAAAATCATTCTCCCTAGCACAGATTGGATCAAGTATATAACAAGGCATGTCGAGTAGGGCTTAATTAAGGCATACGTATGCATGAGGTAAGACCCCCTTTGCACCCACAGCAGAGTTATAGGTAATTCCAGATATTTATATTCCATTACTGGATTACAGCCCGAACCCGACCCTAAGGGATATGAAATCCCTCGGAACTTCTTCACTAATTGGATTTTGAATGTATTTTATTGAATTGTGTGAACAAGTAAGAGCTTTCACCATTGTAAAAATATACTGGTGAATGTTTGAGTGTAATTTATTAATATAGGTTTCATTTCGTAATTTTATTCTTAAATAGAAGATTTAAAACCCTTGCTTACACATAACGTACATTTAAAAAGTAATTTTAAAGTAACACCAAATTTCAGAAAATATTCTTTGTAATTAAATGTTTTTTTATGAGAGACGTGTTTCAGCTTATGAGTAAATTCATAAAGTACACATGAACCGATTAAACTGACTTGGATCGGTTGTCTATGTAGCTAGGGTTGTCCCCAGCTAAATTATTATTAAAAACCTAATAGGCAAAGACAAATGGGTCCATTCCCGAACCAACAAAAAGATCCTGACCCTCCTCTTTACTAAACCTACAGCCTTCACAAATAAAAACAGGAATACTATGTCCACCGAGATATCCTAAAAAAAACTGTCCTTGTACTTGCATTCTTAAATAGTGGTGAAAGGTTAAAATTACTTACATTTGAGTAAAAAAGGATTAGAAAGGATAAATTAAGTAATACAACATATTAAATGCTCATCTGTCCTTAAGAGTCTAAGCCTAAACCGCAATCAGGTGCAAATGTGAGTCAAGTCTTCTCTAATTCCACTAAATAAAGAGTAACAACGGCGAAGTGTTCTTGGTCCAGCATTTAAGTCATTTAAGGTTGTCTGCGTTTAAATATCGTTTAAATATATCCACCGTATTCATTGTAATTTTTTTTTATTCATAGATTTACAATACAGCTTTAATGATAATAATATTATGAAAAAAGATTATTTAACCTAAACCGAAATAAATACTTTTAGTTAGTTCCGCAAATTTATCTTGTGTAAAATCATAACTTCATAGTGTTAATGTAAAAAGCTTAATTATTGAAACAAGAGATTTTAAAATCATTCATCAGCAGATTTTAACTGAAAGCTAAGATAACATAGTAAGAAAAAAAGTTAAACATAAATCAAAGTTACTACAGGAAATAGAATATATGAAAATCATATATACAAAATAAAAAAACTTTATTTAGTTTCCCCGTATCCCCGTAATGATTTTTTTAGAATGATTTTTGATTTAATTAAATGCTTTTTAAAATTGTAATGTGGAATACAAGTTTTCATGTAAAAACATAATTTAGTACTGATACGGTCTTGTAAAAAGGTCGTATTATTTTTTACTGCAACGGTTTACTGGTGTCCTAGATAAAGCCATTTTATTACATGTGATCTACCGTAGATCCCACTTAAACCCTCTTCTCAAGAGAAGCCGCATTCCAGAATTTATATTCCATTAGGTTATTATGTTGAACCATTCCAGATCTCATTTCAGCGGCAGCTCCGTACATACAAATGAGGACTTCTCGTTTGGAATGGTATAGTAGTCTCTCATACTCGTAAATTCTCCGGCGTTTAAATTTTAAAGCTTCACTCTCCTTAAAATTGGTTTTTATTAAATCTTACGTGAATTCATGCTACGTTTGGTAAAATGATGTTTATAAAATCTGACTTGATATACAACATAAAAAAAAAACTATTATTTAACATATATCGTTCTACCTTCCAATGTAAAAGAATTACTCGATAGACAAGTATCAAACTAAAATAAAATCTCCTAATACCCCATACAAAAACTGCACATAATTGAATTATTTCATGTACTCCTTTAAAACTAGTTTATTTGATTAGTCTTAAGGTGTTAATTTTATTAGCAAGGGTTTGTATCACCTGATCGGTTCAACTAAGCGAATAACACAATATAAACAATTAAGTTAGTTTTTTTAAACATAAATATTTAAAATCCATTTTAATATAGCCAGTAAAAAACCATTAGTTTTAAATTCAAACAGGTCCAATAATTTGTCATGCTGTATTTTTGTCCTATGTTTTCTTTAAGGGATGGAGAGGATAAGGATGGCTTAAAGAATCCCATCGCAATCGCACGGCAAGCTTGGCCATTCTACGATCCACGGCTCAATTTCTTTAAATCTGGATCTTTTCTTGTTACCATTGACATTTTTAACCTCAGTTTCCAAAACAAAACCTTAGCTTCAAACAATTACTATATTTACTATAGAAATATCACTTAAAGCATTCTTAGCTTTTTTACAAATTGTATTATATATATCTTAAAAGGCAAAATACTATTCTTCTAGTCGCTTACACCAAACATAATTGTTGTAGAAAGTTAAGTTTAAGTATTTGGTTTCTTTAGTTTAAGAGAGTTCCAGGAAATACAGTAAAATGAAAAACCTTTTCAAAATATAATATGAAAAATCATAATCTTTTGAAATAAATATCTATTACTTCAAGACTTTTTGTTCAATTTATATAAGATGAGTTTTAAACCCGGTTCATTAATGTAGATATCCAAGGTATGTCTATCGTGTAAGGTTACCAATAGAAGCCACTAAATGTTCAACGTGATAATGTTTGGTTGTTCAAATCAATTTAGCTAAACGTTTTACAAAGATAAATGGGAACCAGCGTTGTCTGTCCAAAACTCTACTCTAGATCAAACTATTTGAAAGCGTGAGCATCGTACACTAGATTTAAGAGCAAATACTTTTATATTGTATTTATATTGTGAGGAAAAGTAAGTTTTTTATACAAATTCTTAATTATTTAAAATCTAATTTGAAATCAGCTATAACCATAACCAAGTGTGTGAGTAATTTTCTTCCAAAAAAATTGATTATGGTTTGTAAAGTCTAGTGAAACTTTTCCATGCTACCTCCAAAATCAAATACTAGTCAACTCTACCTAACGAACTGATAAGAAAATAATAAACTCAAGGCTCAATAAACTTAAAAGGAATAAACCCAAAGAAAACACTCAATGATCTATCAAGCACGCACAATGTCGAAGTTGAAAACAGAAGAGAGGTAACACTCGATATTTGCTTCTTTTATGTTATCCTAAAGCCTTATCCTAAGAATTACGGATCCATCACGTCTTGGTACGTATAATACCCAAGATTACAGTACATGTCACTATAATAATGGGTATCAGGAAAACTGCAGCTGTGCGATAGTAAGGTACTATTTGTGAAATAAAGTATCTAGTTTTACACATACACGTCAAGTAATTCTTAATTATGCTGTTGATAAATTGATTCGTAATAATAATTTGAATGGTTTTGTTGGATTATTTATCGGCAAAAATAATTTGTCTTTATTTTCTGACTATGCTGGAATTTTAACAATATTGTCTATCAAGTAAATAACTACAATATTTACCAGTCAATGGACTTTGTCTCTAACAGAGGATATTTGTTAAATTGGCTTGGTGGTGTAAACACTAGAAAGAAATCATGAACATTAATACAGAAAGTGCAAGGAAAAATATAGAAGGTTTTGTCATAAAAACCATGAATGAATTTAAAATAAATATAAACAACCCAGTCTCTGTTAGCAACATAACGATGAACACAAAATTTTGTTTGTGTTTGAATATTTATATTGTCATTTTATTATTTATGGATGTTGATAAACGTTTTGCTTCACCAGACCACTTTGTCAGTAGGCCTATAAGTAGTTTCGTGATCTGTTTTAGTAGCAACATTTTAATAAATTACTTTAACCTAGACTGCATATAAATCTATCGGTATTGACAAACTAGTCTCTTGTGGTATAATTTTGATCAACATCTACATGCGTGGTCTAAATATAAACAAACTAGTCGCTTGTGGTTAAACTTTTATCAAGATATACTTGCGTGGCCTGTACAGCATATCAACAAATTATCAATTTGACAAACATGTTGATCAACATATACACATGCAATGTCTACATATCAACAAACTGTCGATGTTGACCAGCTAGTCTCCTGTAGCAACATTTTGATCAATATATACACATGCAGTGTCTACATATTAACAAACTGTCGATGTTGACCAGCTAGTCTCCTGTAGCAACATTTTGATCAATATATACACATGCAGTGTCTACATATTAACAAACTGTCGATGTTGACCAGCTAGTCTCCTGTAGCAACATTTTGATCAATATCTACTACATGCAGTGTCTACATATCAACAAACTATCGATGTTGACCAGCTAGTCTCCTGTAGCAACATTTTGATCAACATATACACATGCAGTGTCTACATATCAATAAACTGTAGATTTTGACCAGCTAGTCTCCTGTAGCAACATTTTGATAAATATCTACTACATACAGTGTCTACATATCAACAAACTGTCGATGTTGACCAGCTAGTCTCCTGTAGCAACATTTTGATAAATATCTACTACATACAGTGTCTACATATCAACAAACTGTCGATGTTGACCAGCTAGTCTCCTGTAGCAACATTTTGATCAACATATACACATGCAGTGTCTACATATCAATAAACTGTAGATTTTGACCAGCTAGTCTCCTGTAGCAACATTTTGATCAATATCTACTACATGCAGTGTCTACATATCAACAAACTGTCGATGTTGACCAGCTAGTCTCTTGTAGCAACATTTTGATCAACAAATACACATGCAGTGTCTACATATCAACAAACTGTCGATGCTGACCAGCTAGTCTCTTGTAGCAACATTTTGATCAACAAATACACATGCAGTGTCTACATATCAACGAGGGCAACACGCCAACGTTCCGGCGACCCGGGATGAGGGGAACGATCCCAGACATAACCCTCGCATCTGAGTCTCTTCTGCCAAGGATCACAGCCTGGAGAGTCTTGGAGGATTATACGGCCAGCGACCATCAATACATTATTTTCAATGTCTAAGATCGCCTCCCGAGACAAGTTGCTGCATCTCGGGAAGTGCCCTTTCGGTGGAACACCAAAAAACTGGACGTGGCTAAATTCACCGAGGCCATCCTGCGGGGAGTGCCAGCGGTGCCTGCCGCACCTGGCATGGCTCATGCAGAGGCTATAGTTACATCGATGATGGGGCTGATTGCCTCGGCTTGTGATGAGTCAATGCCCCGCAAGAGACTCCGTTGCGATAGGAGACCCGTATACTGGTGGACTGCAGAGATCGCGGATTTGCGCCGAGCTGCTTTGAGAGCTAGACGACTCGCTACCAGGGCCAGGGCACCCTTGGATAGACGCCGTAAGCTGGAGAGCTACAAGGTGGCGAGGAAGTCTCTCCGCCGGGCCATCAACCGGAGCAAACACAATTGCTGGAAAACACTAAGGGATGATGTCGATTCCGACCCTGGGGCCTGGGTTACAAACTAGTAACCCAAAAACTCACCACTCGCTCTCCACCTTCCGTCATGGAGGGGGCCGCTATGGAGAGGGTAGTCAAATCCCTTTTTCCGGAACATATTCTGCGTCCACTGCGTGAGTTTGAGATGATGGACGATGTCCCACTCTTCACTCATGAGGAGCTGGAGACTGCCGTTTTATCCCTAAAAAAAACAAGGCTCCTGGACCTGATGGGGTACCTGGCGAGGCTCTTAAGAAGGTTTTTTCAATCAATCCCCTGATTCTTCTAAGCATGTACAACGCCTGCCTGGCAGAGGGGGTATTTCCGTTGTGCTGGAAAAAAGCTAGGCTCGTGCTCGTAGGGAAGGGGAAAGGAGACCCAGAATTGCCGTCCTCTTACAGACCCCTTTGCATGTTGGATACGACTGGAAAAGTCCTAGAGAAGTTGATCCGTTCCCGACTGAATTCAGCCGTGGTTGCTGCGGGGGACCTGAGCCCTCGCCAATGACGCTATTGAGGAGGTGAAGCAAGCCGTGATGAGAGCTGAGGATTTTAATCACTACTCTCGTAGGGTTGTGCTGCTCGTTACACTCGATGTGCGAAACGCATTTAATTCTGCAAGATGGTGCGATATGCTGGACGCTCTGGAGAACAACTTCCACGTCCCGGCATACCTCATGCGCATTATAGAGGATTACCTCCGGTTCCGCCACCTCATGTATGATACTACAGAAGGCCCGTGGACGATGAGTGTCACTTCTGGTGCTGCCCAAGGTTCCATACTAGGCCCGGACCTCTGGAACGTTGCCTTCGACAGCCTCCTTAGGTCTGAAATGCCTGAAGAAACCGTTTAAGCTGGGTACGCAGATGACATTGCAGCTTTAATAGCTGCTCGTAGTGTTGAGCTGGCCCAGCTAAAATTAAACCGAGTCATGCGAACTATAAACGCATGGATGGCAGATCACGGTCTCTCACTCGCGCTGAACAAAACCGAGATCGTGATTCTGACCAAAAAGCGGATTGACACCATTGTGCCGTTTAGGGTGGGGGACGTCGAAGTTCAGTCCGTTCGTGCCGCCAAGTATCTTGGTGTCATGGTGGACTCTAAGCTTAGCTGGCGGGACCAGATATTCCGAACGGCGGACAAGGCCGCTAAGGTGATCTCTTCTCTTAGCCGGTTAATGGCCAATGTCGGAGGTCCTCGTTCCAGTCGCAGAAGGCTGTTGATGTCTACAGTTCAGTCTGTGCTCCTGTATGGTGCGGAGGTGTGGGCAGACGCGCTCAATAAGGAGGTGTATAGGATGCGGCTTGCCAGAGTGCAGCGTCAGGCAGCACTCAGGGTAGCATCCGCCTACCGAACAGTGTCTGAACCTGCCATCTTGGTGGTTGCTGGAGTAATCCCCGTCAAACTTTTGGCGGCGGAGAGGAAAGCGATTTATCAGCGGCGTGGAGAGGACCACGCAAAAATGGAGGAGCGCAACCGCACTTACCAGCTCTGGCAGGAGAGCTGGGAACAGGAGTCGCGGGGACGCTGGACCAGGAGACTGATTCAGCAAGTCCAACCATGGGTTGACCGACGGTATGGTGAGGTGGACTATTACCTGACCCAGTTTCTGACAGGTCACGGGTTTTTTCGGTCGTACCTGTTCAGGATGGGCAAAGCCGTGTCACCCGATTGCATCTACTGCCCAGGCACTCCCGACGACGCGGAGCACACCTTCTTCCGCTGCCAGCGTTGGGAAGGTTCCCGCCTGGAGGCTGAACAACATGTAGGGCAGTTGTTGGTGGACACGGTCATTCCGATGATGACGGAGGGTGAGGACAATTGGACCTGTATGTCACATTTCGTCCAGGATATTCTCCGCACAAAGAAGCTAGAGCTTGACCGAGATGCAGTCTAGGTCATAAAGATATTGAATGCCAGAAACGGCGCGAGCCCTGAGGGCTTTGGTCACACGTTGACCTGACCTGAAGTAATGTGACAAACAATCTCAGGTCTGTGTCCAACAGAGTAGAGGGGTTTTATTAGTGAGTAGTCTGACAAGCTCAGGAGTCTCACACTAAAGGCTGGCTACCTGTGTGCGTAAAAGCATTTTTACCTCCTCTCCCTTAAAAAAAAAAAAAATGTCTACATATCAACAAACTGTCGATGTTGACCAGCTAGTCTCCTGTAGCAACATTTTGATCAATATCTACTACATGCAATGTCTACATATCAACAAACTGTCGATGTTGACCAGCTAGTCTCCTGTAGCAACATTTTGACCAATATCTACTACATGCAATGTCTACATATCAACAAACTGTTGATGTTGACCAGCTAGTCTCCTGTAGCAGCATTTTGATAAATATCTACTACATGCAGTGTCTACATATCAACAAACTGTCGATGTTGACCAGCTAGTCTCCTGTAGCAACATTTTGATCAATATCTACTACACGTAGTGTCTACATATCAACAAACTGTTGATGTTGACCAGCTAGTCTCCTGTAGCAACATTTTGACCAATATCTACTACATGCAATGTCTACATATCAACAAACTGTTGATGTTGACCAGCTAGTCTCCTGTAGCAACATTTTGATAAATATCTACTACATGCAGTGTCTACATATCAACAAACTGTCGATGTTGACCAGCTAGTCTCCTGTAGCAACATTTTGATCAATATCTACTACACGTAGTGTCTACATATCTACAAACTGTTGATGTTGACCAGCTAGTCCCCTGTAGCAACATTTTGATCAATATCTACTACATGTAGTGTCTACATATCAACAAACTGTCAATGTTGACCAGCTTGTAGCAACATTTTGATCAACAGTTTACACGTTCCCTGGACAGCGTATCAATAAACTAACTATCAGTGTTGTCATGCAATTTGTATTGCCAATCACCACAACATGTGTACGCCAATGCTTTCATCAACTGTTAAATAGATTTTCGTACCCCAACGCAGCTCCAAGGGTTCTGACGTACTATTTAAATACGCGCACAGAAAAACCTAATGCATATTTACACTTTGATAAACCAAAATACAGTACTTTGATAAACCAATATTCCAATCCCACCCAATTAAAGACGTCAAACATGTACTTTCAAAATATCTTTTTTGTTCTTAGAATTGTATAATATATTATGAAAGCTACATTGATTTATAGCTACAGCTTCTGCATAGTCGAATGTACTTAAAAAAATTTAAATAATTAAAAAAAAAAATTTTGGTTTAATCAAAGTCCACTATATGAGTGTTAGCTCATTTCCAAAATTAATTAGCTGTTCAAAGATAAAAGATATTCAAAGATAAGGTTTCAAAGATAAGATGTTCGAGATATTCAAAGATAAAATTATCGTTACAAAGTTTGTAATTTTATCATTTCACTTAAAGAGAGGATTCTATCAACATAGAAGCGATGTTGTGTGGTGCTTTTGACAACGGCTAAATAGGTTTACCGATCAGCCATTAGATTCAGTTTTGGCAGCTAATGGCCCATACCCTTTATACACGATGCCTTCAGGAACGGTGAGAGGTTCATTTGTATCGTTGTAGATTATTAAAGGCGTTTTAACGGGACACACCTCAGGAATGCCACTGCATTATTACACTGTATGATAATAAATTAAAATACTATTTAAGTCAGGATTGTATGTTAAAACTGCTGAATGAATGCTACGTTTTTATTCAAAATGTAGCATAAACTACCTAGTAATCTGGATGGATTAAAATATTCGAGTTATAAATATTTTATTTCACTCATTACCTGCGTTTGGTATTCGTAAAACTAATTCTAGCATTTTATTATCTGATCGTATTATTATTTAACTACAATAGAACGTTTACTTCATATGCTTTCAGGAAATAATTTGAACAAATATTTGTTTAATAATTTTATTTTTGATCGTAAACAATGCAGACGCTGTCGAGAAAAGTATTCGGCAAACCCCAACTTGTGTAAACTTTAAAACATTAGAAAAGAATGCTAAAAGGTATTTTTTTGTCCTAAAGATAGACTATTTTAAAAATTACAGAACCTAGGACTCGTATTTAATGAAACCTTTGATTTTCTTGTTTGACCATTCAATTGAAGTTGTTGAAACTTTTCATAACTAAAACGTGTTTACCATATAATTTTTTGACTATATTTGTTATTATGTTGCACCATTTAAATGAAAAATTAAATGAGATTTTAAATTTTAACTGCGACCTTGAATAATTTTATAACAGCAGATGATAGTTAAGTATTTTCTTCTACAAACATATTTCTTCAACTGCTTTTTTTTTGTTTCCAGTCAAATCTAATATTTTCTAGAATTAAATATTTAGTGAAATTGCGGTTTATATAGCAAAAATATGCAGGTAGAATTCTGGATCCATTCACAACAGTGCATGCTGTTTAAGTGCTCATATTTGGTATTATAGACAACATTTGCAACGTACTTAGACGCGTTACATAAAAATAAAGGAACATTTTTAAGAACAACATACTTTTTTACAATGGTAAATACATAACAATCCAAACCTTAACTTTTGAGAGCCCAAGTTACATCATTGTAACATAAAGTCAGTGCAAAATAGACTAATAACTTAATTAAAAGCTAACGTTACAAAAGTCTGATACTATTAATTATTTTAGAACGGACCACTGAAATTCATTTCCTGAAATTGCATTCGTGATCCGATTACAAAGGAATAGAAGCCCTTTGATGAAGCTTGATGCCTCAGGCGAAATGCAAAAGGCCTCCACTTTGAATCGTGCTTGTTCATTTGAATCCGGACTGTATAACCACAATTTGGCACTCAACAAGGTACGTTCGTGTGTCCTCTGGCTATACTGAGTTGTATCGTTGTTTCAGTTCATCTAGCTTGTTTTCCTTTGTCTTCTTAAAATGTAAATATACTGTTTATTTTGAACTAGTTCCCAGGTTTAGGTTGGGAATATATAAGAAGCGTTTTATTTTTATTGGAAGTAATGGAAACTTATATGCAATAAAAACATTCGATGTGTTTGTTCCACAAAACGAAAAGGTTGTATTAAGGATAACACAACCTTGGTCGTAATGTATCTTGTATTGAAATGCATATGGGGTTTATCTTATGCACAACCTTGTATCTTGTAATGTATCTTGTATTGAAATGCATATGGGGTTTATGAGTGTTTATAATGATCGCCTGGTAACTAAGCCATTGGTTGTTTTCTGAGCGAACATATTCAAAGGTAGAAATAAGAACTAACTCTATTTGGTCGAGATCAGATTCTCATAGTTAAAGAAGCAGATTATCTTAGAAACAGGCAGTAAACAAGTTTCACATGCCTTCTAACTCTATTTTAAACTCACTCTGAATTCATATTTATCTTAACACACGTATACCATTAAGTCAATGTCTGCTTTAACTGTAGAGAACATTAGAGAATACATTTTCCAAAAGTCTTCTACTACCTTTGAAAACTTTACATGTACATTTTTTTGTAAAAAAAATTAATCATACTGTAAAATATACCTTTCTTGATAGGTAGATTAATCTTTAAATAGTATATTCTAAATCTAGTTGTTGTCATTTTTCCCCCTTATACAATGTATGTGTAGCCATAAAACGAAATAACTCTCTCATTGGCAGGATACTTTAATTAGAATCAGTGGGGCTGCTACATTTAAACAAAGGCTGACTTTGCAATTTAATTAGTAGTTTTGTATCAATTGAATAGTTTAAAAATAACAGTTTGGAACAATCCTACATCGATTTATTGTATTTTACTTTTAATTAATCGAGAAAGGTCAAAATTGTCCTCTGCAAATGCTTAAAACACAAACCTAAATACAAACCGTGTAAAATAATTGTTTCAGTGATACAGTTGCTTTGAAACTATTTGTTTGTTTATTCATTCATGCATATATTGAAACTCAAACCAGTTGAAAATGGACAACTTCATTTGACAATAGTCTCAATTTTTAAACTTTAATTAAGTTTGAATTTGATGACGATTCATTTTAAGCGTATCATACTCAAATATACATTCTATATTTATGAAAAAGGTTAATAAATGCCATAAAAGTATAAGGCCATAAAAGTACACAATGTTTAAGTTCTTTGAAAGATTTAAAAGATACGGGTTTTTTCCATTTTCAATGGGCGTCTTTCATCTTGATGACCCTGAATACGTATGACGAATAATAGTCCATGATCTACAATGTACTGTGAGTTCCAATGCATCTACTTTATGCAAGAAAGTGTCTTGAGATATGTATTCCATACATTTCTTCCATTAAGCAACACCTCAATTTCCATTAATTTAAAGTATAATTTGGACAATACCAAATATTTTACCCTTGTTGTATGTTGTACCATAGATAATATATATTATTATAGTAATTTGAATCGTCAAAATTACACTATTAGATTCTCACTAATTTTCCAACGTAATGCTCCACCTCACCATTTTAAAACCAAAATGATTTTGATTTATAAAATGATATTTTCGGTGAGCCAGAAATGAAATATTCTTTCTTTATTGCATTGTGATAAACATGTTGATATTAGTGATAAGCAATAAGTACATTATAAAGCTGTAATTCCTTTTATTTGTACAACCAAACGGTTTAGACAAACTTGTTTTACATTCACGTTATTAAGTCAAATGTCGAACATGAGGTTAAGAGTATTAATTACTCCATGTAATCGCTTTGTACTCTATGACATTGTTACTGCTTCAATGACATGCTAATTATGTGTCATAAGCTATCGGTTAGCTGTAACATGCAAAGGAATACTTTGGTTACAAACTCTGTGAATTATTTACCTAATAATATATAGGGTCTTATGAGTAATACTTTGATGATCATGTTTCAGTAGAGATAATTAAACATTTTTTATTCGCTTTCTCTTAACTTTTCATCCTCCTCCATTTTACTATAGGGTTTCAAATGTTTAACGCAGCCACATAAGCCATTACGGTAATTAAAAATCTGTCTTTGGTTTCGTTTATCATCATGAATCTTTTGTTAACCTGATCAAACTTATTATCTTTGGCTTTTTGGGACATGTTTCGATATGTACAGCCATTGATGTTTAAGATTTTCCTTTAACAAATACTCTTTTGCACACACCTACAAAAAGTCAATGTACAAACAGCAAACTTATAATAATGTATTAATATTGAAATCTTTAGATGGTATTTTAATTGTGATAAACATCCTGTCAAAGCTATTTTTCTAGCTACTGTGGGGTGTTAGAGTTAGCAACTAGTGGTTTATATTCTGAGCTTATATCCTTCAGTTTCTGCTAAAAATATTCTCAATTACGTAAAGTAATTTACTAGTTGCTGTATCTTACCTTACATCAGAGTCATTAAAGTTCTAATCAAGGACAACAAACAGTCAAGATATCCTAGTTGTAGAGAACAGTCTCAGCCTTTGAAACCACACTTCGTGAAAACCATTCGATGCTCTGATTTAGCTACTGGCTGTTTCTGAGTTGCATTCTAATCCTACAGAGCTACAGATTCATGGGGGTTTATAATGGACTTTCAGAACAGTAGTTTTAGTAGTCTAATTTTGATTTTAGTTCTTTTACTACATTTGATTTGTTAAGTTGTATGTGTCTTCTAAACAATACAAACATACAGTATTCACACCAAAGCTTAAACACTGATCCAATGTCGAATACTAAACGAAGTACCTTTGGTAAGCAAATGTATCATTTGGATAAGTGATTGCTGGATTGTCATACGATCAGCTGATTGTGGAAGTGTCTATTATCAATGACGTCATTATTTGACAGTCCTTTAGTCAATATTGACAGTTGGGCATTAATTATCTGTTATAATATCGAAGGATCGGTTACTACCACTGATGGTGTATTACTGGTTTGTACCGCAGTCGTATCATTTGTAAATCCACAAAAGATTATTTGCATTTGATATTTAAAAAAAACTCTTTTGGTTAACATTATTTTTATGCTTTGTATTTGTTTATTTTCATTATGTAGAATGAAAGGAAAACAACTTAAGAGAATGCCAATGAAGTAATGAAAATACTCAACCACATAATAATAAAAGCCAAGGTGTTAATTTTAATACGTGCGTAATAGTGTGTATATAGTTGTTATACGTGGACCCCCTTTAATTGTGCTTACTTCAAAAAATGAGTAAAAAAAGATTAATTAGAGATAGGTAGATGAAATCGATTTTAAATATACCTTAATCGCATTTTAGTTATATTGTGGTGAGCAATTAAGAAGCAGTAAAAGGTAAGCAATCAGTTTATAACTATATTTATTTTAATAATTTGATCTGTTGACAGTAAAGTATTATAAGTTAATGAAGCTTGTTAATTAACGCTCATCAAAAGTACTTAAAACAGTTAATTATCACTATGTGGCTTACGATAAATTCTTGTAAAACTTTAAAATGTTGGTAATCACCTGGGAACGATAATTGAAAAGTCATATTTTACATTGCAAAATAGAGAAAACCGGACTGTATTTGTATACTATGTAACTTAAATACTTAAAAGCAAAACTTATAAAAAAACTACGATTTAATTTGGAATAGGCTCTAGCTATTTTTGGAAGATTTAATTTGAAGATGATGGCTTTTATTGAAGGAATGTAGCATGACTTGCCACGAAAACAACGCAACGATGTCGTGGTCTGTGTCCCGACGCTACTCAAAATTGCATCAGTAAAGTTTCTTTTCGTACTATAATGCTATTTGCTTGATAGTCCTACGTACCTCAAACACCCTTAAGGCTCATGTGCATGGAATGATTTAAGGCTTAAATAGGTTACCAAGTTATAAAAAAATATAAACATATCTGTAAATTTGCTATTGAAACCATTTCAAACGCTTACGTCACACAAATATTATATCATACTTAGCTTCATCCCTGTAAGGATTTAAATGGCAATCATTGTTGTAATAAAGTGTAATACTATCTACGTAATTACAAACCAACGATCTAACCACTGGAATCCAATGATCACCAAAGCAACTAATCACAAATACTGACACAAATCCGCTCACATCGGATTTGTAATGCAAATGTAAACAGCTGATTACGTCAGATGTGTTATGTTTTAATTTTGTGTTTAATTTATAATTCAAACATATGTTTATATTATTGATTTGGCTTTGTAATATACGTCGTTGTTGATTAGAACAAATGAATTGATTGCATTAACAGAATATATTTCTTCTCCTGTAACATAAATATCTATTAATCATAACGCATGGTGAATTTTGATTGATTACGGTTAGGAATTATAACCAATAATATGCCCGATATAATAAGGGGGGTGTTTGGAGGGTCTAAAAAATCATTGTGCGTTCAAAATGCAAGGGTTCAGCTGGTATAGTAAGTCTAGTGGTAAGAGAGCAGTACTTTGTCCTAAAGTCCCAGGTTCAAGTCCTTCCAATTACCAAATGCTTCTAGCTGTCTACAATAAGATGTTGAAGTCATTACGAACTGTGCGATTAGTTTCATTGTGTGAACTGTTTACCCTACACCTTTTATAGACTATAGTGTTTTGTTATTAGTTAATATTTGCATGTTATTGTATCATGACTTGACTGCTATACAGTGCATATTTTTTACTGCTGATCTCTATATGAAAAGTGAATTCCAACTTTTAAGCGTTTATGTATTGTTATTTGTAATGTGTTAGTTAAGTTTGTATGGCAATTCCATAGCTAGGGGTTTGTTACCTTGCTATAGGCTCTCCTATATCTGGGGAACTAAAGTATGAAGATTTGAGGTAATGATAACATAATCTTAAGTGGAAACTCCCATTTATACCCTGAAAATTACAGGGTATTTTTCTAATTACTAAATTTGTGTTCTTTTGAATTGTATTGCAGAATCTTTTATTCGAACACATCTCTCACTTCATGATACTTCATCGAGAAAACAGCTTACAAATCTCTGAGGTTGCACTTTGTGGTTACATATCTATGTTTCTATAACTGAACCGATTTTATAATAGGCACACGTTCATTTTGGGTCATATGTTTCAGAAACCGTTTAAGTTAAGCGTACAACTATTATATTTAATTCATGTGTAATGTATCTGGATTGTTTTAAATAAGTATGACGAACATTTCTACCACCACATGAATAGTTTAACAAACACATATTACTTGTTTCAAATAATCCTTTAATGTACCAGGAGTATTAAACTAATAAAATATCTATAACATATTCAAGGATATAAGTTAAAAGCCCTTTAAACCACACGATAGAGGATAATCCGGCTTTCAAATAACCAAACACTGAATCATAATCCTGAAAATGTAGGCTAAATATAAAAATACGCGAATGGAAACACAATGCACGTTTTGAATAAAAATAATATCCTCCCTTTTCATAAAAATGTATATTCATACAAAGAGTATAAAAGAAACAAAATGTAAATATCCCGGCGTTTTATATCAGCCAGAATATTTTCTCTCAGTTGTGTTTCGCAGCAGCGTGTCCGGACTGATGTCAATAATGAATTGCCGCTCGGTTTATTTGTTACCCGGTTTATTTATGAAAAAATGTGAAATGTAACGCACGAGTGAAAAAGGAAATTCTGCCGCATTTTTATCGTTCGCTTTTATTTGTATAAAGCAATTGCAATGGTAATGATTTTGGAAACTATTTCCGTAAACGATCACAAAACGATTCATCCTGGATTCCACAATGGTAATGAAATTTAGGGGATTATTAAAAGTGGGTACAGTTAAATAGATTTTCGAAATTATTAAATACCCTTGTATGCCTTTCATTCTATCTAAGTATCTGATTATAATAGCAACAACACAGGGTGTATGATTTATAAGTGGTTAAGGCACAGGCATTCATTCTTGAGGGCGTGGGTTCAAATACTGACAATCAACAATCGCTTAGTTATGGCTTATCTGTGTAAAAAGATGTCACAACATGATAGTTTGTAGCACACTTTTCTCGAAAACAAAGAAGTATAAATTGAAAACTACTTTTTCTTAACCGTAAAACCTCCTCTACAACTCGTAGAACAGTTAATTAACATGAAACTAATTAAAAGTTTTATGCAAAATACACATTCTGCTAATTTCGTATGGCATACCTTATACTTATTCCAGTGTAGTATTTCCAAGATCGAGATTTATTGTCAATATTAAACATTAATATTAATAACATTAAAAAACTATTCTATTGAAAAGCTAGAGTTTATATATATATCCTAAATAGAGAGAGGGAACATATTTAATATATACAATTTTTTTTATTTAATTTTTATAAACATTGTAAAACTTCAAAGATAGTTATAATTTATTCTTTAAGCGTTTGTGGTGGTAGAACTACTGCTCGTGTAAAGATTTCTTATTAACTTACTTCATAGACCAACAAAAACATAACCAGATTTAAGTTAATCGCAATGTTAATAAATTTAAATTTAGTAAAATTAATCGTTTGATACTTGTCTAATTATGAGAATATAATTTTTCCCCTAAATTACACGTAAATAAATTTATTTTTTATATAGCTTGATAATTAACACATTTAAAAAAATTTGAAAACATATGTTAGGGCACGATTTATAAAATATTGTTAACAGTATAAATGTTTACACTAATGACATTTTTTCAAAGAATCTATATGTGAAAATCGAATAGCAACAAATCAAACCTCCAACGACGTTAATAAATGGATTATAGCTTTATTTACGTCAACATTATTATATGAGCTGGAAGCAAACTTAAGAAGACCTTATAATTGAACCTTAAGATTGGTTTAAGGAAACAGTCGACGATGAGACCAATTAGTCAATTAGTTCTAGGTTCGGTAACGACAATTGCAATTGTAATTCTGAATGATTGATGAGATGTTTGAATGCATCTATTAACTGTCAGAGTCGTTTCAAAATTGTTTCGTTTAGTGTCAATTACCTGGCTTAACTTTACGGTTTAAAATATAAAGACAACCATTCGTAACATTTGGGTTTTTTCATGTCCAACAACGTCATAAATGCTATTCTCTAGCCCGGAACTTTTTAGAAGAGCTTAGGTTATTAGTACGAGTACATAAAGTACCGTGTTCCCATGTTTTATTCACCAAAAATTGGGCGACACAAAACTGTTGGACACAGTTGCAGTATTCAGCTTAATCCAGATGTAATCCTAGTCTACAATCCACGGGTTTATACAAACAAAATGTTCATATTGTTTATTGTACGACCAGAGATTGTTAATTTACAACGGAAAACGTAAATTTATCCATTAAAATCTGATGTTTTTAGTCTCAATTTAAGAGTATTTATAGATTATTAAAACCATATCTCATAATATTAAACCTGCGTACGCAGGTTTCTACCATGTAAAGATTTAGAGCAAATTGATAGTTTTGCGTATGAGACCTCGAAAAATTATACGATGAGATCTTAAGTTAAAACTATTGTTTTTACTTTTGCTAGTTTTTGAACCATATAATTTATAAATCACTGAATCAAACAATACTGTACAGAACTAGCTATTTAATATTTTCAAGTAACAAAAAACGCTTTCTATAGGATTTTACAAACAATAGCCTATGTAATAGGGGATGTATAATCAGCAACGGTCCCGTATATCCCCCCGTGATATCCCGTGCATTGCAATGGGAATAATTCATGTTGCTCGGCTTTGAAGTTTGAAGTGATGCGTCCCTCTGGTTTGTACCGTAACATATGTCGTCATTTATATAGAATGGGTGTTCTAACTATTAAATTACTGGGACATACATTGAGTAGGTAATAACACAATTCCTTCCTAAATTATAAGGAGTACAGATTTATAAATCATTGTTTGAGAGTAGGGTTGGTCATTTAGAAAGTTTGTCATTGAAAATTACTTTTCAAGCATTTATAAGTACATTTTACAAGTAACTCAAGCTTTCATTTCCCAGTTAAAAGTAATTTATTCTGTTGTTAATAGTTCGGACTGCTAAATTAGTTTAATAAAAATTAACTTTTTTTCTTCTAATGAGTTTAAGTCCCATTCAACAACTTGAAGGGGTTGCTCCCAAAGATTGACCTTGGTGACGTTTTGCAATTTTAGTGATTTTAGTTATAAAAGAAAGTATATTTAACATACTTTTAGTCAAACTTAGTAAAAAGAAGAAAGAGGACAAAACATTGAAAAAAATTGATGTTTATTTTGCAACCATTTATTTCAAGCCTTTGCCGAAACACAAATTGAACTTTTTATCGTGGAGGTAAAATTAAGAATTCTAAACAACGTAGCAGGGCAGTTCCGGCCCTCTCTAATTTTAGTTTACCTCTCTAATTGCTTTGGTTAACTAATTGTAACTGGTTTTGTGTTTATTTTTTATTTGTATGTAGAAAGATAACATGTGTTTTCGACCAAATGTTTGATTCAACTACAAGGAATACTTTCCCGAAACATCATTACAATTTGCGATTCACAATTGATCAATATCAAATCTAAAATAAACGGTATCAGCAATCTGACACATATTTTCTCCCATTAACTTGTCAACAATCTTTATCATGAGTAAGCGATGACAGTAACTAACTATGATATGTAATAGGTACAATTTCATTAGTTGCATTAAATTTTGAACAGTAATTTTTATAGCAATGGGGGATTGCACTATTTTGTTTATAAATATAAGGACTATAATATACATATTTAAATAAAAACCGGCTTTTTATCGAAAATACGATATTCTCTTTTAATAGGGTTTTTATGGGTAAAACATAATTTACAATACTTTTGGACCGTAATCTTTACATGAAGAGGAGTTCTACCATTTTGATCAGAATTGAAAGAGCTACAACAAACTAAATCTTTATCAAAATTGTTTGGGCCGTTTAAGTTATTTTATGGGGTTTTGTTGGGAAATTAATATTAAGAATCTAAATTCAAAAAAATAAAAACAACCGGAAATGCTATGGATTAGTTCCTATATAAAAAATTTCATCAATATCGGACCACAGGTAAAGACTGTAGCTCTGTACACATCCACACATACAGACACATACACGCACACACAGACACAGACATCACTTTGAAAACCACCTTTTTAGGTCCTGTGGGACCCAAAACTGATATAACCACTCAAAACTCAAACTTGAAAATTTTGACGAAAACAATACTTTCTCTATATACCATGGAGAAGTATACAGAATGTATGGAGAAGTATATAGGGGGAGAACTAAAATTTATAAAATTTAAACTACGCGTTTCAATGGAAAATAACCCTAGTTTGTTTTATGAAGGGCTCAGCTCCTAAACTGTGGGGCTCGCATTAACAGCTTTCATAGTTTTCTTTTACTGCCAGAGCAAAAATCACCCGTTAGGGTTAGGATACGATTAACCCCACATAAAACTAAGCAAAACCGACGTCATGTATTGGTCTATCTTTTTTTTATTTTAAGATCTATATTTTTACTTTATCTCGGATAACGCTTTAGGAATAGTTTCTTGAAGAGTAACAAAAAAACCCTGTTTCGACAATTAAGTTCAATTTTCAATTCAGTTAATAGAATTGCAACGATTTCTTCATTTATATTGTTTACTTACTTAACAGCATTGTTTAGTTACTTTACAGTACAAATACAAGACTAATGAGGTTCGAGGATTGAGAGAAAAGAAGTAAAAGTGTAAGACTTTGAACGTCAACCTATCAGCTGTTTTAATTTAAGACCCTCGTAGAAGTAAACTACTACCAAAGTTTTAATGTAACACTTCATAAATTGTTTATTATTTTAAAGCATTGTATCCTATTGTTTGATTTTAACAAATTTTGAAAAAGTTCAATGATGATAATTGCATTTCTCATCCATTATATCAAATACTGTGGAAAAAATGCGGGAATTTTAGTTATTCGTCACTAAACAATGTATGACAAGTAAAATGAACATGAAATAAACATAGACATTGCACTTTTTAGTATTATGGAAATTGTGAGTTAAATTTTGCTATCTGTTTTAATTGGTTGTTAGATTTATTAGCTTTGAATATACTACCCTTAATTGGGCGTTTGAAACTTGTAATGTTATTGATATGGCTAGGATATTTTGGTTTTGTTTAATTTACAACTAAAAACCCGGATTTGTGTTTGAGTTGAAGGTTAAACTATTTTGTGGTAAATACATTTAATTTTGTTTTTAAAATAATTATCATAAATTACGAACAGCATAGTTCGTCTAGTCTTTAAGTGCTGAGAAACAAATTGTACCTTAAGTCATAATGGAACATTTAGAGGAAAAAGAAGAGCGAAGTTAGGTTTCTTTAAGTATCAAGGGAGTAAATCAGCTTGGTAAAGTTTTCCCAGGTAATATATCACACAAATAAGAAAATTAAGATCGAAGTATTTACTTCTAGACTTTTAACTTTTAACAAACTTCGGTGTAACTTATTTCCTATTGAGTGACCAAGTTTAAATAGTTTCTTATCTAAACTGAACTTAGTTGACTTCTTCTGAAATTTACTGCATTGTATACACTGTGTTTACAGGCTTACACAGTACTGAATATATCTGCAGAAAAAACAACATTTCTTATCAGTCAAAAATGATAAATTTAATTTTTTTTAGTTTATAATGAATTATACGCGAGTTAGTGTGCTACCTACCTACTTTTAAATTATCTAAACTTGATATTACCATAGAAATAACACATCTTGCTACGAAAAAAATATTTACCATATAAATTGAAGATTTTAAACTATTATTTTGTGTTACAAACAAACAATATTAAAATATGAAAATGATAACCTGTTAGTTTGTTTATGTGTAAATGTATAAACCAAACTTTACACACATTTAACATTTAATTTAATCTATAATTCTTTATACCGCCAAATTTACCCTACTCATTCAATAATTAATAATAATTACTTAAGCTGATAATTTTGGTAAAAATACTATTTTTCCAAAAATTAGTCGGTATATTGTTAGTAGGCCTATAACTACTATACTGCAAATTCATGGTATTAAAGACTGAAATAAGGTTGTGGTTACCAATGTTAAAGATAAACAAAAATCTTTAAATGAATAAAACATTAAATAATTTTAGTTTAAAGTAATGATGGTGTTTACGCCTTTAAAACAATAACAGATTGTTATATGCTTCTATTGTTTTTTCCCACGTATTTATAATAAAAGTAACGATAGAATAAAAATGTTTATTGACATCAGTAGTTACTTTTTTACTTGTTATACTTTTTTTATGAAATGGTGACCATACATAGTAGGTATTTTAAGCCAAGTATGAATGGAGATGAGTGTAGGATGAGCGGCGCGATCTTGTAGTCTTGTTAGTGACTAAGGCCGACATTCCTTAGACACAGCTGTTAATTATAGCCCATACAGCTAATTGCAACTAAGGAACCTACAGTTTATAGTGGAATCCGAACCACATCTTTTTGCCTTGGTATATACGAATTGGTCTAATTATCAGGATAGCACTGTGGGTAGTAGTACTCACTCGTGCGGACGTTAATCCACAACAGGGAGCATCGAATCCACAGTGCATGGCTATATTTATGTTTTATTCACAATTCATGACCTTCTAGTAGCTGGATTACAGGACGACGCCACTCGTCTCAGTCATATAAACAACACCAGGTATTCTTTGCTATTGTTTGTTTCAATTAACAGTGGTGATTGTGTTCCCCTTTAACAAAGTGGTGTTTTGAGATTTGATGTGTAAAAATGTATGGTTGAATGTTAAATACTTGCAGCGTACTGCTATGGAACAATGATTCTAAAGGTAATTGTCCAAAATTACTTAAGCTACTTGTATACAATAGCTTAGGTTAGATCAACTGTAATAGAAACATATAAAAATTGTTTAGTGAAGATTCTTAATCTTAATGAAATGTAAAACTGTTATTCGGTTTTCTATCGACTTTGAAACACGTTAAACACAAAACTCACTGGAATTTCAAGAACTTGTACTTTATGTAGCTGACCTCGTCATTAGAGATTTGTTTGACCTAGAAAAACATAATCTTCTCCTAAACTATCTTGGCAAGAGAGTAGGATGAATAGTTGTATATGATATGTCAAATGTCCGTTCTAATTGAATACACATTTACTTCTCCAGACAGTAACGATATATTTGAACCCTCCTTGAAAATGGATTTGGACTATTTACGTGAGTTAGCAAAAGAATCATGAAATATTTGTTTATGTTTAACACCATTGCGCTTACAACATACAAAATATAGTCGATGAAAAAATAAATTATAGACTCTATTCCTATAGATCTATGGACTATTAAATTATAGTAAATTTACGTGACTAATGTGTTTTTTCTAGACCAATATATTAATGGTTTCTCTAGGAATCATACTCCTTCCATAAAGATTTATCATTCCAAACTACAATATTTTATGATTCATGAATCATCAAAAGAAAGCTTATAAGTTTTCGAGATATCGAGAACTTTTGAAAACGAGAACTTAGTAACTAGTCAGCTCCGATGATAGTTTGACTTTGAAACAGCCAGAATAGTTTTTCATGCAATATATATTCAATAATGAAATTTGCAATATTGAGATATCTATTTAATAAAACTGCATTGACAGAATTAGATGCTAAGGCCTTTTTAAAAACAACAAAGTTAAGTGTAAACAAGTTTAAAGTATGTAAAAGTAAGTAAGTAGAAAGTAAGATATAAGAATTAGATAAAATGTATCAGGAAACGTAAGAAGGTTTGATTATGATACTAATATCTTCATATTAATAACAGATAATAAAATATAAAAAGATAAATTCATACTATCGAAATATTCACGCAGTTATAAAAAAAAAAAAAACTACTTTAAATGGATGAAACAAAATGACTGTAATATCGCATCCTATCAATAAGAAATACGGAAAGGCCTTAGGTAGATTACGAAAAAACACCTTAATTTTTGTTTTACTTTACCTTTGCCAAGCCATGCCAAGGAGTTTGATTTAAATACAAATACTAAGACAGAAGATCAAACTGACCAAAGCAGACAGTCCAGCTGTTTAAATGTCCGGAAGATGAAAGAGTTTGATTGACGTAAGGCAATGCGACCAAAAACATCCCCTAGTCTACCCACATTCTTACTGGGAAGAATCGTATTATTCTCTTCAATCTTTTTCTGCTTGTATAAAAATGTAAAGCGAAAATAAGCTTTTATTTCAACTTCTCCCTACCGTACAATGTCCTTATATCGTACTACCATTATGCTAACTAGGTCATTTAAAGTATTTGTTTGTATTATGTTAAGTTGAGTTAAGTTGAAGCAGTAGAGCCTATTGTCTCCATAGAAGTACGATTATAAGCTGCCTTTGGCCGTCGTTTGGAAGATGACTATATAATCTCGGCCTCAACAGCTTTTGCATGAATAATATATCTCTAACGGACCCTTCTGAATGGGTTCCCCTTGTCTACTTTTGTAAGCTACCCTTAAGGTTATAACACTATATCAAAAGTTCTTTAGAGTTGAGCCATACTATAAACCATAGTATAATGGTTTAACCTAAGTCCTATGTGAATGTAATGTATAGTGCTAGTTAAGAAATACTATATTGATGATGAGTAAAGGGTAAGGGATTAGCCATTATTTTGAACTTGAGCAAAGAAAAGGTCAATTATTTGTTAACCAAAACGTGTCAAGAAAAAAATATTGATAGCAAACCCAATTTGGAATTGCATTTTTGAATGTTTACTCTTCCCGTAGGTTCTGTGACGTTTTATGACCCTATATTCTCCGTAGTGGCTATATTACTTCACTAGGCAGCGTATTTCTACCACCTCTTTGTAGAGTGAATCTCGGACGGTAAATAATTAAAAGTGATTAAATAAAGGACGACTGGACTGAGAGGTCATTACAACACTTGACTAACTTTGCTGCGTTTTAACTGCTGCGATTTGTCCGTCTGTCGGGCTGCAGACACAAACATTAGAAACAAAAACTGGCAATTTAGCTTATTACTCTGACAGAGGTTATGCCAAGTAGTGTTGTAAAACATTTGTTTACCTTTCTTGCATTTAAAACGAATTAGTACTGTTTTGGGGTTGAATCTGCAATTTATATTGTGGTAAATCAAGAAGTGCGTGAAGGGAACGTACTTATTTCTGCCTTAAAGATCTCTGGTAAATCGAGAGTTTACCTCTACCAAACCTTTTACGCAAAAGCAAGAATATTATGTAATGATAGTTGGTATTTTAGTTAGTAAATTTACGTTTATGTATATTTTGGAGGAATAAAAACAAACATTGAAAACTTAATCTTCTCCAGATTTCAGTTCAATCTTGTTAAGTGGAAACGGATCAGTCAGATAACACGAGTGATAAAAGCCTCTTAGTCATCTTTTTGTGTGGACTTTTGCACTTCGTGGTCCTCCACAATTGTTAGAAGGTATCCAAAGAACAACACAAAATGCAACATCTGATGAATACTAGACTACTGTGAATTTATTAAGTGTTTGAGTAATTCCATTGGCTATACATTTTGATTACTCAAACTCAAACATCTTTATTTTTGACAGTTGTTACAGACTGCATAATAGCGTCAACACACATTTCTCTTAAACAAATCAAAACAATAAATTCTTATAGATAAAATCTAAAAACTAAAGATCTTTGTTCTCTTAAGAAGTCTTCAACACTGTAACAACAGCGTGACAAAAGAACACCCATTTGCCAAATTTGTCCACACTATTTTCCATCTGAGGAGTGGGCAGTGCATTGAGCAGTTAAATGCCATTGTAAATAAATGATTTTCAAAAAAGCAGTTTTGTGTTTTAGAATGTCTAAATCGCACCGGCTTCTCAAACAAGCAATAGCAATGGTGATGCTAGGGTGTGGTTTTCTAATAACCGTTGCTTTATATGACTTCAATAAAATTGAGAATGGGAGGCGCGTGTGGCAGTAAATTATATAGGAGGTTAGTTCTCAACATCGAGGCACTTTTATCCGTCAGAATCTCTTAATATCTTCTAATCTCTTTATATTTGTCACGCAATGAATAGGCTTATTGAGCGTGAGTACAAAGGGAGGGGAAAATTTCAGGACTTGGACTGTCTGTTGGTAAAGATTTACATTGTACCAACATTATCGTAACAAATTAAATGTTTACCGTTGATCATATTAGTTTATCGTAGTTAAACATTCAATTAATCAGGGTAACTTAAATGTTTGAACGGGTTAATTTATGTATTAAAGGGGGGTATTGATTTGTATACTAAGAATACTGTTTTACCTGACAAATTTTGTATTAAACATTCCAAAAAATTCGTAGAAAATGCCTTTGTAGTTAAAGTAAATGAGCTTAAATTCAAAAAGGTTTATTCCGAGAACTGCTCGAATTTTTTGGACGGTTTGAAACAACAATTTTATGTGAAATGTTGGGTGACGACAAAACATATTTGTGAGCCATTCCTTATTAGTTCATATTATTTAAAATCATTTGAGAAATATATTTTTTATGATTGTTTCATATTGGTTTTATTTTAACAAAATTGTAACAGTGTTAGTTTTTATTTTATAATTTGAGGATATATTCATTTTAATGTAATTATGAAAAAATAAAGGGTAAACATACTATCTAAAACACTTGTAATCATTCTATGTATGGTTATCAATTTTTAATGGAACAGTTTGGTGTTGTCAAATTTAAAGTCATGCCAAAAAATAGATAAAATAAATTTAATTCGTCCTATAATAATCCATTTTATCGTCATTTTCAATTGAAAAGATTTAATGGAAAAAACATACATTTTAAAAACATATAAGATAAAGAAAGATACAGATCTTTTAAATGCCAGAAGAAAAAAAGTTTGTTTCCAAACCTGGACGTTTCCTGCTAAGTAAAATGTTTGGTAACTCCATAAACTGATATTGACTTGGCGAGAACAACCTCCATCTCTTAGTGTTAGGTTAGGTAATGTATTCCAGGAATTCCCCATCGTCACATTTCACTTGGGATAGAGTTGGTAGACTGATGTTTTAGACTCTATCAGGACCTATAGCTTTCCGATCTGTTTAATGTAATTTATTATTGACATGTCATACATTTAATCCAGCTATATATGTAGATTTGCTTGATAATCTATCTCTAATTTTAATTAACGAATATGTAAATAAAATTAAATATCATAATACCTAAGAGTGTATATTAGAATTAGTTGAAAGTAATCACCTATAAACGAGTGAAACCCAAGATTAAACTTCTTAAAAATAGAATTAATTATGTTTCTTAGAGAGGTAATCAAACATTGAAAAATTACTTTTGTTAGACAGTTCAATATTTCGATGCAATTACAATACATTTTAGGGAGGGTTATTTTACACAAATTCCATGTAGTGATGCTATGAGATATATTTAGGCTGGAGATAGATGAGATGGTGTGTTCGTGTGAGATGGTGTTTGGTGAGGTGGTGTATTTCTATGTTGAGGTTGTACCACTACAACTGTGCAACGTTGGCAGTGCTAATGCATGTCTTTACGACATCTTAAGTCACACTATTCTTGGATAAACCACTTCCACTAATTCAATGATCTGTCCTTCAATGACCAAGAGCTGTCCATTTTCAGCATTTATCCTCTCTTCGACCTATTTCGTTTAAACTGTATATAGGTAAATCCATAAAGATGGATTGAGAAAGTAGTTCTTGATGGAGAACCTGATATGATTATCCATTGTAGAGGTATTTTATTTTATTTAAAATGTTATATTTGTTGTTTTGATTGGTTTTAATTAATTTTGATTTGCTCTAAATATCATTAAAAATAAATTATTTACTCTACTGCAGACCAAAAGTTTAAAAAAAAAAATCTGTCTAGACAGTTTTAAAATTTTTTGGAACGGTTTCCCAATAAATTATGTTGAGATTGGCTTACTTACCAGTTTTATGATTTGTATTTGAAACTCTGGTTCTTTAACGGTGCATAATGTATCAGACCACTAACATGTTTCCTTCCAAACTATACAGGGCGTCTCCAAGCTCTTTACCGATCTTATAATTCCCTTACAATAATTGACTCTTAATTTTCTTTGATGAACTTAATTATGTATAAATTTAACTCTCAGTGAACTTGACGACCGTAAGAATTTCCCTTAAATGAAAGGTCAAGAGATAAACTTAAGAACTGTACTCTCTGGCTACAAACTGTCCTTTGAATTTGCTCTCCTTTAGCTGCTACAAAATCAAAGTAGGCTATCAGGATGAGAATAACAATCAAACCAAATATGTTAGTAACGATGATTTATTAACTATATACATTGATTTATTAACACCATTGGCGCTCAGTGGAGTTAAAACACGTCAATAAAACATAGTGATAAACAACACAATAAACAATAAACAATACAACCACAGGGGACTAGATCTGTCTCTAACTGTCTATAGCGGACTAACTTACTACCGTATTGCAAGATGTAACACTGATACCTATTAAACTTTATGTACATATATATTTTATGCAGGGTTAAAGACTAAGTATACTTCACTGTTGACATGGTATGTATCGATGTTCGCTTCTTTTCTGTCGATGGATCGAATTATGTTTTTGATAATTGTATTCAAAATATATTTATGGAACAGAATGTTCAACATAAATTACATAATCGATCTAAATTCTATATTATTGCTTCTTATATTTTTTATATCACATTTTCGAAAATTATAAGATTAAAGCTTGTAGACTCGAACTAAAATAAATATGATTGCCAAATAATGAGTATTAAATAAGATTGTCGTTGTGATTGTGTAAAATGATTCAAACAATTTAAAAATATATTTTTATATTCATGTTAGTCTAAATAATTCTAAATACAGTTAGTATTGAGAAGATACTTTAAGAAGCAAGGAATAATTGTTTACTCATGCATTTGAATCACAGAATAATGCCAGTCTGAAGACGGTTGTGAATTCAAGCTAATAATAATTTAAGGTTAATTGAAATTCTTTGCAAAATGTATTTGTTCAGGTAACATCTTCAGTCCTTTGTGTGACTTCATTTCCTTCTGTTGACGTAAAAACGCAAGTTAACATGTGAAACCAGAACATACAGTATGTATAAATATTTTGACAACATATGCCTCTTTGATTACACAACTTAACTATACATTTCTAAATGTACCTAGTAAAATATTTTATATTAGCAATAACGCTTCCCTTAAAGGGGTTTAGGTTTTATTTGAGTTATTTATTACAGAGCAATGTACACTTAATAGCAAACGTGACGAAACAATGAAGAGTAGCTGAAAATGGACGGTTTTGTGTGTGTAGGTGTGATTTCTCATAGTAAATACATCGTTTGTGCAAATGTTAAAAAAATATTGGTGTATATATGAACAGTAGCGTACAGTGGCTATATAGTAAAACTTTAGTCGATGACATATTGTACAGCTATTAGTACAGTGGAAATAATTTTTGAGCAAATTTAAGGCAATGAATGGTAAATTAGTGTAATTTAAAGTTATACAGAGCTCGTGGGCTTTGTGAATATAACATCAACATTATTTGGATGTTGATATCCCTTTTTGATAGAAAATTTGACCTCTATAACGCACTAAGATCGTGCAAAACATTATTGAAAGCAGAATGTTTCCTTGGGTTCACTGATGATGTATAGAGTAATTTGAAGAAGAACACCTTACTAATAGCTTTACAAAAATCGTAAAACGAAACAGAAAGAGCATCATTTAGATGTATCTAGAAAATTATTTCAACACAAACACCTTAATCACGACAACCTTACTAGTCTATGATTAGTTCACTAGAAACTCGTCTTGGTGAATTTGTCATAGATTTTTTAAATTATTTTTCAATCTAAATATTACTAAAGATGTTTTCGAATATTTATTCGTTATATTTGTTGATGCTTCTGACTACGAATGAACTAAAGAATTGATCATTTATAGTCTATGAATATTTATTTTTACATTTGCTTGAAAAAGAACACCAAGCGAATTGACCAGTTACTATATTGACGAGCTTCTAGTGAATTCAACACAACCTTAATCGTTTCTAATATGTAAAAATTCAGAATTGTCTAGCAAAGCATTGAGCACTTCCTTAATCTAACTTGAGAATAGCCAAAAGCCATCTTAACCTTACACCATTAATCTATCTTTAGCGACATTTGTGGATTTATAAAAGTCGTTATGTTGTCCAAACCAAAGTTCAGTCCGACGAAGACTTTCGCTGATCACTCAAACCACATGCAAGTAAATCGGTAATGGGAAACATTCTTGTCTCGTGTATCTTTTTTGTTTCACAATCAATATTATTTACAATTATTAAACAAAATTGCCAATAGTTTATTTTACAGTGTTCGATTGGAAAAATAAAATTACATGTACAAGAATTCGAGCGGACATAAGAATATATATAACGAAATCTTTGCGAGCTGAAATGCTTGTTGACGTTAATGTTTTAATAAGCCACGAGGGGTGCTCGAGACAAGAATATACCCAGTTTCGACTAGACTTACAAAACATCTCTTCAACCTCCCTTTTTTAAATCTTCAGAAGGCTTCGAACCTTCCCTGAGCATGCCCCAGAGTGCATTCTTATCTAGGACCAGGACTCGGTCTCCAACAGCCTTGGCTACAGTAGCTGACTCCTGCACTGCTATTCCAGGATGTGATGGTCCTGTCACAGAGTCCTGGAGCAACGCAGGTTCCCTAACTTGTCCTGTCACGTGGTTCACCTTCTTAACTTCCACGGGGCTGTGAGTGACGTTGATCTCTTCCTCAGGCATCGTTTGGTTAGGGTCTTGTATGACGATTTCACCCTTGTCAAGTATTGGCTTTGGTCCTTTCTTTGGCACAGAAGAAGTGAAATTACTTACATCTTCACGAACAACGTATATGATTTCTTTGGTGAGTAGGTCATCCGCTTTTTCATAACCTTTTTGGACTGATTTTGTCATAGATTTCTTCATACTTGATAGTTTTGTTTTCTTTATTATTTCTTTCTTCTCGCTCTGTTTTCCTTTCTGCAAAACTTTGAGGTTGACAATTGGCTGAGGTTGCGCTTTTAGTGGACGTTCAGTGACAAGTGGTGTTGTAGTGGTATTTTCCTCTTGTGGCTGGGAAGTGGGGGATTCTTTGATAGTCTCAATTGCAGAAGGCGTCCCTTGGGTTACCTCAGTCTCATTTGTTACCTCAACTTTATTTGTAACTTCAGCTATGTTTAATACTTTAGCTTTGTTTGTTACTTCAGCTTTGTTTGTTGCTTCAGCTTTGTTTGTTACCTCAGGTGTGTTAGTTACCTCAAGCTCCATAGTCACTTCCGCATCCTTGATAGCTACAATATCACTTGTTTCGCTGGGGTCACTTTTTCTCTCAGACTTGGTTGTTTCTGAAGACAACATCAAGACTTCTTCTGTCACAGGTTGAGTGTCTTCTGGAGAAGACGTTGTATTTGCATCAGAATTTAGATCGCTCAGGATGATTACATCAGTTAATGTGAGATCATCATTGTACACTTCAGGGTTGACTGTAGCCAGGGCGAGGTTTGACATGAAGCTATCTTCTTCATTCTGTTCGCACTCTCTCACTTCTACAAGCTGATCCTCTTGAGAACCTGAGAAATAAAAATATTTATGATTGACAATAATTTAAGAGAGTAGACTTTAACAGATAAATATTAGTGCTTTATCCCCAGTTCTGCTTGTTTATTAAGCTAGAAAAAAATGGGATATTAAACAAGTTTTACATAACAAAATAATCGAACCATTTCAATAATAATTACGAATTCGGGTCTCCAAAAATTAACACAAACTAAAAACAATTCTTTACATAAAAAGTTACCAATACAAACTTTGTACAGCATGGTTAAAATTGCATGCTAAACACTAAAACTTCAGAAATATTTTTATCTAGGCTAAACTTAGGACAATTTAGTTTTTCACGATTGCTAATTACTACAGAATATTAAATATTCCATAATAAAAGCAGATTTTTGTTCCCATAAAACAAGACAAATTTACGAATATGTTATAATTTAAAAGAGTGTAGGGGGGGGGGGCATTAAGTTTGCCTTGGCCTAATGATACCATTCGTCACGTATCATAATCATCATCAATTGATTAATAATACAAATATGTATTGATATAAGTAAAAAAGTTGTTTAAATATAAATGCTAAAGCGTAAGTCTGGTAACGAAATATAGATAGGTACTTTTGGTTTAACAAAATTATATTTTTACGTACACACATTAATAAACTAAAATTGATATTTGATGATTTCTCATTGAATTTGGAAATTCCTATGCTATACTACTATTGATCATATTGAAATATGCCATGCGGCTCCAGCATTAGCATAGACTGCAGTAACCCCTGCTTATCGTATGAAAGGGGGGCTACCTATTCTTTCAGCGTCTCCTCTCCAAACCAACATTTTCCATTTAAAGTCAGTAGACCAGAATAAAAAAAGCTCTGGTCTATTCTCATGTACGGCTCCGTGTCCTTTGCCTCCAACTGCGTTGGACGTCCATTCATGCAGAGGGTACAGCTTAAAAACTGGGTTTTCTTGCACATCCCAGGCGTCCGAAAGGGACATTTCTTGCTATACATGGGCCCAAATCAGCTTAGCCAGCAATATCCTGGCTGCCCTTTCATCCGACAACACCCCCTTGGCCGTAGTATTGCCAGATGGCAACTGGATAGGGCCACTGCTTGTCTTGAGCGTTCTTTGTTTTTCGGGGGTGTAGGACGTGGAGTATATCCGTGCATGGGGTGAAACAGGGTGACATTCTCACGAGGGCACATCATAAGGGGGGGGGGGAATTAAGAGCAGTTGCAGAACACAAGAATAAATAAAGCGTTTCATTCGGGCTCCCTAACCTAAAAACTAGAGGCAGTAATGACACCCGGTATAGATTTCGATCCGTTCCCGTTGGAGCTCACATTGAGTCGTTCCGCTGTTCGCGTCCATAATTTTTTACTCCGAGTTCCGACACATCGCCGCTCTCGGAAGCTCTGCCAGAGCAGAGAAATTACAAAATGGGTTTGTCATACGTTGCTGTGATCGCACCTAGCCGGGCAGAAGGAGGTGGATACCCTGAAGAAGTGTTTAGATGCGCTCAGTCAAATTAAGTCAGTGACACGCAGATAGAAGAACAAGATCAGGGACGTTAAGACTGGGATTGCCAAGCTGGAGTCCTATCTTAACCACATTCTCTACCAGCAAGTCTAGAAAGTCGCGTGAGAGGACCCTCATCTATTCGTCAACGCAGACCTTGCCAGGAGATTGGGTGAAAGTTGAGAAACTGAAGGGCAGGCAGGATAAATATTCCTCGGCATTCTTTGGCCAGGCCTGGAAAAGAGACGGCAAAGAAGCTGAAGCCGGCAAACGGAAAGACCTACGCTGACATTCTTTGTGATATACGCCGTAATTTAAAACGCTCAGGAAAACTAGAACTGGTGACCTTGTAGTAGAGGTTGGCCATTCCTCCGGGATGAAGGCAGGTTTTGTTTCTGACTTGCAATAGATCTTTGTTGCAAATGGTTAAGTACGAATTCTTGAGCAGAAATCTGCGTTGGAAGTGAGGGGCATTGACGATGGAGGAGGATTTTTCCACTGGAGTGCGATCTGTCCTCGGCAAATCAAAGATTTCCGTCTGGAAGGCCAACTCTCGAGGGAAGTCGAGATGTCGGGTCCACTAGAAGCTCGTAGATCCAGTTGATTCAAATACCTGTGTTTCACCCACTTAGCCCATCAAGGTCCCGACAGAATCAACACGTGCTTCAAGCGCGGTTTACAAGGCCAGTGTGTGCAGTCCCGCTGAATCTTGTGCCTGCCCACATAAGAGCTTGATGAACAATAGAGATCCCTGTGGAGATTCGGAAGCTCATCATATAGTTAAATCTGAAACCTCTCTTGGATATGTTCAACGCCTGCTTGGTGGAATTCGTTTTTCTACCGGCGTGAAAGGTGGCCTTTTCTTGATCCCCAAGGTGAAGAGTGCACCGAGGAACACCTCTTCTTTTCGCCTTCTGTGTATGCTTGACCCAAGTGTCAAAGTTATGAAGAAGCTTATACGCACCGGATTGATAGAGGCTATCGTCTCCGTAAGGTGTTTGTCCCCGCAACCAAGCATGGTTTCCGTTCTAGTCACTCACTCATTGATGTCAATCAGGAGGTAGTTAAAACAGAGTGGAGTGCGGCGGACCATAGTCGCTGTTTGCTTCGTGTGGTTCTCTTCGTTACTCTTGACGTGAAGAGCTCGTTCATCTACACGTGGAGTTATATGCTGTGGGCGCTCTAGCATACGTTCATAGTTCCTCCCTACCTTTTTCAAATGATCGAGACCTACATTTCAGACCGTGTATTGCTTTTTGGAACCACTTATGGTCAGCTTCGGATATCTTCTGGGGCTAGCGACGAGATCATTCTCGTTATCTACACCAACTGTGTCGCTGCTCTGGTTGCAGGCATAAACTCAACGGGTGTATGCAGGACCATGGCTTACGGTGACGGTCAATAAGACCGAGATCATCATGACCAACTGGAGCTCAAGCCTTATGCCGAATACCTCGGTGTTATGATTGAAAGCAAGATGTCTTTGGGTGAGCAGATCAAGCAAACCGTTGACAAAGCCACTAATGAAATCACTGCATTTAGTAGGCTTATGCACTGGCTTATGCATATGGGGACGTTTGTGGTACCCGCTCCTGCAAACACAGCACTGCCTGCTGTCCAATCAGTTCTCTTGTACTGCGCTGAGGTCTGGGCTCATGTGCTGGAGAGGCGTGTCATCCTTGACCGGCTTTCCCGTGTTCAGCGTCGAGGAGACCCATCTTGTTTCCTACATCGACGACGGTGCTGCTCTGGTTGCAGGCAGAAATTTCAAAGAGGCAGAGATTTAAAGTTTTTTTTTTTTTTACTTGGGGTGGTGGTGTTCCAATTAAACGTGTGGATATAAGACCATGGCTTATCGCTGGCACTAGGAAAGACTGAGATCGTGGTCTCAACCAAGAAAAGATTGCCGTTGTCATTCCCGTATTCCATCTTGCGTCTGAACAACAGGCGATCTATCACAGGATCCTTAAAATAGACAGAGAGACTGCTGTCAGAGAAGAACGCGACCACAGATTTAACCACTGGCAGCACTAATGGAACGCCGAGTCTAGGGAGCGTTGGGCCCTCTCTTTCTAACCATCCGATTATGTGTAGAGGGGGGGGGGCATGATGAGGTCGAGCATTTCATGACCCAATTTTTGTTTATTTACGGGTCTTTTTGCACAGAATGGGGAAGGTTACCAGCTTGGTCTGTCTGTACTGTCCCGGCATTGCAAACACAGCCGAACAGATATTCTTCTTTTGCGGCAAGTCGCAAGTCCACCGAGCCTAATTGATTCCTGAGATTGGTGTTGACATCACTCCCGACAACATCGTTGCAGCTATGCTCCAAGGAGAGGGCACCTAGAACGATGTCAAGAATGCCATATTTTGGGCTAAGAAAATTTAGCTCGATCGGTATTAGTATTCGGAAGAAAATAAGAAGGGAAGCTCTAGTGTCATAATTAAAAAGGCATGGCCCAAACCAATGTGCTAAACAGTTCCAGGTGTCCTAGGAGATGAGGGGGTTTCCTGCCGGTAGTCCGCGGCAGTCTGGTGCTACTGAGAGGACATTGAGTAACTCAGTGTGCGTAAACGCATTTTAAAATCCACCCCACAAAAATACTATTGATATAAACAAAGCTAGAATTTTTTTTATAACTGATTTCTCATTTTATTGGGGAAACTACTCCCTATGAGTAATATACTACATAATTTAATGTTTTAACCAACATTTTACTATATAAAAAACTCACTTTAATTTTTTTTTATAATCAACATTACCAAATAAAATACGTTCAACGTATGAAAAAAGTCAGAAAAGAAATCAAAGCATAATAATAAATTCAAATGACATACCAGAATGAGAGTTAAACCAAGTGATGTAGTCTTCATCAGAGTCTGTGAGTAAAGGAGAAGTAAAGAACGTTTCCACTGCCAGGTCTGGTCTGGTGGCTGGATAAACACGGGCCAGAGCAGGTCTTAGACCACGCACTACGAAGTCACTGTGGATGGTCAGACGAACGCAGACTGAACAGGAGGAGTTAACCTAAAAGGCAAATGTGTATTTTAAATCTATCAAGGTTCTCAGGTAACTTTACCAGCTTTAGGTTGACACAGATAATACCAGAGTTTTTTTATAATATTAAAAAAAATAGTGACCAATATTTTGAATTTATTGACTGAATCTATCTCGTGGGCAAGCTAAAATTCAGACTAGCTGCAAAACACCCGAAATCTAGGCAAGTACTTAGGAAGACTTAACGCGATCATCTTTCGAAGACCACTACAAACAAATTCGAAGCTGTCCTAATTTATGCTTAACTTATTCAAACCTGGCTAAAATGACTTAATGTAATCGCTGCTCAAATGGGCCAAAGATTCAATTAAATTGATGAACTTGGTTTGGCTTCAATTTCCACTACCCTTCGTGTTTTAAATATGGATAACGTGAAAATTAACGAGGTTGTCAGCAACTAGAGTGAGGAACTAAGTAGGATAATATTAGATTATAGGATACGTTTTTTTGTCAATGTAATCCTGCATACTATCGCAATACGGTTTTTAGTAGCCGTTTCTATGATGTAATGATAAAGGTTTTTATTTTTACTAGGCCTATTATACTTTTAGATAACGCATTTTTACATTAAATAACAAAATGAAAACAAGTTTAATCAAGTACTTTTTATACTTTAATATTGTGTGAGGCAGTGATTGTTTTTTAACAGTTTGAAACTCATTAACATTGTTATGTATACAATATGTACAATATGTTATGTGTTACAATATATATTGTAATATTTATAATATGAAGATTTGTGTTAAACTTACGTCTAACAGTGAGAACCAGACTTTGTCACCGTCAGCTCCATATCTCAAACTCGCCAGAGTTTTGCTGGGTTTGAAGCTCGTGAGTTGAAACCCAGAGAAGAGATGAAGTTCGCCTCGAATCACTCCAGACGGCTCGGAACCTTTCCATCTAAAAATATTTTATCTATTAATACAAAATCTGACTAATAAGGGTGTTAGTCATGTTTTTACTAGTGAGTATTACTTAATAAGACATTCTTTTAAAAAATTAGCCTTAAAGTCAATTATGGATCAAATTTGATATAGTTGAGTAAGCAAACACTATTTGTTGATATTCGTGAATGATAACTCCTTTACTCAAGTGTTCTTTAAGGTTATGTATTTAAGTTAGTGCATTAAGGTTATCCGTTAGGACCGAAAAAACTTTTAAAATCTGTGATAATGTATTTAACGAATATTGTATAGAGTAACAGGTTCGCATTTGTATAATATCATTTGTTAAAACTTTGACTATTGATAAATAAATGGTCACAGAAAACTGACACATACCTTCTCCCATTAGCTTATTGTAGTATATTTAAAGATTTTATGTATTCAATATTATATTTGTAAAACAGCGTTTCTTGTAGGAAACCAGATTTGTTTAAAATGTAAATGTGTGTTAGTGTGTGTGTACATCACGCCACGTCTGTGACGTCATATCAGGTGATTTTTAATAAATTCAAAGTCACTAGTCCCGTCTCCTGTCAAGTTAAGACGTCGTCAAACTGGCGACGTCACACTGGCGACGAGGATGGGATTAGTGAGAAATAAAAACTACATAATTAGTTAATACCACGGGCTGCACGGACCGGGATGAAGTTGTACGGTTGCAGGACTAGGACGGACTGACGTAGTGGTTAGATGCACGTGTATAGCGTGGTCGCGGCAGCCAATGAGAATTTATTAAAAATCACCTGATATGACGTCACAGACGTGGCGTGATGTACACACACACTAACACACATTTACATTTTAAACAAATCTGGTTTCCTACAAGAAACGCTGTTTTACAAATATAATATTGAATACATAAAATCATTAAATATACTACACTTATCAACAACATTCATAATGAATAAGCAGTTGGAGTAGCAATGATATTTTGTGGTTTTAACGAAAGTATCAATTACGTTTGCACCGTAATTTTTACAGCGATCGGGTTTGTAATTTTATTAGAATTTAAATAGCCATAAAGCACAAAATTACAATCAAAACCGTTTGAGCCGTTTTTTTTTAGATTTTTTCAATTTTTGTTTAGGGTTTTATGATGAAATTACAATTAAGTTTTAAAATGTTTAAAAGTATTTCAAAACCACCTCTAAATACAATGGATACCCACATACCAAATATCATGAAAATGGAACCACAAGTGTGGTCTGTAGCTTTGTACACATCCACACACATTTATCTGAAAAACTTAAACAAAAACAAAAACTCAACTTAAAAGTGTTGACGAAAGCAATACTTTCTTTATATACAAAATTGGGGGAGAATAAAACAGTACCTTTTGCATAGGTATATAAACTTTAAATCTTAAGGCAGGAAGTAATATTTTATTAATAACCAACCACATTACCATGCAACCAGGTGCATTATTTAAACCAGAGGAAATTGTTCATACCTGGGCAAAGTGGGAGCGAAATTATGAATGTAAGGGAAACAAAGCGTGTATGAGAAAGTTTACAACTGTAACTAAAAACTCTCCTGGGCGTGTTAATGGTTGGCTGAGCTCAAGTCAAACGAAATTTACATCTACATTTGAGATCTCAGTTTCGTATACTTAGGTTATGTTTTGGTAACTTTTTTAATGAGAACTTAAATCTGTACCATCACTATTATAAAAAAATTTTCATAATTATTTGTATTTGTATAGTATCCACAAACACAACTTACTTAAATCAATAAGATATTTTAAACCGTTTTCGAATTTGGGTTGTATTCCATTCATGCAATTACTTAAAACGAATTAAGCTGCTAATTTTTTATCATATAAGGATTTATCATATACTAGACAATAATATTTTTAAGCTTTCACTTATTTATAGATCCTCACATATTATTACGTTATAGATGAATCCAGTTTTGGGCGAAAAAGAGCGTAGATTAATTGAGATTCCTTGGAGACTAGACGTTCTATCTTATAAAACATAAAAAAAACAATGAAGAAAATTGCCAAACCCACAGTGCGGTGGATATTTATACTACTCAGTATTTAAATATTTATATAATTTATCATTTTTAATCTTTTTTAAATATTTATACATTTTTGTTATAGTTATTGATAATTTTGTTTTTTATGTTAGTATTAAATGCATGGTATGAAAGTGAAAGTGTAAGTAAAAGTGAAGTGAAAAGACAAGAAGAAACCCACTGAAGCAATAATATTATAAGCGCATGAACTGCTTCAATGTAAATGGTGTTCAAACTGTATTGAAGCATGTAAATAAAATAAAATAAAATAAAAATATTTAAATTACAATCACTTTTGAACAAATCCAAGATGACCGTTGGCTTCCCTTGGAAATCAATTTAGAACTAAAAAAATCTAATCCCAGAGTGCCCCAGATATTTAAATTATAATCTTTTTGGTGCTTGGAAAAATATTTTTTGATGATAATTAACACTCCAACAGCTGTTTGAAATTATCCAAGATGGCCACCAGCCTTCAAGGACTCTTAAGCATCGGAATATTTTGCTGCTGTCAATTCCTGATCCATATTGTACGCACCAACCTTATAACGAATCCTATCTAAAGATAAATTGTGGGTTTTGGAGCAATACTGATAACTTATAACATGAACTTAATTTTTTGTCTCCTTGCTGATGGCCATATTCGAACCAGTAACGAAGTACTACTACGGAATCCATAATTTCTCACATAGAGTTAGGAATGGATAGATTTTTATTCATAGAATATTTATTATTGAACATTTATACAAATAAACACTGTTTTAAACGCTACTTCTTAGTATGGCTATAATAATAATGGATTCCACTTGAATTAAATTAAAACGGATATCTATTTACGTTACACAATTTACGAGATGTGATTTGGACGTGTCATTAACAAGGATGAACTTTAACTGTATTATTCTTCAGAGTTTTATAATGATAGCTGGCAAGGCAACTTTAAATAAGAAAACTAAACAACACATACCTAAAATACCTACCTAAAGCAAGTTTTGATATCCAGTATTGGGAGTTTGCCATCCATTTCTTGCAAAGAGGGTAGTATCTCCTGTTCAACCACTGCTGAAATGTCCAGAACAGCGTTGCTCTTTGCGGGAGAGTAAGTGGCGTAAGTAACTCTTCCCTGGAACAGAACATATTGATCTTAAATATAACACAGTACTTAACACCCTATCCAACATATTAGTGCGAGAAATATGTACTTTTAATAGTTTTGTTTTGTTTTTGACAAGTTGTCAAAGTGTATCCTATTATATTTATATATGCGCAGTGTGTAACAGTTCAAATAATTTTGTATATTTTGATTTTCACTTAAATATCAAAATAACTATTTCATACAGAAAATAATATTGGAATGTTTCATTGAATTTTCCAAAGCGATGACATTGGTTCTATTCATTGGGTTGTGTATATTTTGAAAAAAAAAAATCGTTTTCCGATGTGAAAAATATAAATACTAGTTGTTCGTAATCGATTTTCACATATATTATATATTAATGAAGTAGATAGAGTTTTATTCAATTGTAGTACAAACTATCTTCCAATCATAGGCCTTTTTCTCTCTGTGTTAATGATATTGTCCATCCTTTTCTCCAGCGGAGAAGATTCTCAAACTTTAACTACCCCGGAAATTTCTAGGACCCACATTCGAATTCCATAGAGTCATCGGAAAATCCTTACATCTCATAAGACTAACTAAAATCAAATCGCTTTAGTAGCTTCTAAAATAATACTATTGGTAAAAAGATAGAAATATATATTTTAGTCTAAAGTAACGACACGAATGATTGAACAACTCTGTAGTCACATTTAATGATTGACATGTTCATTTCCAATAGTCTTATCTGATGACAACGTTACAAGAAGTGGGTGTTATAATAGAGGGGACGCTTATTGTTGTGATAGACTTCACCTCGGATAAAACTTTACGCTTCAATAACATTCGGAGTTTCTTAAGAACCTCACTGGTGATTAGGTGTCAACGCACATAAAGAAGATAATAATATGTGCAAATCCTGCAGTAAAATGTGAAAGAGTGTGTGTTTTAGTGGTGCGTAAACGTCAGGTGGTTAAAATATCGAAATCTACGATAGGAAACGTGCAGTGGGGTGAGACAATTTTTATTTGTTCTTTTTACGATAAATAGTGTGATATTGCTATAAAAACCAAATAGTTAATATAATTTATTGATATTATTTTACGCCTTTACGACTTTTTACGAGACACCTTAAGGGAAATATGCAAAGACGTAGGGAATGAGGTCGCCCTACTCAAAACCACTTCAATGTCGACTACTGAGACTTAAAAAACAAAATGTTTCCCATTTCCATAGCCTCTTGGGAGCCCTCACTTCAACATACCAATTTTATTGGCAAATTAAAAGGAATAACATGTCTTTGAAGTTAAAATCAAACATTTTTATCTAATACTTCACATTTTAAAATTAAATAGCTGGGTACCTGCACCGTCGCACACCCGGCCCCAGTGGCATAGACGAACACCTTGGTAGGCAGTGAGGGCAGTGGAAGCCGCTGGGCACCGGAGTCCGGCCTCAGTTCTATGGTGTCTGTCAGTTCCATACCTGACGTGGCCAAAGACAGGGTCAGGCTCCGGTGGGGGTCGGAGGCAAGGGAGTCGAAGTGGTAGAAGGCCTTGAGAGCGGTGAGCATCAGCTACAAACAGAGATTCAATAGTGTTTGTTTATTTCTTGTGAAGTCATTTTCCCCCATAAACAACACAATCACGATGTAATTATTTCACACATTAACGGTGGGAAACATATACAGGATTAGTAAAAAGTCTGGAGACTCCCAGTCCATTTTTTTACGGCTCACACCAGAAACACTGGACTCTACACACCTTTATGGCATGTTATGAAGTACTTTTGGGGCATAACTGCTAATTCGTGCTCATCCCTGAAACGGGGGATTTTGGGGGAAACTCAAAAGTTTCAAATGGTAAGACCCGTCATGTGACCCCTCATTTTAAAGTTCGTGATAAATGAAAACTAGCTACGCAAACTAGGGGTCTCCATCTCAACTCAGAAAAAATGGCAGTCAATTGAAACTCACTGAAATGAAATTTAACTTACAGCTTTCCAAGTCAGGAAATCCTCTGTAAATTTTTTGACGGCTCACACTAGAAAAACTAAACTCGGCACACCTTTATGGAATATTATGAAGCACCTTTTGAGCCTAATTGCTACTTGGTTTGCAAACCTAAAATTGGGGATTTTGGAGGAAATTCCAAAATTTGAAATGTAGACCCATCGAGTGACCCCTCATTTTAAAATTCGTGATAAAATAAAACTAACAACGTAAACTAGAGGTCTCTATATTAACACAGTAAAATATGGCAGTGAACAAACTCTAATAAAAGTAGCCTTTTGTTGGATAGATTGCACAATATAAATTGTTACTTTTGAAGTGCAACAGTTATCTACATTTGCTTAAGATTCATTTAGTTTTTAGTTTTATTAGCATACAGCGAGCTTGATAGTAATGGTTCTTAAATTTGTTTCAGTTATATGTTTATTTCAATTGATCAAACGAGTAAAAAATGCTGAATGTCTCGATCAAGTAAGTCATTAATGGTGATAAAGATACTAAGTCTCGATATAGTTTTGTCCTTCCAAGCACACGAAAAGGCAGACATGCCATGTCTGCCTTTTCGTGTGCTTATAAAATATATTTTCGTTCCAGGTGAGCAAAAGTTATTAATTTCTAAAAATATTCCTACCAAAATGTAAGGTTCTAAAAATGCGATTTGAACGAGAAATGCCAAATAGGAATAGTACTGGAATAACTTCATATGATCGCGTTTCTTCGTGCAATAGGTATTGTAAACGTTGATTACCTCCGGATGCCTGTCCAGAACATGTGATCTGTAGAAGAGGTATCTCGCCACCTGTTCAGCCGCCTTCAGATCTGAGCGGAGAGTGTAGGCCATGAGAGTGTATAGAGATGCCTTGTAGTCCGTCACGGAAGCTGAAAAAGTACCAGTGTTTTTTAAAAATTATAACATAAACAAAAATTGACTGCAAACATGAAATTAAAAGTCAGAGTGGTATTTTGAAACCCTCAGATTTATTTCGTAGTCTTAATAATATAGCTTAGAGATGGTGATTAATGGTTTGGAGTTTGGTTGAAGAAATATTGTTTTAGTATGCTATGGATGGGGGAGCGAGCTGGCGTAGCGATTAGAGCACGGACTTCAGTCCCTGAGGTCCCGGGTTCAATCACCGCCAAGTCACCAATGGATTTAATCTAAGTGATAATGCCGCAACCCCTAGGTCTAGCCTGAAGTAATGTGAAAACAACCCCAGGCTCGTGCCTAGCGTCCTAGGACAAAAAAAATATGCCATGGATGAACGAATAACCATCTTAAGGTAGTATTTTAGCTTTTGGATTACAGCGTAAAATTATTCAAGTATGTTCAAGATGCTTCAAATCTCCCTTATACAAAGTTCTGTTCTTTCATGAAAATTCGATATATTATATGATTTATTAAGTTAATTTATTAGAGATATCTAACAAATATACTTGCATTATTTTAAATTAAACTTAAATGTTTATGAATTTATGGTTTCTAAAATGGATGTTTTGAAATATATGATTTAATGAAGGGGATGTTCTGATGAAACTCTTTGCATACTTATGGCAAAATTTATTAATAGGTTTCATGAGAAATATATTTATAAATGCCATAAACAGTTTTACCTGTAAGAACTGGTTTGCTGGTTTGAGCGACTCCCTCTTCGTACAACCAGTCCGTGTTTTCAGGAGGTCTTGGCCAGCCAAAGTCACCCTCCTCATTAGTGGATACATTGCCTAGCCGCTCCATGGCCAATCTGGCCAGCTCACTGTTGGCCATGACCAGGGCATGGGCCAGCATGGCCAAGGGACAGCCCTCGTTTACGTGGTACACGTTTCTTTCCAAGAAGTAACGGGATTTCAGTACCATTTCGCTGTCCTCCTGTGAAAAAATCACAATTGTATTTTTAAAGGATAATGGAACTAAAATTGATTGATTTATTAGTCTCTTACCTTTGTGGGATTGGTGATCTGGCTTATAGGTGTAATTTCTAACAGTTATATATGTATTTTATAAATTAAAATATTGTAAGCAAAATTTGCCTTTAGCCATTATTTTTTCCGATTTAGATTAAAAGAGCACCTATAAGTCCCTAAACGGCGAGTACAAAAATTTAAATTTTACGCAGCGCATTGTAGATAGTGCTTTGCATTGAGGACATTTAATGGTGGTCCACACATTTTATACTTCTTAGGAAACGGGCAATAACTAAATAAAGTAGAATAACTCGAAAGCCTGTCAAATAGGACAGATATTTTTAATCAAAATCTCTATTACAAGCCGGATGTTTTTTCATTTCTCTCTTTTATTTGTAAAGAGTAGAATCCGCTGATGGTAACACAGACGACAATTTTTAGAACACATCAGTTTGAATTGCGAAGGACAGATTACATTTAGTCAGTCCCACGACGATTTACGTGCATTTAACTAATATGCCAATCTGTAATAATTTTGATTTCGCGTGTAAACCATGTTTTGAGATCTTAAACAAGTTTTGATTACTCCTTAAGAAGTCGGACACTCCTTACGGTTGCAGAGTCTTAAATAACCGAAAGAAATGTATCACGTCTACTACCAGTTTTATGGGTCAATACTAGTTTTATGAGGTATTTTCAGCCAGTAATTGTAACAATACGCAGTTATTTGATAAAACAAATAAATTATATCTTATTACTTATTGTTCTTTTAAAATCTAATATTAAATGCATAATGTGTCACAAAATATTGAAATTCTTCGGGACGATTAAGTGTTTATACAGTCTCAGAGGCTTTTAAGAACACCATGTCTCTTATAATGGAATGAGTCAATGGAAAGGATTCCACTACACTCAATCAATCAACAAAATAAAACAATGGTAAGCCTAGAGACCACAAGTAAAATTATGTGTAGTAGTTGACGTTAGCTTTTCAATATATTTACGGCAGCAAAAAAAAGTTTGATTTAATTTAATAGGACGTCTAAAGCCTATTCAAAACGAAATTAAAAATTATACACTCAGTCTTTTAAGCTCACAACCACACGAATGGTTCGTTAGTTTGCTGAAACTGTCAACACAAGCTAGCCTGTGAACCGTACTGTTCTAATGATGAGGTTAGTATCATTGTACATCATTGTTGACCTTCAGTAAATATTTGGCCTAACATGTGATTGATTAGTGTGCACTGTGTAACATGTCTGCAACATTTTTTATTTAGTCTGGATACTAAATTATAACAAACATTAGGTTGCTTATTTGATATATGTAGTATTTTTTATTAAGAATTCAGTAGGACGTTTAGAATACAATTGTTTAGGCACCCGAGTCGTTATAATGATTGCCTTCAAATCATAAGGACGCTGGTCTAATGCCACACAATATCAATTCTGGAGAAATATGTAATTTGTGATTAGGTCTTAAATTAATTATGCTATTTAACTAATTGTTGACGTTATACAGTTTCAAGACCAGAGTTTACACAACCTTTATAAAAGATTTTAAAAATATAAACGGCTTTCATAAACCCAACATAATCATCGACAGGTGGTTTGAAAGACATTCAAGGTTTATGAAGAAAAAAACTTAGTCAAGTAAAGGTTTGTTGCAAATATAAACTACTATTAACGATTCGTAGGAAAATGTTATGGCTTAACCCTTATTGGTTAAGTTACCATATAGGTAGGACCATGGGTTCATGCCCTTTTATCAGCTTTAAAATTCAAATTTTAAAATATTAGCACTGTTCCCTCCTGAAATGTATTGACTAACATTTTCTGGAAATGTGTTTGTAGAAAGAGGAAAGCAAAGCTGAAAGAGGCTAGTAACCTTTTGAAATAAAAGAACAACTGTTGTAGCCTAGTTATAACAGATAACCTTATTTCCAGATCATTCTGTGGTGCATATTCTTTTGTGGAAGTGTCTTCTTTAGTGTCATTTTATTATGAAAGAAGGACAAATGCTTTAAGATGAAAGTAGGTGTTTATGCTGGGAATCCAGAGAATTTTGATGTCCTTCACAAAAACGTCCATCCCTAATCTGAACCCCTGACCACCAGACAAGCAATGATCCCCTGAATTGTTATCAGCGAATTATACACGAACAGTGAACACTTTAATTTACTCAAACATATCCTAGTATCAAATAGGATGTTGGTAGTTTACAAAAGATCCTTACCTCAGTTTCTACTCCAATTCCGATAAGAGTGGTCAGGGTTTCCGCAGTTGCTTGTATCTTCTGGCTGAGCTCGCTGGCGTTATCAACAGTTGTTTCTGAAGGACAAGGGCTCAGGCTGCCATCTTTGGCTTGTCTTCCTCTCAACCAGTCCTTCACCTTGGAGAGAATATCAGGGTCGATCCCCAAATACGACTGAGCCCTCGAGAGGATATCCAGACTTTGCAAAGTCGCCCTGAAAAATTGTGATGCATTATAACAATATCCTAAAGGGCATTAAGACGCATTATAACTATTACTCGCCTTTGGCTCGCTGGGGGCTCCGCCCCCAGGCCCCCTAGCTGTTAGTCGTCATTATTAGATTAGAGTTGTAACAAAGCAGGCAGTGAACCAGTCAATATAACGTTATATAAAAACAATTTCACGAATACATTAGGGGAGGTTGGCAAGTTAATTTCAAGAACTCCAACTTAAAGAACCCCTTATAAAAAATCTTTTTGAAAGTTGCGGTAAGAGAGTATGTTAGTAAAGTATTTTTACAACTGAGTTTTTGGCCAACAAAATAAGGCGAATGGGGATCGTTATAGTGAAAATCGATATTAAATTAAATACGATTTAACAACTATATTAGAATAGATCGATATTTAATAAGTTGATATCAGTTAAGTGATGTATGAAGTAAAAAGGTGGTAGTAAGTTTTAAAATGTCTTTTTTGAAATTTAGGAAGGGGTGAGAAGCAATCACCAAGAAGCCGGGAAATTTCAAGTCCGTAGCACACCTAGAAGTGGTCTAGATAGCACTCATAGCATTTCTCAAGTCTCAGTCAAATTTGAAGTTAACGGTTCTAATGTCCATACCAAAGTTAGAAACTTCCCATAAAAATTACATAATGATCACTAAACAAAGCGATTGTCAGCTCAAGAGTTTTGTGATCTACCATAAACTTGCACGACAAAGCCTTACATTTTACAGTTATTCTCAGCTGTTACACTTACCAAAGACTAGAAACATTGACGTGGTCTCCAAATGAGCCGTCCTCTTGTCGGAACACCAGAAGATTCTGGATATGTGTGGACAGCGATCGCAGCTGAGCGTCTGAGGCATTGCTGGACATGTTACCTAGGACTAGTGGAGCCAGTCTGGCAATCGCTGTGGCGAGGCTGGTGAAAAAGTACTATGTTAAATTCATCAAACAAACAAAAACACAAAACATGAACAATTAAAAAAGGTGTAATTACTATGTTGAGTCACAAACCATTATTACCTGGAACCGATTACTGATACATATTTTAAGATGTGCGTAAGAAAATTTCATATTTTCCTTTATTTCATAACCCTTACACGAAAAAATCAAGAAGGTCTAATTATAAAAAGGAAGCGTAAATTGTGCTTCAGGGCAAATTTATTTGTTATTTATTTCCTTCAAAGCAAACACATGATAACAAAATATATACAAGTAATAAACGTAATTATTTTATCCACAATTAAGTTAAACTACATATGCCTAACGAATTGTGAATTATAAACAACAAATTATTTTAGTTTATAAGACTATTCCAAAACTAATTAAGTACTTATATTTATTGCAGATACTTATGGTTTGTGGAAAATAATGTTCAAACTCACAAACCAACGGATAAGTATTCCAAAGTTTATGTTTTAAAATGCCTAACAGTTACAAATGTTACTAACACGAGTCCAATCAAAGTCATATCAAAGGTTAGTTTCAATTATAAGATGTATTCGAGAACTAACAACTATTTCAATTTTGAATAAATTAGGGAGGATGTTTGAAAGGTTTCCCAAGCAATTCCGAACGCTGAATAATTTATAAGGGCGGTGCTTGATGTGAAGGGGAACCAAAGGGACCCACAACATGTATTGCCTCGGGCCCTGACTACCCGTACTATGGAAATGTTGGGCATACGTAATCTTCATCACACAACTTTGGTGTATGCAATATTAATGGACTTGCATGTTGAGGCGGTATGGCTATGTAGACATCTATTAAAGTTCAATACTGTTATAATACAATTAAAATATAATTTCGTTGCACTCGGTTTAGCTCTATGTTGTTTGTGTTTCAAAACCATATTATAATATGGTTATTATAACATTAAAATAACAAATGTCCGTATATGAATAATTGACAATAAACTGCTACTTAAAAAAGAACAAAACACCTAAATCTTTAGTCGTATTGTTACAAATTTTTATTTCGAGACTTTTTTTCTGTATCTGTTATAATTCAATTATTAAATTTAGAATATTATAAAGGAACAACATCTAAACAATAAAGATTTCGTAAACATAAATTATCGTTTGTGATGGTACAAATATTACAAATGTGTTATTTTGTTTATGAATAATTAATAAATTGTAAATATAACCTTAACATGTAGCTAAAACAAGTTACCAAAGCTGTCACCAAGCAACAGAATTCTAAATTAACGCTCTCTGCCTCTCTTATATTATCTTTGACGTCTCAGTTATACTCAAGACTTGATGTTTGTGCGTATAAAATAATTCGCCGTTGGCTTGATGGGACCTCCGCCCCAGAGGCGGACCGTGTAGTGGGGAATTTTTATCAGGTATACCCCTACCGTACTGCCAATAATAATAACTATACTTAAATAAACTAACTATAATAATAAACTATACTTAAACACCATTAAGAAGAACATCATATATAACGTCCGTGGACTTTTGATAAAACGTACTTCCCCTATTGTACTGTTAATGTTTTAAAGTCACAAAGGGAGAGGAGGTGGTTAGTTGAAGTAGATCCCTTAGCCTACTGGAGAAGTCAAATCCGGGTTGATGATGATGATGGGTTTTTGTGTATGCTGCTCCATCTCGGACACGTTTGGGATGGTCACAAACGACTATATGCTCTGGATGTCTGACCATACTGAGCAAGGCGCACAATTGCCTTACGTAAAGATATCGGTCCGCGAATCAACACCGACTAAATCTAAAGTCTGACCCTGGCTCTTGTGTCCGGTCACACAATAGGCCAACATCGATGGGAACTGACGTCGGTGAACACGTAACCGAACGCGACAGTAAAAGTAATCCGGGAAATACCGATTACTAGGTATATCCGGGAAGTCTCACTGTAATCAGCTGGTTGATAATTCCGGTCACAATGACCTTAGTGACGTTGACGAGTCCTGAAGTGATATTTAGATTACTCATTACGAATTAAGCGTATCCGACCTTCAACCACTATGTTCAGGAGTGGTACATCAACATCCAGGCCATCGTCGCTCTCTGTCAAGTTGCCGGCGCTCGTCAGCTCGTGCAGGTGACCACCAAATGATTTCAAGCTGTGGTCGTAGATCTAATTGACGTTTATATTTAATCTTTCAAGGTAAGTGGGAAGGCTTGCTTGTTCTTTAAGGGGACCAAAAAGGTACTATGGATATTTTTCCAAGAAAAGACAGAATAAAGATCAAGGATTCTACAATACCTGCTGTACTCTGCCAATGACTGAGGCCCCAGTGCTGAGGGAAGGTCTGCTAGGTAAAGTCCTCCATTTACCAGAAGAGTTCCACTCTCAGATCCAGGTAGAACAGAGTGAGGAACATCCAGGTGCAGGACCTGGGAGAATCCTGCCTCCTCGTTGTAGTTCCAGATCCTGCCACAGAAACAGATGGTACTTAAAGTTAAGTTAGTGTTAATCCAAATCCGCCTATGCTTAGGATGGAATCCGCAATTGAAATGATGAATTTTCCCTAGAGCCCTAAGACATACAAAGATCAAACATAAAATTGTAGTCATGGTTCAGGCCTGAAGCAGATTTTATTCTGGATTAGTACTTCGACTATCTGCGGTACTATCCTGATAATTAGACCAAATCGTTAATTACAAGAAAAAAATTTGGTTAGGATTCCACTAAACTCTGTTGGACCCTTGGGTTTCATTGACTGTTACGCTTTAATTAACAGCTGTGTCTAAGGAACATGTCGGCCTTTAACAAGACTACAAGATCGTACCACTAATCTTACACTCATCCTTGACTCATATTTAAATAAAATACGCACCTAATAGCGTCCCCAGACCTCGAAGAATTGATTTTACGTTTGATCTAAGAATAATTATCTTTGTCATTGGGGAACCTGTTCAAATTAATTAATGGGTTTACTTTGTTTTTGAATAAATATAATAACCCTTATTTTAATGACAAAAACAACAACGTGAACTACAGGCAGTTTTCGTAGCTTAAAAACACAATTTCAGTAATGTAATTAATCATATAGTGTATGCAATGGTTAGTTGGATAGACTTGTTGTTCCTTTAATTTATCTTGAGCTAGGCTAAATATGTATATTCAAAATACTTATTGGTTTTCAATAAAGATATACAATTTTAAAATTGCACTGAAAATGTATTTTGAATCATCGTAAATATTTAATAATTGAAAAATGAAAAACTTATTGGAAGTAGTGATACAATTATCTAATCCCAAATAAAAAGCAAATTTTCAAGCACCTAAGAATCATCTGATTATAAATTTAAGCGAGTTTCAGAGACTAAAGTGTACACTCGTATTGCAATCCTCCTGCTTTATTCAAGCCACTTTCTTGTTTTAGCCCTTCTTTATGTTTGTTCCTAGAATATTAAACTACCCTCGTTTTACGTGGTAGTAAAGTTGCAGCTGTCACTGGCAGAAGACGTTTCACATATTGAGCTGGCAGGTAGTCATATGTATCCGAGACGTTTAAACTCGTATTTTGCATGAAGGATAAACAACTAATTCCAAGGTGTCGTTTACAATCGAAAGGTAAATTATATTAAAATGCAACAACTTTCAATACATCTTTAATAGTTCACAGGCACTAAGATATATTAACATTCTTTCACGGGTAGAGAAAGAAATAATCTTATAAGGTAAATATTTACTACCAATTTGAGGTTCATTTATATCAACAATTTATCGCTATGGTATGTGTTCACGCAGCATTCTCCCCCCCCCCCCACACATTCTCTGTCACACATTACCACCCCACCATTATAGGCACTCACTTATATTCCCTATGCCTAAACTCGCTCCATATACGTCAGACTGTTGAGTGAGAGCTCATTTCAACATCTCTTAGTGGTAAATAACAACTTATTTTCAACTTTATTGATAATTTATCAATAAATGATGTATAAATAAAATATACATAGAAAATGTCCTTTTTATATATATCATTGGCAATAACTATTTTAACTATTGTATATTTAAAAATGCAATTGTGGCTTAATACCTATGGGATTTGTAGCATTTTTTTTTAAATATCCGATATTCAAAAGGGTCTTTAAAATATTTCCCATATCTCCTATGATTGTTTTTTAGCATTTAATATACCATTACCATGGTTTACCATAAAAATTATTGTCATGATATTTAATAATTAAGGCCTATACGTATAAATCGTAAGTGAAAATAACCAAATTGAAATTATTTGATTTTGTGAAATAATTTAATCCCCAGTAATATAATTTTACAGCCAATAATTATGTTTTTTTAGTTATTAATTTGCAATCAAAGAACCATTAATATTTAATCATTCATTGTTTCATTTGAAAAGTATATGAATATATTATAGACAAAACAACGCATTGATAAATTAGAGCATGTGAGGCACAGTTATTGTTTATGTAAGTAGAAAATTAACTCAGTGATGTTGAATTGAATTCCAAATTACGTAAATAATGAATTGTTTGTTAAATAATATTTCCTAAAATATTATATCACAACCTCATGTTTCAATAAATTAATAGGCCTATACATTCGAAATATTTTGAATAGGGTAATTTCTGAACTGGGATTTTGATAATTATTAAAGGATATAATCATTTCCCTATAGCTCAATCACATTACAATTTAGGTATGATGTTAATAGCTATAAAACGGATATTCCTATTCATTAAAATTTATTCAAGTATGGAAAAAAGGGTTAATGAGGGTACTTTTTATTGCTTTATTTGTAACTTATTATCACTCTGATAAAAAATAATAAAAGGAAAATATGAAAAATCTTGCAAACAATTTACATATCAGATATTTATACTGTGCTTGTATCTCTAATTAATTCTTTAAAAAGTTTTACCTAAAGTCGGCCTTCTTCCTCCAGGATGTAGTGAAGCCTACGAAGGCTACTTTGGTCTTCTTGTTCATCTTCCACTTAAGAAGCGTGTTGGAGTGGAAGACAAAGCCTCTTCCACAGGACACACTTCCTCTTTCCCAGGACACCCAGAAAGTCCTTGACTCTTCCGTGGACAGAACCCCGTGGGTCTCTGCGCTCACTAGGTGTACGCCATAACCTGCACAGGGCAAGTCAGTGTATTTTTAGGTTGTTCTAATTTCATATCCAATGATGTCAAGATCTAGCCCGGAACTGTTTTACATATTCCTTCTAGACCAATTCTAGAGGTTCATGGTATAGCCACTAGATAAAAGCAATAGTGATTGGCGTGATTTGGACCCATGACCTCAGGAATCAACGCCTTCTACTACCTAAGTTCTCGCTCCTAAGTCAGTATATCAAGAGAATTTTACATTAACACAAGAGGTCTTTATGGCAGATTAATTTTAGAGTATATGTTCTCCCCTTCAATATCAATGGTTGGCAGTTGGGAAAAAGCCAATATATTTGGTGTATTACTGTGTGTAATTTAAACGGTAAAACACACACGATAATGTTTTTGAAACGAAACTAGAACCATCAAAAGAATAGCAGCCTTTCGTATTAGACGTTTAGCTTATTACCTCCGGTGAAAATTCAATTTAATGGCAAACCATTGTAAACAAACAGGAACCTTTTGTCTAGTGGTAGAGAATGAAACATCGGTCCCCAAGGTAACGTGTCCGAATACCAACAAAAACATTAATGATGTTTATCCATATGATAATAACGTGATCCTCTCGGCCTAAACTGTCGTAATGTGTAAAACAGTTCTATTGTCTAGGGATGAGAATGTGGAAACTAATATCAAAATATAGGCCACTAGTAGATCGTAAAAATAAAAATCTCGTAAAATGATGCAATTAAGATTGTTACAAGCTAATTGGCACTATTCTAAAACTCGCTGACACAGAAAACTAATTAAATACCTAATAACTCCTTACCAACCATCTTCGTAAACGAAATTTTATGGTTAGTGATGAGTGTAAATGCCTTACAATGATTGCTTTGTTAAGGGGCGAAAACAATGAGATTGTCTTCTAGTTTTGGTGGTGAGAATTTACCAAAACAGAAGACACGTCTTCGTCTGAGCAGCATATCCTTTTTAGCAGCTTAATATTAAGGTGGGTCCCGAACTTATAGGTTACGGCATTATGATGTAGGTAAAGGCTATTGGTGATTAAAGGGTTTTTTATTCAAAGGAATACGTTCCCCTACTACATTAACTGACCATGTTTGCCCCTGGCAATGTAGCTGACGTCATTGTCGATCACCAGCAGATACGAAGTGGCTGTAGTAGCTTGGTGTTCACTCAGAGCTATATGCACCCCTCCAGCAGCTCTCACCTCGAAAACCAACCCCTCTCTGTTACGGGGGGCTGGCACAAACTCAAACTTGAAGTTCTCCGGTTCCGATATCATCATTTTCTCTGGAAAATAAAGAAGCAATTGAAAGGTTTTTGAAATAAAAAAATAAAAAAGAGAGTTTTGGAGAGTCCATTGAAAGCTTTCTGAAAAGTGATGAAACATAAATGGCAGTTGGTCAAATACCAAAAGTCGAAAATAAGTAGGAGTAACATTTTTGATTTCTGCTAGGCAAAGACTTTCTTTTGTTATTTTTTAAGTTATTTTTTTAAGTGATGGACGTAATTGATTTTTTTTGGGGTTTATCTTGGAATGGGAAAACTATTTAAATATTTACGAGTAGAGAAGGGTAAGAAATTTCAGTTTGCCAAGTATCAACAGCCCATAAGTGCAAGGTTGTTATTATTCCATTGAAACCAGACAGTGTGGTTTCTTAAGTATCCGACTATTTATGGCTTTAACAAAATGATTGACTTAATATGACATAAATTTTATAAAGTTTTGTTGTTTATATTTTCTAAATAGTTAATTTAGCCAATATAAAATCACGTTTACCACTTAAAGTTTTGTAGTCTTGTTTAATTTTATTATTTAATGCATTGGGCGACTTATAATTATAATTAGACCTACTAAATACTAAGTCTATTATGCAAGCAGAGACCTGAACATAAATAGTTGACGGTAAGAAAGTTCCCTGCGTATGAATTGTATAGGTATGGAGCAAAAGTAAACAAAAGCTTTTGAGTGAAGCAGTTTTAATCTTCTAAGGGCTTAAGGCTATCTCGTGTATCACCTCAGAGCCAAACCATTTTAGAGGTTCTTTCAAAGCACTCTTCATAGGAACATATGTTTTCCTGCTTAATGTTTTGGTGGTATGATACAAAAAGATAATGTCCAGAACTATCTATCGTTTAAATTGCTTCTTCAATGAGCGTTTCTAAAAAAAGATATTCACCTTGATTTTAAAGAGTTTAACATGTTTTTACAGTTTTTTTTATAAGCGTTCCTATAGCAAGAAATTACATTGGGTTACTTAAACATAGTGGCTGATTCTGCCCACCCACATCATTTCTATACACGTTCGTGGGAACAGTCCCGCAGAGCAAGGGGGTGAACAGGTACAAAACAAGAATTAACTGCACTACGCAATTTTACGTGACAACAACTAGGACGCGGAAGCAAAAGATCAATGCTTTCTTTGCGGTAAAAATGTATTTTTGGCCTAGTGATGCATAAAATGTGTTTGTTTTTAACACGTTTGAATGCTTATTTAGTTCTTTTGGTCATAGAGCTTTATCAAACACCTCATTTAAAAATATCATCAATTGCCATCCTTACTAATGCAGGTAATATAAACATATTTTTTCCTACTAACCGTTGGCGCAGAAATATGCGCTCTCGGTATGGGAACGCACCAGACCCTCATGGTAGACCATGATCTCTGCTGATCGAACGACTGTGCTGACCAAGGAGTGGTTACCGTGGGCCCCTGAAGAGTCACTGATCGTCTGGCAGGTCTCACTTATGAATGCTGACACTTCAACTGAAACAGCCCAGTATAAACTCACTTTACAGTCTCTAAAAAAACAATTTATGGTTTTTGATGTTATTGTAAAATTGGATGGTCTTGGAGCTCAAATTAATTTAAGACATTGGAGATTAGGATTTAATTCAGGAAATGAGATGTATAGTTACATGAACCATCCTGTAAGGAATGATGAGGTAACAAGGCACTTTTCTCATGATGCATGGGGGGGGGGGAACTTTGATGCATAGTTAAAAATACAACACATATTGTGTATTTACGTATGTGTATTTATGTATTTATGTAACATAATAGAAGGTATTTATGTTTGTGTATTTACTATATAATGTGTTTTTGATGGGCACTCGGAACATAAACTTGGAAGGTTTTAATATTATTTACATTGATTTTTCAGGAACCATATGCTTTTAAAAGAATACAGTGCAAGCTCATCTCTGTAGATGTACTAGAAATCTAAAATGACCTTACTACGCCAGAAATAGACATTTTTATACGTAATATTTGGATTTTACAGCCCGTAAAACTTTATCGAGTCAAAATGAAGAGACATTTAATTGACGGGAATCTCTACAATTTTGAATTTTGGTGTTTTACATTTCAGGTTTTACTCTATTATTCTGACCAAAGCCAAAATTAGTTTTTGATTCTCTTAGTTTAAAAAATAAACTAAATGATTTTATACTAAAGTTACAACTTTTGAAAAAGTATGAAAAATGATCCACATAGAATTGCTAATACGCAGGTAGCAATTCTATATTGCTATAGAATAGAATAAACAAGGTTAATGTCCTTGTTTATTTTGTGTCAAGGCATAGTCTTTGTTTATCAACAAACACATATTTACATTACTCTGACCCTGAGATGAAACAGTTTTTACGTCCCACAATAATCTTTAAAATAAAACAGATTTAGTTTCATAATTTAATTTATGGTAGAGTTAGTCTCCAAAAAAATAATTTCACGTCGTTTTCACAAATTTAAATATGCCTATATGTAATATTGATCAATGTTAAAAGGTTTTCCGCTCTAAGACGTCATGTCTTAGAAGAGTGTATAAATATTCATCCCCTTGTTGTACAGTAATAAATCGTGGAATGTCTAGGGTTGTATAGGAACGATGAAGATTGCATCCCTTTTGAACTTCGGCGCAACATGTTCAGGGAGTTGAGGGGTAGTTTGTGAATATTGCTTTGGGACAAAGACCAAAAGTTGTAAGCAGGAGTATTTCTCTGGGACAAGTCATTTGTGTGCATTGCTTTTTAAATATGAATTGGTGGAAGTCCATGATGCAAACTTTAAATTATATTTTGAAGATACAACGTATAACATTGTATCAAACGTTCTTAGATAAATATTTGATGTTATATTTATTAAGAAGAGAGATAAAATATTGATGATTTACTGAAGGTTGCTTGCAATTGTTTACTATTTCAAGTTATATTAACCGAAAATAGCTTAAATAAATTACAAGGAAACCAGATTAGATTAGATAAACAAGATATATTAGCTTATTAAAAATGCTAAATAAAAAAAACACTCTTTTAATCAACGTTTATATTTTATTTTCGGTTAGTACAAAGCTACTATATTATTTGATACAAATCCTTCATCGTAGGTCTAATATTTTAGGAGTGTTAACTTTCACTTAATTTGGTTTAGAATCAGAAGATCCGGTTAGAACAAAAATTTACCCTAACTAAGAATAGTTTTTGCCATGCAGAAAAAAACCATAAAGCCATGCAATGGATCATATACTGTAAAATATATTCCTGACATTACACTATGTATGTACATGTGTGTATTTACTATGTATGTATGTATGTTTGGGAATTGAAAAAAAATTGTGTTAATCAGATTTAATGCAAGCAATGAGTTCCCCAAGCTACGGAGTTGCACATTGTATATGGTTGTTAGGTTATTATAATTTTAATTGTATAGTAAATCAATTTGTATGCTTATTTTACCAAGTTATTGTTTAGATTTTTTTTATGTGTAGTGAAGTGTGAAGAACTTTTATTTTGATGAAGCAGCCAGTTAAGGACTCTTATCACGCACAGGTCATTGTGACCTATGTGATATTTTTATTTTTGAATGCATTGCTGCAGAATAATTTGTATAAATAAAGAATTTATAAATAACCACTTCCACTCTAATATATTTCTATCGTGGGGTGCATTTCCCCCTCGACCCACCCCCAACCAGTATTTTCGTTTGTCTAGTGGGATGTGACTAGCTAAGCTTTATTGAATTAATCGAACCAGCAACATCGGTTGCCACTCTATCTAATGCACAATTGGAAACAGTGAAACCGCTAGTACGACAGCAAATCCAAAGAACAAACTATCTGTGATGATAGTAGTAGTTCAATAGCATTTTGATTGTAAGTTTAATATTGGTGAGTCAGGTATCTTGACACCAAAGCTCTAATAATTTATCGAATGTTTGTGTAGTTTTAGGAGAATATTATTATTTAATCTACAAATATTACGAAAAGTAGTATAACAATTAGAAGGCCATAATAATCTAGTTATTTAGTTAACCAGATACAAATGGTAATGGTACAATAGATAATAAACACTCACCAGTCATTTTCTTGAGGCCGGGACTAGTTGCAACCAGTTTGATGACCAAGGAAGTTGCGCCTTGTGGTCCTAGGCGTAACTTCTCTGCCACGAAGGGCTGGTTCACCCCAGCAAAGTGCGCCCCTTCATTGAGCGACAGCAGAGCGTTTACCTAAAACCCACAGTGAAACAACCATTTAACACATCTAAAAACGAAACATACAAATCAAGAGACCAACTTGGGATAAAAATACCATCCCAACATCCAACATCTTGGTTAAGCTGATTTCCCTTTGGCCAAAAAAGCCTAGAGTTTATCGCTGTGTACCGATAAGGGAGCTGCTCTCTAGTTAGTCACAACTGGTATCGCTTTTCATTTTGTTCTTAAAAGCTTATGTCGGATCGTTTCCGATAAGTCCCATTTTCCCTGTAAAAACCCAGTTCAGGACTAAATCACTCTTCATATTGAAACCCTTGTGATATTGAAGATTTGTGTTATTTAATCTAAGAATATAATGTATATAATGGATTTAAAACTAGATAAGAGCACTTGAAAAATTTGAACTCACATCAACACAAGAATTTACGTTGTTGCCAATCTTCACATCAACCTCCAGACTTTCCCCGACGTTGATGCTAGGTGCGAGTCGGAACTCAACCTCTACGGGGCGGAAGACTGAGAGACTGGCTGGCGGGGAGAACTGGAGTCTACGTCCAGGGGCTGGGGACAGGATGAGGGCAAAGAGGGTCCACTTCCCTGGCAGAGGAGGCGCAGGCACCGTCAACCCTGTGGCTTCCACCTCGGTCCTACACAAGCATCACGTGATAAAATACATCAGTTACGGTAGAGGAGAACCAGCACACACTTCCCTGGCAGAGGAGGCGCAGGCACCGTCAACCCTGTGGCTTCCACCTCGGCCCTACACAAGCATCACGTGATAAACTACATCAGTTACGGTAGATGAGAACCAGCACACACTTCCCTGGCAGAGGGGGTGCAGGCACCGTCAACCCTGTGGCTTCCACCTCGGCCCTACACAAGCATCACGTGATAAACTACATCAGTTACGGTAGATGAGAACCAGCACACACTTCCCTGGCAGAGGGGGTGCAGGCACCGTCAACCCTGTGGCTTCCACCTCGGCCCTACACAAGCATCACGTGATAAACTACATCAGTTACGGTAGATGAGAACCAGCACACACTTCCCTGGCAGAGGAGGCGCAGGCACCGTCAACCCTGTGGCTTCCACCTCGGCCCTACACAAGCATCACGTGATAAACTACATCAGTTACGGTAGATGAGAACCAGCACACACTTCCCTGGCAGAGGGGGTGCAGGCACCGTCAACCCTGTGGCTTCCACCTCGGCCCTACACAAGCATCACGTGATAAACTACATCAGTTACGGTAGATGAGAACCAGCACACACTTCCCTGGCAGAGGGGGTGCAGGCACCGTCAACCCTGTGGCTTCCACCTCGGCCCTACACAAGCATCACGTGATAAGCTACATCAGTTACGGTAGATGAGAACCAGCACACACTTCCCTGGCAGAGGGGGCGCAGGCACCGTCAACCCTGTGGCTTCCACCTCGGCCCTACACAAGCATCACGTGATAAACTACATCAGTTACGGTAGATGAGAACCAGCACACACTTCCCTGGCAGAGGGGGTGCAGGCACCGTCAACCCTGTGGCCTCCACCTCGGCCCTACACAAGCATCACGTGATAAACTACATCAGTTACGGTAGATGAGAACCAGCACACACTTCCCTGGCAGAGGGGGTGCAGGCACCGTCAACCCTGTGGCTTCCACCTCGGCCCTACACAAGCATCACGTGATAAACTACATCAGTTACGGTAGATGAGAACCAGCACACACTTCCCTGGCAGAGGGGGTGCAGGCACCGTCAACCCTGTGGCTTCCACCTCGGCCCTACACAAGCATCACGTGATAAACTACATCAGTTACGGTAGATGAGAACCAGCACACACTTCCCTGGCAGAGGAGGCGCAGGCACCGTCAACCCTGTGGCTTCCACCTCGGCCCTACACAAGCATCACGTGATAAACTACATCAGTTACGGTAGATGAGAACCAGCACACACTTCCCTGGCAGAGGGGGTGCAGGCACCGTCAACCCTGTGGCCTCCACCTCGGTCCTACACAAGCATCACGTGATAAGCTACATCAGTTAAGGTAGAGGAGAACTAGCACACACTTCCCTGGCAGAGGGGGTGCAGGCACCGTCAACCCTGTGGCCTCCACCTCGGTCCTACACAAGCATCACGTGATAAGCTACATCAGTTAAGGTAGAGGAGAACTAGCACTGTGATAAACAGCTGTAGTGATGGATTACCATTGCCACTACGATAACATACTGTTGCGATGTATGACTGATGTGATGGACTAGTGTTATAAACATAGGTAGTGATGAATTACTCTTGTATTATACAGTTGAAATACTGTTATAACATTAATATATTGTTGTGATGGATCTGAATAGTCGTTATTTAGGTACTAATATTTTAATAATTTATTTATTTATTTAGTACTTATTGTAAAATAACCTAGTATGTTACTCTTGTGAAGTACTAAACTTTTTTATAATCTACCTCATTTAATCCGTTACAATTCACCTGGGACGGAATACTAGGAAATATCTGACTATTCTACCATATCTTTAATTTTCATAACAGCAATTTATTTTACCTACGTTGGATATATTACCTTTTATTGTAAATACATTTACTTGCAACATTTAAGCAACAATAGTGCGAAATTATATGACTTCATATTATTCACATGTTTCTAGTTTTGACTACTGATAAATTTGAAGATTGGTTTCCAATATTCTGAAAACATTAGGAGAACTATGCTTTTGAAGAGACAAAACCACATCAGGAATAATGTCTCACCCCTATTCTACCAATACCGCACTAATGTTGTACTCACTAACGTTGTATTAGACTACATGTGACTCACGTATAGTTGAAGCAGTGCCACAACCACAGTTGCTCCAGGCCAGAGTGTAACATGACTGTACGACGTGGCTCTCTCAGAGAGGAATGTCTCACCCCTCCTCAACTACTACCACACTAATGTTGTATAAGAATACATGTGACTCACGTATAGTTGAAGCAGTGCCACAACCACAGTTGCTCCAGGCCAGAGTGTAACATGACTGTACGACGTGGCTCTCTCAGAGAGGAATGTCTCACCCCTCCTCAACTACTACCACACTAATGTTGTATAAGAATACATGTGACTCACGTATAGTTGAAGCAGTGCCACAACCACAGTTGCTCCAGGCCAGAGTGTAACATGACTGTACGACGTGGCTCTCTCAGAGAGGAATGTCTCACCCCTCCTCAACTACTACCACACTAATGTTGTATAAGAATACATGTGACTCACGTATAGTTGAAGCAGTGCCACAACCACAGTTGCTCCAGGCCAGAGTGTAACATGACTGTACGACGTGGCTCTCTCAGAGAGGAATGTCTCACCCCTCCTCCCCCACCTCTGCCACAGTCGTGTTGAGCCAACCACAGCCCAGCCTGAGAGAAGTCCACACTCTCCATCTGCTTGCTGGTCAAACATACAAACAGGTGTTGTAGAGACTATATACATACAAAGTACAGAAATATCGTATGGTACTGAAATAGCCCTTTTGACTAAGAACTTTTAGGATCTTTTCTGCTCTTCCCAATGGGGGGTTAAGCCAAGACTCCGCGTAATTGTTTTACCCTCAAATTTCGGACTACGTAAGGACCTACTACATACGTAGGACTTACATAGCTACATTTATTCTGCTTTGTTGAAAATTATTTAGTCCATTTGTTAACACAATTACTACTGAAATTTATATAAGCTCTAACATTCAAAACTATAACATTTTTGTTAACTAAATACTAGAATTAATTAAGGATTTAATGGGTAAAAAGGACTTGTCAAACTGTACTTCCACTCACATAGAACATGTTCTGCATCCTAAACAGATTTTTCTCTTTGTTCTTGACAGGATAAAAAGAAAAAAATGTTCAATATGTATTAATTTGATGGACATACTTAGATTTACTTTCCATCTACCGGTCCCTATTTTGACAAACTACTCAGTTCCTTGTTACCATTATCGCCATAGGACTTTTAAAATGAGAATTTGCTTTGAGTCACATTTGTTACATTTTTTTAAATAATTAATTTCCAAGACTTACTTTTCCTGTATCTCGCCACCTCGGCCTCCAACTAGACAGACGGTCGACCCTACCTCGGTGACCACAGCGACATCCATGGTGTCCCCGGGGTACCACGGCTGTCGATGCTCTACGTTCACGCTGGCCTGGAAGGAAACGTTACTTAAATATCAATAAAAACAATCACATTTAATATTTGGTAAATCGTGCAATGGTACGATATGAAACACAATACACCTGCATTACAAGACTAATCAAGTTTAGTTTATTACAAAACTCGACGTGAGAGTGCCTATGAGACGGGATTAGATTAAGGTGATAGGAGTTGCAACCTAAAGCCGTGGTCGTAAGTCAAAATTACGTTTAGATTTAGGAATCAGTGCCATGTAAACGTAGGCCTACGTCGTAAACATACGTATAAATATGTAAACATACGTTGATTGAGGAGGTATTTTGTTTAATCGTCCAAGTAACTGCAATTTTTAATTTCATCCAAGATTCAGTTTGTCTTGGAAAATTTCGTTTGATCAAAAAAATCATCAAGAAACTGAAAACGTACGTTTTACGATATATTACAGCATAAAACGATACTAATTTTGATTCCTTAAAATTACCTTAATTCTCATTGTCTCTATCTTTTTTCATTTTGAATTCCTACTAACACTGATCGTTAGGGGGGTGTACAATCCAAAAAACAATGAAATGTACAAGAATGTTGGACCAATTGTTTCGTGGTACACGAATAGGTAATTTTACTTGTATTATTATATCTTATAATATTTAACCGGTCGCATGTTTATAAAAACAAACAACTATAAATAAGTATTCACTGGCTCTAGGATGTTGTATTTACTTTTTGCTCTTTGGGAAATTGACGACATTTCTTATCTCTAAAGGTTATGTGTGAGCATTTCAATTATATTTATCGTTTATGCAGCACAAGTAGACTCGATGATTTAAGGAATCATTCTGACTTTATATTTCCACTTCTGTCTGTTGGAGCCTAGACGGTATAACTTAAGAAAAATTACAAAAGTAGGAAGAAATTCTAATTGCCCAGTGCACTCTATATTTAAATTACAATCACTTTCGTATGTGGATAAATATTTTCAGATGGAAAATGATTCTTCAGTGAATGTAAAATGAACGGAATTAACATTGTTATTATATTCGGCAAATCCAAGATGACCGATAGTCTCCATGGACTACCTTGGAAAACAATCACAAAACTACAAAGAAAATGTCTGATCTCACAGTACACTAGATATTAAAATTAAAATTTTTGGGAAGGCCTTTTTGAAAAAAATGTATTTGGATTATAAATAATCCTTATATAGCTGTTTGAAATAATCCAAGATGGCCGCCAGCCACCAAGGTCCCCTAAAAGACTTTTATATAGTTTTAGAGTGTCAAGAAAATGTTAATTTTCTTATGTTTGGGACAAATACAACTGCAGATGTTGAACAAAGACTTGTCCCAAAGCAAGTTCTAGTCAAAAAGGATAAAGTCCATATTAATTTGCTTTTTATTTTCAAAACTTTATTTAAACAATCAATAACATAGTAAAATAAAATATTATCATCATTACGATTATAAGGCTTTATTTTAAACATACAGTTATATTACTCCACCTGTCACAGAAAACAATTTAAACCACTGTTTCCGAATGTGTAATTCATCGTGGAATATTTAACCAATATCGTTGTCGATATTTTACGTTATTCGTTTGTGTGACAGACAGCTCATTCATCAATGGCACGAAGTTCAATTTGGTGACAATATTAATGGTCCCTTGACAGTCGTGACATTAGGCGGTTGTCGAGCCAAAACAACGCCTATAGAGTCTATAGTCTATAGTCGGTCTGTGAGATGCCACATAGTTCTTGTATTTAACAGGTGACAATATTAATGGTCCCTTGACAGTCATGACATTAGGTGCTTGTCAAGCCAAAACAATGCCTATATAGTCTATAGTCTATAGTCAGTCTGTGAGATGCCACATAGTTCTTGTATTTAACAGGTGGCAATATTAATGGTCCCTTGACAGTCGTGACATTAGGCGGTTGTAGAGCCAAAACAATGCCTATAGAGTCTACAGTCTATAGTCGGTTTGTGAGAAGCTACATAGTTCTTGTATTTAACAGATGACAATATTAATGGTCCCTTGACAGTCGTGACATTAGGCGGTTGTAGAGCCAAAACAATGCCTATAGAGTCTATAGTCTATAGGTTTGTGAGAAGCTATATAGTTCTTGTACTAACCAGTTGACAATATTAATGGTCCCTTGAAAGACGTGACATTAGGTGGTTGTCGAGCCAAAACAATGCCTATAGAGTCTATAGTCTATAGTCGGTCTGTGAGATGCCACATAGTTCTTGTATTTAACAGGTGACAATATTAATGGTCCCTTGACAGTCATGACATTAGGTGCTTGTCAAGCCAAAACAATGCCTATATAGTCTATAGTCTATAGTCAGTCTGTGAGATGCCACATAGTTCTTGTATTTAACAGGTGGCAATATTAATGGTCCCTTGACAGTCGTGACATTAGGCGGTTGTAGAGCCAAAACAATGCCTATAGAGTCTACAGTCTATAGTCGGTTTGTGAGAAGCTACATAGTTCTTGTATTTAACAGATGACAATATTAATGGTCCCTTGACAGTCGTGACATTAGGCGGTTGTAGAGCCAAAACAATGCCTATAGAGTCTATAGTCTATAGTCGGTTTGTGAGAAGCTACATAGTTCTTGTATTTAACAGATGACAATATTAATGGTCCCTTGACAGTCGTGACATTAGGCGGTTGTCGAGCCAAAACAACGCCTATAGAGTCTATAGTCTATAGTCGGTCTGTGAGATGCCACATAGTTCTTGTATTTAACAGGTGACAATATTAATGGTCCCTTGACAGTCATGACATTAGGTGCTTGTCAAGCCAAAACAATGCCTATATAGTCTATAGTCTATAGTCAGTCTGTGAGATGCCACATAGTTCTTGTATTTAACAGGTGGCAATATTAATGGTCCCTTGACAGTCGTGACATTAGGCGGTTGTAGAGCCAAAACAATGCCTATAGAGTCTATAGTCTATAGTCGGTCTGTGAGATGCCACATAGTTCTTGTATTTAACAGGTGACAATATTAATGGTCCCTTGACAGTCATGACATTAGGTGCTTGTCAAGCCAAAACAATGCCTATATAGTCTATAGTCTATAGTCAGTCTGTGAGATGCCACATAGTTCTTGTATTTAACAGGTGGCAATATTAATGGTCCCTTGACAGTCGTGACATTAGGCGGTTGTAGAGCCAAAACAATGCCTATAGAGTCTACAGTCTATAGTCGGTTTGTGAGAAGCTACATAGTTCTTGTATTTAACAGATGACAATATTAATGGTCCCTTGACAGTCGTGACATTAGGCGGTTGTAGAGCCAAAACAATGCCTATAGAGTCTATAGTCTATAGTCGGTTTGTGAGAAGCTACATAGTTCTTGTATTTAACAGATGACAATATTAATGGTCCCTTGACAGTCGTGACATTAGGCGGTTGTCGAGCCAAAACAACGCCTATAGAGTCTATAGTCTATAGTCGGTCTGTGAGATGCCACATAGTTCTTGTATTTAACAGGTGACAATATTAATGGTCCCTTGACAGTCATGACATTAGGTGCTTGTCAAGCCAAAACAATGCCTATATAGTCTATAGTCTATAGTCAGTCTGTGAGATGCCACATAGTTCTTGTATTTAACAGGTGGCAATATTAATGGTCCCTTGACAGTCGTGACATTAGGCGGTTGTAGAGCCAAAACAATGCCTATAGAGTCTACAGTCTATAGTCGGTTTGTGAGAAGCTACATAGTTCTTGTATTTAACAGATGACAATATTAATGGTCCCTTGACAGTCGTGACATTAGGCGGTTGTAGAGCCAAAACAATGCCTATAGAGTCTATAGTCTATAGGTTTGTGAGAAGCTATATAGTTCTTGTACTAACCAGTTGACAATATTAATGGTCCCTTGAAAGACGTGACATTAGGTGGTTGTCGAGCCAAAACAATGCCTATAGAGTCTATAGTCTATAGTCGGTCTGTGAGATGCCACATAGTTCTTGTATTTAACAGGTGACAATATTAATGGTCCCTTGACAGTCATGACATTAGGTGCTTGTCAAGCCAAAACAATGCCTATATAGTCTATAGTCTATAGTCAGTCTGTGAGATGCCACATAGTTCTTGTATTTAACAGGTGGCAATATTAATGGTCCCTTGACAGTCGTGACATTAGGCGGTTGTAGAGCCAAAACAATGCCTATAGAGTCTACAGTCTATAGTCGGTTTGTGAGAAGCTACATAGTTCTTGTATTTAACAGATGACAATATTAATGGTCCCTTGACAGTCGTGACATTAGGCGGTTGTAGAGCCAAAACAATGCCTATAGAGTCTATAGTCTATAATCGGTTTGTGAGAAGCTACATAGTTCTTGTATTTAACAGATGACAATATTAATGGTCCCTTGACAGTCGTGACATTAGGCGGTTGTAGAGCTAAAACAATGCCTATAGAGTCTATAGTCTATAGTCGGTTTGTGAGAAGCTACATAGTTCTTGTATTTAACAGATGACAATATTAATGGTCCCTTGACAGTCGTGACATTAGGCGGTTGTAGAGCCAAAACAATGCCTATAGAGTCTATAGTCTATAGTCGGTTTGTGAGAAGCTACATAGTTCTTGTATTTAACAGATGACAATATTAATGGTCCCTTGACAGTCGTGACATTAGGCGGTTGTAGAGCTAAAACAATGCCTATAGAGTCTATAGTCTATAGTCGGTTTGTGAGAAGCTACATAGTTCTTGTATTTAACAGATGACAATATTAATGGTCCCTTGACAGTCGTGACATTAGGCGGTTGTAGAGCTAAAACAATGCCTATAGAGTCTATAGTCTATAGTCGGTTTGTGAGAAGCTACATAGTTCTTGTATTTAACAGATGACAATATTAATGGTCCCTTGAAAGACGTGACATTAGACTGGCGTCGATTCCAAACATTTGACCGAATAAATTACTTCTTTAGTTTAATGTACCAACCAATAAGTAAATCAGAATTCAACAAATTCTGCTGGTAAATAATTTTACAAACGCAACAGTTTCACCAGATGAAATCCCTGTGTAAGGGTAGTCGTTTTGACATCTGACAATCCACTGGGGTGTTTTGGCTGAACTCAGTTCGATTCCAAACAATTACGTTGACAATCAAAAATACACGCCTCATCGAAACTTTTTACCTCTGTTTTATCTCTATACAATCGAGATTCAATTTTAAAATGCCCTATTGTACCTGGTTTATCGGATATGTTTAGTGGCTAACATATTTATTAATGGTGATTTTAATAAACCTCTTAAGTACGTACGCAAGATGAGATTTGAAGTTAAACAGCTAACTGTCGTTTTTAATAGGCAAAATCTATGCAAATAATTATTTAATTTGTATATTTGAAGATAAAACGCATTGAAAATCATTGACAAATAATCCAGCTGCTTTTCTCACTGACAGAAACGTAATCACTCGTTATTTCTTTCAATGCTGCAACATTATAAATTTGTATTGGTCCCTGCTGACTCAAATGTATGTTATAATTTCCATTATGCGTGTTATTGTTTCCACAGGTTGTAAAGTGATCAATATACCACGGGAGACAAATGATAACTTATTTATACCAAACAAGGTTTCACATAATTATATTCTTACTAGAAAAAGATCAATTAGAGTTTAAACTTCCATTTGGATAAAAGTTAAGAACAAAACTGCATGAAAACCCATGATATTAAAAAAGATATACCTGCTAACTACAGAAGTTGGACCAAACGCTAAGCCTTTTAACAATGTCAATAATTTTACAGTGTTAAAACAATTACAAAGAACATTTCTGCTAAACTCATTGAAACAAGGTGGATAAACCCCACATCTACTCCTACATGGAAGCTAAAGGTTGTTCAGTAGACAGAGAAAACCAGAGTGAAGCGAACAAAATTAAAAACTATAAAATCAAAATGAAAATAACTTAAGCTGAGGAATGCAATGTTTAAGTGAAAGTATAAAGTATAAAGTCTATAACTAAATAATTTTGTTGAAATCGATCTACGTTTTACAGAGTAACCTTTTTACCAGTATTTTCTCCGAGACACAATAACATCGTATAAATGTTCTGGTCTCAGCCAATTTCCGACAGCTTTACCAATTGAAACATCTGTCTTTACAGAATCCACCTTTGGCCTACCTATATTAGATTCGGGTTGAGAATTGAAACTACGAAAGTAATATAAAAGTTAAACTGTGACTATCGATGAACTCGATAAGTTATAATTACAAAGGTTATATTTTGAAATTTAAAACTGCTTTCTGATAAAACATTTCCTAGAACACAAATTTTATATTCCATGGACATTTTTCATTCCTGTAGTTTGTTTATTCAATTTGTCTTCATTTCGTACTTTCCAAGGGTTTATAAAGGAGGGACCAAAACAAATTTAATAATGTGGATTTTTGTGAAAAGTCAGAATTCATTAAGTGGATCCTAATCTGTTGTTTCGCTGTTTTATAATCCTCGGCTTTGCGACTTAAGTGGATAAATATGTAATCTTTCCGAGTCATATCTCTCGTGGAAAATGAGATAGAAAGTTAAACTTAAATATTACAGTAATATAATTTTCGAGCGAAATGATTATTGTTCTGTAAGATTACAGGTAAATGTGGCCTTATATGCTTGTTCTAAATGGTGCATCACAATAATAACATCAATGCTAATAGGAAAAATACTAAAATTTGTTCTACTGGATTAAAGTCATATAAATAAATTAATGTAGATTTATTATATATTAAGTTGCTGGTTTGTTTGTTAATTTTATATAATATAGTCAATTTTCCTATTACTGATAGATATTTTTACAGTGTTTAGAGAAGCTATAAACATTATCAAACTTTTATGTTTTATTTTTAATTATAAAATCTATATATACTATTTAAAGATAAGAGCACGAAAGTCCGACTTTCTGTTAAACATTTCACTATTTTATTATGATTATTTGTTTTTGAGGTTTAAGAAAATGGTTAAGTTAATATCGGTCAAGTTGGGAAAAAAGATACGTACCCCATAACCGACCCCATTAAAACCCCGTTTCCATCGTCTAATCATTCCGGTTCACTAACTCAACCAAAATAACGTAGGTTTTAAACCAAATTTCAACAGGATCAGATGATTTTTACAAGGGTTGTCTTGTTTACAGACACACATTTATATGAATTTGAGCAAATCGTGTTTTTGGTATCTGGAGACATCAAAATTAAAAAGTAAATAGGTCCCGGGTCTAAGTCTTACCATAAGACCTATGGTAATAGCTTATTTCACGTTTAGGAAATTCGGTAAGACATAATTTATTAATATATTAATAATTAATAATTGAAAGTATGTAAAACCATGTAAAAAGCCATTTGATTATACAACTTATAACTTATAAAACCCACTGATTCTCATTCTTTATTAAAATATAAGTTGTGGAGGATATTGTAAAAACCTGTTTTGAGATAAAACCCACATGGCTGGGAAAATGTTATCTTTGGGAATGAGTAAAATATGTTATCCAATATTTTGCAGAGACGTTTGAAAGCTGTATTTTAGTCGCATTACTTGGTTCAACACACGCAAAAACATTGGAACGTTGTAAATATAAACTTACTTATAAAAATATAAACGAATGAAAAAATATATATATTATAAAATTTATTCTGTAGAAAATATAAAGAGTTTTCTGACAGAAGTTGTTATTTTGAAGAATTATAAATACTAAACTTATTTGACAAAATGTTATAGATTGTGTGCAGTTAATCGAAACTGTAATTGAAGTTGACACAATAATTAATATTGAATAATCCATGAGTTAAAACGTATTCCCCCAAATATAATAATAATTTGCATGATAATTGTTTTCCTCATAATTAATTCAAAATCTTGAACAGCGCCGATATGGTTTTACATAACTTGCCTGTTTATTGAGTAATCAAACCATGTATAATTAAAACATGGTTAGCTGAGACCTTCGCTCATAAATTGTCACCACCATTACCATTTATTAATTAAATCCACAGCCTCCACAAAGTTGAGTAGATGGATAGACATAGCACCCACCTAACAATAAAAAGTTCACTGCTTCGAAATTGAACGATTTTAGTAGATTTTTGACGCTTCGAAAGATGGATCATATTTCCTCGATCATCGACCTTTTGGTAAATGATCCACATAAAGCCACAGTTCATCTCAGTCTGTAAGAAAATCCATATTGACCTCCCTCTTTATTCTATACTTACTTTTTATTTGTATTCAACATGTTATACAATGTATGCTCATTGATGTATAACACATCGATGAGTATGCTGCTCCATATAGTTAATTAATGACGTCATAAAAAAATTACATCTTTTTTTTTAAATAACGAGTTTTGTACTGTAGTGAACTATTAAAAAAAACCAAAATTTGTTGCACATTTGTCATGTTGGTAACATTTTTTATTTAATCATTATCGTAAGGAAATCGCATTTAGAGTAACTATAAACTATATGTTAGTTTTTTTTTTTCAACAGTTAAATGTTGTACGATTAGTAAAAGCCACAGGTTTTCACGAAAATTTTAGATGTTGAATCGTATATCTTCCTCAGGAGAGGAAGTGCCTCAAACATAACAAGTCTCTGCTAATGCTGGAAAATCACAAGACTGACTGAGTTCTCCCTAGAGCCATCACCTTGAGCAGACGTGCCTATTGTGTTCACCTTACCTCTGTTCGCACTAATTGAGGTTTTCCTTTAGGGTTTTTCCTGGTTTTCACAAAAAATACATTTCTCTGTATGGATTTGTTTTTTATTACTTCCCAGCTCTTTTAGTTTTATGTATCAATCTGGTCATAATTTAGGTACTTAGTCACCTTTCTTCAGATACCGTCGTGAACACTTGTCTATTTCCATAATTATAGAACATTTTACAGTAACAAACTGAAAAAAAACTAACTTCAGTTTTGTCAGGTAAAGATAAGATATAAGTGGTATTTTTTTACCAATCGTGATGGAAAATTCCTGTAATGACCGCTAAAATAAACGTACCACCACCGACATTTAAATGTGAACCAAACAATATTTTACCTTACTAAAAGAATCTTATAAAATATACATATATGTAAATATAAACAATAATAAGCTGGTTGAAATTACCTTCTTCTGCACAAGCTTGACGTCAAAAGTAATGACGTCAGAGATGGGCTCCCCAGCTCTTGTGACGTAATAGACCAACAGATGACTTACAGGAGCCATCACTGGCTGTACTGTAAAACTGGAACAAAACAACTCGTTTTAATAACGGTAAATATAGCAAAATTATAACAGTGTCTATGGGTAAAGTAAAAGAGTCTAGAAGGGTTTTATTTAATAAAAATACAATCGTTATTACTCTGTCAAATTATTTCAGCTTTAGCTACAGATGTCATAATCTAGGCTAGTGTGCTTCCGATGGTCTAAAGTTTGGTAAAGTACTAAAATTAGTGTTTGATGTAATTCAATGTAGAAACTATTAAAACATTATATTTTACCTTCGCACAAACAACCATTTATTTCTGAGTAAATGATGAAAATATGTTAAAACTACCAATGGAGGTTTATTATTAGCCATGACAAGATGAAGCAAAGTAACGATCAGTTGCTAGGTAGACATTTGCTAATGCTCTTGTATAGAAGATATTGAAGCTATGTGATAACATGCCTGTCTTTGTTTGGTTGGCGGGAATTTCATAACGCCAAGTCAATATGTTGTCATAGGTACGTCAGTAGAATGGGTTTGCAATGAGGCTATGAGGTAGTGGTAGACTGGGTTGCAATGTGTCTATGAGACAGCGGTAGACTGGGTTTGCAATGAGGCTATGAGGTAGTGCTAGACTGGGTTTGCATTGAGGCTATGAGATAGTGGTGGACTGGGTTTGTAATGAGGTTATGGGGCAACGGTAGACTGGGTTTGCATTGAGGCTATGAGACAGTGGTAGACTGGGTTTGCAATGAGGCTATGAGACAGTGGTAGACTGGGTTTGCAATGAGGCTATGAGATAGTGGTGGACTGGGTTTGTAATGAGGCTATGAGGTAGTGCTAGACTGGGTTTGCAATGAGGCTATGAGATAGTGCTAGACTGGGTTTGCAATGAGGCTATGAGGTAGTGCTAGACTGGGTTTGCAATGAGGCTATGAGATAGTGGTGGACTGGGTTTGTAATGAGGTTATGGGGCAACGGTAGACTGGGTTTGCAATGAGGGTATGAGGCAGTGGTAGACTGGTTGTGCAATGAGGCTATGAGTCAGCTGTAGATTGGGTTTGCAATGAGGCTATGAGGCAGCGGTAGACTGGGTTTGCAATGAGGCTATGAGGCAGTGAGACTCAACGATGCATTGTGCCTCGCGAGGCATATTGCTTGTTGGAATTTTAAACATGCAATCTTGACTTGTATACGCTTATATGAGAAGTAGATGGTTTAAACGTACTTCTACTTATACTGATTGAATTATATTTGAAAGGTAGTATTATTAATTTTATTGTTTATATTATTTGATGTTTACTTAGCGAATGAACGTGTCGACATTATTTTATTCGGAGACTAAATAATGATGTTAAACGTTAAATCAAATTCATTTCAGTAAAGAATTAAAGTAAAAATTTTTAAGTCAGATTTTACATAATTGCCAACTAAAATATTTGAAGTTAATAATTAAAGAAAACCCCCTTATCCACCATATATGTAGGATTATTATTTAACCAATTAATTTGTATACAGTTTCTATTGCATTTTTCATGTAACAAGGTTTTATGGGCACTGTTGTGATTTTTTTGATGTACATTATCTTAGTTTCTTATAGATAGTATTACCTGATATAAAATAATGGTAAATATTCAATTTTATTGATGTTTGGACTTTTTAGAACTGGAAAATAAATAGGGCACATTAAGAAAAAATGTTGATATAAAAATTAATAACTTTTAAATTTAAAAGCTTAGTAAGAAATACATTTTCATTATTATACTCCTTCACATTTTATTTGTAAAATCAATCATAAACTCCAAGTCCAAAAATAATAGAAAAAAATATTCGTTCGGAAACCTTCCTCTATAAAAATGGATAAGTGATGAAATTAAATTTACTCATATTATTAGTATTAATTACAATTCAACTAACGATTTTATGCAAGGTGAATAAGATAAACACAGTTTTGAGTTAAATACTTAACCGAGGGTTGTGGTAAACAGCTGTTAACCAACACACGTGTTTCCTGTAATTAGCAGCAAGATAAGATTTCCAGACCTGAGTGACTCAACTACAATTTGTGAAAAAATCTTTAACCAGCTGCACTCCATCACATCACATTTGCACACATTTTGCTGGAGTATAAACTAGATATACTTATAGCACATAGTGCTGTTAATGGTGTTCCATTTATTCACGATACTCTCAACAGTTTTTATATGAAGTATGAAACGTCGAGTTTAACGACTCCCTAACTGTAGTCGGTTTCATATTGCAGGAGATGAAACATAAAAAGCTGCAGAAACAAGAAACAGTCCTGAATAAATAACCAGGCCAACGAAACAACTCCGCTTTTACAAGGAACTTTAACTTTATAATGAGTTTACAAGATTTTACTGATGTCATCTGTTTTAGAATTTTGAAAACGTTGAATGATATATGCGGTTAGTATTTGTTTGGCTATATGTAGTAATTTCAGTGGTTAGATCAGGATAAATAGCTTTCTGAGTAAAAATGTATGGGTATAAGAACCTGATTGTTAAACTTTACAATCTTGTTTTGTGTTCTCTTGTGACCAATAAACATACGTAAATCTTTTTTGTTACAGCAAATATATAAAGTGTGTATAAAACGTTGTATACTTCGTAATTTGTGGCAGTTAAAAGTTTATTATTTGATAATATTATTTCCTTGTTTTGTTACCGATTCAATTTCGAATTAAGTTTTCAAGACAATATTCATATGTTGTAGGAACGCAAAACGACCTTCATATGTGTTAGGAACTCAATATAAACAAAGTGCATCTGCATATTTAGCATAACGTAAATAATCTAGGTGGTTTGCATCTATCGTTCATCTTTAACCTTAACGTTTTATTTTGATAGTTTTTAGAAGATTAAAGCGACGTCCTACGGACTGATTATGTTAAAATCCTCGGCTATGTGCGATTATGACACAAACGTGTTGTAACCATGGTAACCACAAGATTTAGACGATTGAAGGCGAACGAAGTATGTTTACCACTTTTAATTTACCCAATCCTGTTGAAAAATAACACGGATATATGTCCTTTAGTAATAAGCCCATCGATAACTTTACCAAAGGCTAACGTAAAAGCCTCCTATTGGAGTATTAATAATGATATAATTATTATGTATATAATTACTATAACATTTTCCATTGATCCTCGTCAGAGTTGTGACGTAAAGGTGATACTATTTACATTTTTACCGTAAAGAGTACAACAATTACAACTACCACAATCACAATTACCACGATATCATCAAATATCATCTGTTCGCTCGTTTTAAATAATTAACTAGCAAAAATTAAAAAAAGGTGTTGGCAAGGGAATAGTAAATTATCTTTTGGTACCCATGAAAATAAATAAAATAATTTATATCGGCTTAAAATTGTAGCAATAAAATATAAGGTAGGGAAACAGAGCTCAGATCCCTAAGGGATTACAGAATCAGGAATTAGAGAAACCCCTTTCAGGGAATATTATCTTGTAGCTTAATGGGGATCGGATGGATGGTTTGGTTGTGCATTCGGATCTACAAAAAGTTGTATAGAAGAATGTGAGAGAATATATACTAGCAATACCATATTTCGTTTAATTAATAATCAAAGAGTTAAATTTTGCTGAAGATCAAATGTACAATGTGATGTACAAGATTTTATCCTCAAAAGTTTATATTTTTAATCGATAAAATTTTGAAAATACCTCTGCGCTCAAAATTTTATTGCAATCAGGACCAATATTTACTCATATTACATCAATTAAATATTTTAATTGTAAACATATATTAATATGTTTTGTACCTTACTAGCTTTGAAAGCTGTTGTATTTTCTTTTGTGTTACTGTAGTGAAGTGGATACCTACAATTTGGTAAGCCTACGTATCCTGTCCTTCATCTCCTTAATTCTCAGGCAATAAGCCCTTTCCAATCAACCCAAAGAATTAATTTGCTAAAGTGCTATGTATAGGAGTCTGGAGAGTAGAATGTAAAGCCTTACCTAAAGTTCATCCTACAGATGGCAGCACCGTCCACTGCCACGGAGGGTGGATTCTGGTCCTCAGTGCTTGCCTCTGATTGGCTCCAGTAGGTCACGTGACCTTCTGTCGTGATGACGTAATGAAGGTCATGATCACAAGGACACGAAGACAAGATGGTTGCTTTGGCCACATCGCTTGGCTGTTGAAAAAATAATACTTACACTATACGATAGCATAAAGATTCTGTAATCCAAGTGAGGTAGGTGAGATGTTAAATAGACTGTAGAAGGATTCCTCAGTAAGGTTATTTGATAATTTGATGGTTTCTTGAAGTTTCATCGTAAGAAGTATTTTTAGAAGGTGTGTAGTTCCTTTGAATTTATAGACAACACATTTCTTCATTAAATATGAAGCCAGTTTAGAATTAAAAATATCAAACTAGTTGAATTTAACCTCTGACAAGTTTGCTGCATTTGATTATTCGTTTCTGTTGTATAAAGCATTTTTAACCAATCAAAGCTAGAATGTCAACTTACTATGAACTATAGTATCGTTTATTGTATTAACAATTATAGTATTTAAATGTGGAAGAGTAACTGGTGTTAAGTACTCTGTAAGTTGCTCATTTATCTATGTATTTTTTATTAAAGATTAGCTACAGCTGGCTCATATGAAACAGATGTCTAACCCTGGTATTACTAAGTCTAGGAGACTCAGAACCATATGTACTTTCCTTATCTATTATTTTCCAAGAGTTATATTAAGGAGATTTGTCGAAGTTCAATTGTAATATTACATTCAAGCAAACTTTTACACGTATAGTTTATTAATATTTGATATCCAAACAAACCTTCATAAACTAGCTTCTCAGTCATTGTTTTCACATGAAAAATGTACTACTTTTAAAATTGACGAATATAAACAAATATTTTATTCTTTGATAGCAATATAATATTTGAAACATATTTAGAGTACTCTCATTTCAGTAACCGAGTCCATTAAGTGGAAAGCTTTTTCAACGGCACATTTAATTTACATAAAAGCATGGAATAATTCATGTTAAAGTGTGTGTTATAAATTCGTATTGGTTTTATGGGTTGAACTGATTTAATTTGGAGTAATATGCTATCGATCCAGCAGACGCACTTGTATGTAATAAATAATTTAGAATCGAAGTTTCAATGGTTTGTAATAAAATGCTGCTATCAATACATTTTAAAAATAAGTCTGGTAGGTACATTATTTACAGTATTGACTGGTTATTAAATTATTACCATAGGTACATTATTTCAAATACAATTTTGTTGAAACTGAAAAGGGTTTGTTGTGGCTCCATTTTCATACAGTAAGTAAACTAACAACACTCAATTGCTTTGTATAAATAAACTATCAGCTAAAGCTTCATTTAAAATTAACGATATATTTGTCCAGTTTATATTTTCCAATGTGAGGCTACCTGTAGATACTTCAGCTAGAAAGACGTGTTGGTGAGATATTTGGGGGGATCTACTTTATATATTAACTCGAGTGAACCGAGGTGTCTGTTTGGGGCCTAGCAATCTTTTTGGACCTTGACAAATATCATAAACGATAAAGAATGGAAACCCACGTTAACGACTCATTCCGTAAATTATTGGCCGTAATCAAGAAGTGTTTGGTTAAATTTATGATAAAACATTATACGATTGCCACAGTTGTCATTCACTTCAATAGGGCCTATTTTGAACAAAGACAACACATGATCTGGAACCTATCAAGACAACAGCATACGTTGCTTAGAAACTGCTTATAAACTACTTTTATTATTTAGACAACAGTACCTCTAAAGTTCTCTCCATGCCCTCAATAAGTAGATAGCAGGACGATGAAGAATTCCATTTGAGGATCGGTTCCTTAGCCAAGACATAGTGGTTGTCAGTGTCCTTTCCCGCAACTGATACTAGCTCGGCCTATAATTAGAAAGACGTGTTAGAGTACCATAAGCTAATTATAGCACACAGTTGAAACAAAGTAAGGCACAATACTTAAGATAAAAGTAAAGATTCAGTAAGGTTCAGCACGTGAACTTATTCACTGATACAACTTATTCTCGTTAGTCTAAGCTGGATCAATGGAGTGGAAACCAAGTAACTCTATCTTCACCCTTCGTCATCCTTAAAGAATTTAACGGGGTTTTCTCCAAATTATAATGTTTCACAAACACTTATCTCATCGATCATGTATTAAATAAAGTTCGGACAATTTTCAATCGTGATGAAAAAGAAGGTAATTTTCCATGGCTATTCCATTATAAAACTATATTCCTCTATCAACAAGGGATTTCGTATATCAAACTTAAAAATTCACGATTGTTGATATTGCATAAAAAAAGAATCTAAAATTTGAACTAGTGTAACATTTATATTTTATTTTTTTTATTTTTGTGATCCCTTTGCGGTCGAATTCGGTTCGGAGAGTATAGGTCGCCGGGTGCTATTTTCCCGACTATTCAAATGACAAACTATGCTCGCCAAAAAATAAAAAAAGTCTACCACAAAGGATTAATTAAGTTCATAGTATCTGAATATATTTCTAATATAGAACTATTTCGTAAAATATTAGTTAAAGAATCTACTGTTTTCTTTGGAACTTCTATTTCACTGCTCCTGTATTCTTAACAAACTTCAACATTTTTAATGTAATCTTTTGTTTAATAAGAAGCTTATTAACCATAAAAATTTTATATTATTCTATATAATATGAGTAAAGTTTGTATATTTGTTACTTCGATCTTCAATACAGCGCAAAACATCATTGCCCTAACATTGACATAACCTTTATACTTACGATACAACTATGGTATTACCTACTATTTTAACAGATTACAATTGGACGGTAAAATAAGTTATGGATTAATGACAATGGCCAAACACAGCTCTCAGAGTATACTAATAATTTCCCCTGAGCAAAGCTTGGTCCCCAGTTACTTACTTGTAAAGTTATGACGTCACTGTCTGACAAGATGGCGGGAACTACAAACGCTCCTTCTCCCAAAGCCATCTCTATATCTTGGCTGTAAATCGCAGTCTGGTTGTCCAAGACTTTGACCCGGACACGAACTGCCTTCTCGGAGCTGACAGCTTCTACCTGTAAGTATATTTATCGCTAATGAACAAGTCTTAAGCTCTAGTTTGGAAGAACCAACCAAGTAACGTAATATTCAGTCATTGTAATTGTCTTCTATAAGATTTTACTTAAAGTTTAAAATTTGAGGTTAAACACTGCTTTAAGACATAGATGGAAATATATCAATGTAACTGAAGTTTTTGAAAAATAAGTTAAAAATTAGGTAAAATAGGGCACTGAACGTATATTTTCTTAGAAGGAACTTAATTCAAATGTATCCAGTGTATTTTTCCTAGTGTTTCAAAAGGTATATGATAAGCCGAAGGAATGTTCAAATCGTGTAGTTTTAAACGATTGTCTAGTAGTTTTGACTGTAACAATAATTTGAACATTATATTACCTTTCCAACAAAAGGCAGACCAGGCTTGTATCTCCTTCGCATTTCAGAGGCGAACCTCAACTCAACAAAGTGTTCTTCGGCGATGACAAGGTCGGGTGTGAGAGGATCCTGACTGCCTCGAGACAGGGATACGTTCAGGGAGTAAGTAAACACAGAGTCTTCCACCTCAACCCCCAGCGTCCAGGGACCTGGAGTCGCAGTGGAGGAGAGTGTCACGAAGAACTTCTGGACACCTGGAATGAAGAAAAGCAATAGAAGCAGCTTGAACAACCGTTGTATTTAGATTTTGCTGATGTTGTAACTAAAGGATGGCTGTTTTGTCTTCAAAAGAGTTAAATCTGTGACAAGAATTAGGTTATCTCGATATAAGTGAAAAATTCTAAATGATGTATGCGTTAATCTTTTTGTATTTAGAAAACTCATCTTGCATCTTTCAAGAATATGTTAAATTTAATCAATGGCATGGAGTAAGAGAACCCACTGTCATTTGTGAATAATCTCTATTTTTTTTAAAACTAGGTTTGTGTTTCGAAATTTTATCGAATGTCAGTTCATAGAGCCCAAGAAAATTAACTTGGTTAAATGAATGACCTATTAATTTAATCTTTGGTCCATGCAAAACAAGTGATACAAAAAGAATCAGGAAAGTCATGTCACAAGTAAAAGTTTTTGACACATTGAGTTGATTTATATGAAGCGACAATGTGGTTAAACATTTTCGAATCAGTCCATTAATTGATTCAAATTGTACATGTGAGTTTAAATTTATCACAAAGAATCTTAGCTGTTCAAAACACGAAGAACCATATTTTTCCACTGAACTTCTTTATCTTCTTGAAAAATCTCAGTGGAGGACATGACACAAAAGGGTCCTAGTTGTATGTATGTTGGTAAATTACAGGACACTTCGAGAAATGAGTTTTGTACCTTCATCAAGGACAAAAAACAACAATCTTCTAGAAAAGAACTTTGTACCTTGATCGAGCGAAATCTCCTCCCAAACTGCCACCTTGGTGCCTTGAGGATCCGCCATGAAAACCTTTCCTCTGGAGTCTGTAGTGAGGGAAAGGTCGTGATCGACTGCTAGGATCCAAAACTCCACTGGAATACACAAACAATTATTTTCTGTATTTTAGCGTTCAAGACCATAAGTTTAGGACCATAAGTGATTCAACCCGCAATAACATATGCATTTCCAAAAGTGTTTATCTGATTTTAAAATCTCGTGTAATACGTTTTTTTTTTCAATAACATTAGAAAGTCTCTGGTTCATTGTAAATATGATTGATTGCGGACCTAGATACAAGTTGCTATTGAGTCGTTAGTTAATTAACGCTGATATCACAATAAAATTCAATTTTAGATGGTAAAAAGTGACCAGAGTTTATTCCGTTTCCTTAACAAATTAACTATACGCAAATATTTAAATCAATACAATGCGATACAAGTTTATAGGAAGTATCTTCTACTCAAGTAGGTGATTCATCTCTATTTAACAGACCTTTTCTTCTTGAGTCATTCTAAGGCAATCCCAATCAAGAGAGATTTAACGTTCTAACTTCATCTCCCTCCAGACTTACTTTCAAACTCCGTCTTGGCTCAATATATTACTCTTCACGGATGATTTATATAGAGTTCAGGGTGAAATGGTTCTAGGCCTATATTTTATTGGCGTGTATCAAATATATATATATATATATTTATATAAAATTATATAAAGTTATATAATAAATATCGTCGATGTAACATATCAAATGTTTATGATACTTAAAAATATAATTATTTATATGCTCATATATTATTTTTCTCAAATAATATTTTTCAAGGATTTCGGTTTGTTTGAAGACTTTAAATTTTAACGGCTGTCAATTTCAAGGTAGTGTGAAACTTATAAAATGACTAATAATATTAAACTTTTGAGGTAAATAAAAACAAAAATTAACCATCTTACTTTTACTTTTTACACAATTCAACTCATTGCGAAGTTATTTCTCGCTTTTGGTAGTGCATTATAACTTTTGTATGCAATACAGTTTCGTATATTGGTGCTAGTGTACAAATTTAATAAAATTATTGTTCACCAGTTGTTTGTATATCTGGTTTAAACGTTTACACGACCATAAATAAATATAAAGCATGTAACTACAACCATCCTGTAAGATTTACATTAAATGTGAATGTATAGTTAAGTGTTGCAATACTTATTTTATTTTATTTGTATGATATATTTTATTGCTATCGGAATACCCTTCTTAAGTCTACAGATCTTTAAGAGCAATTATGATAAAATTTAAAATAATGTATTAAAGATCAATACAAATTAACATATAAATTTACTAAAACACATTAAAACTAAACGATCATAGGTTTTCAATATTTTATTTATTGGGACGTAATTGTATTGAACATTTGGCTTACATGGTTCAGTAAAACACAAATGCAAAATACAAACAGTGGATTCGACGGGGGCTATCCATCATATCCAGGCGTTATTCAATTTGACTGCCAGGCAGGTAATAGCAAAAACTGTCAATCGATAACTCCTCGTCTATTGTGACAAACATTTTACCACAATTCTGCTGTCCCCGTTTTGTGTCTGACAGTTTTCAGCCCTAACGTTGTTTGTTTTGAGCTTTTGGTTCAATTATAATAAAAAAAGCAACTTATATTTTAATATGTACATTTTGTACACAAATAGTGATACAATTAGTGTTAAGAATTATTTTTTTATGGTTATTTGTTGTACAATTTGATTTCCCCCTAGAGATAGGTAAAGTGAATATTAACTTGGGTCAAAATTGGGCCATGGTCGTTAAAACTCACATTAATGTAGTCAGATTTTACTTAAAATAATACATGAATAGCTAAGAATAAATGTGTTAATTCAAAATTTTCTTCATAGTATACTAAATAGGAGCTATCTAAAAAAAATTCTGTTACCAAAGAATCGTAAAAAATATAAATTAAAAATGAATAACATATTGTCGCTATGGCTAAAACTATGATGATTGCGACAAATACAAGTTTAGGTCAAAAGCCACATGCAATTTAACAAACAAGAACCCCCCAATATAACGTGGCTTAAAAGGATACGAAAATGATAAGACAGACAACAACAAATAGCTGGGTTGACCAACCCCTGTGGCTGGCCAGTCTTTCTAAAGTGCTACTATTTGTCTGGTGCCTTTTCATCCCCTGACAAAAGACACTCTCCTTCTCTCCGATATCGATTGAATAATATGTTTATTGTTTGGTTTTCTTTATACATTCAGGATGCGAGGCTTTAAAAGTTGATGGCTATTTGTTGCTAGAAATTATTTAGTTTCTGGTGGTAGTTCCTTGCAATCCTAAAAAAATACTGAAGCTTACTCCTTACTTAGTGCTCCTTTTACCCCCCCCCCCCCACTTACTGAGTAACTACTCCTTACTTACAGTAGTACTGGTCCCTTACCTAGTTACTTTACATGGAAAATTATGTTGTCTTTCAACCTATGTAGCAAATTCCACAAGTCTTAAAGTTTAGTGATTAAGGCTCCCTTAAAGTACTTACATTATGCAATGACTCGGAGCGTTTTAGTTTAGTTTGTTGAATTAGTTTTCATTTTCATCCATTGAACTTAAGGGGGAAATTTTTAATATTTTCAAAAGACTTTTATAAAGAATAATGTATTTAAAATATTTTGTTACATTTTTTGTACGTGTGTTTAAATAATACAAACTAAACTAATAGTAGTTTTAATATATAGCTCTTTCTCGCCGAGTAGCTAAATATATTGAATGAAATATTGAAACATAAATTAATCACCAAACTGGAAACTTTTAACTATCAAGCTAATTTTTATGTTTTCAGGCTAAACAATTATTAGAAGGCGTTAAAAAATATATACAACGAACAAAAACAGTAGGCCTAAAGTAAACTATAAACTATTTACGCTGATCGGATTTGGATGCCTTCAATTCGTCTCAAAAAAAAAAAAATAAATAAAAAAAAATGGAAACTGACACAGCAAAGAAAGCAGTTAATTTCAAATGTCGATGAGAGAAAATTAATGACTGTTTTTATAAAATTACTTTAACGCATTACCATTAGTTTTGAGTGGTTGACGTTATAAACGCCTTTTTACCATAAATCTTCAAGGAGTAATTACATCAATTTTGCAGAATGTCATCCATTTTACCTTTACAGCTTCTACCATTATAAAAACCTTTTTATGTGGCTACGTCATTATATTATTATTAAAACTGATTTAATTCATCATGATAATTGTAAATACCTCTACATGTATACATTTATTTGTCCCCAATTACATTATTTACATAAAAATATACTTTTTGTTAGTTTTTTCTAGAATATTTTGCTTGTCTTAAATTTTCATATTAAATTCTAGTCCTGGTAACTAAAACACTATTTATGTTTTGTTTTATTACCTCTTTCATGCAGCACTATTTCCGTCGGGTGAAATCCATTTAGCGTTCCACTGCTCAGTTTTTTTACATGGGATGAAATGGAGTATTGCCAAAAGTTAAAAGAAAGGTAATAGGTTATTTTTACAAAGATAAAAAAGTATAGCCACGAACGACTGTGTTATTTCAAAACTCAGCTGTTCTTCAAAATGTAAGATTTTTGTTACACAGTATTATTTATCGTGGAAGAAACAACCACCAAATTCAAGCCAGGTGTTAGCGTTATGGATTATTACTAAGGATTTTGCTGCAACTTCAGTTGGTGAATTTATGAACGTTTGATCAAATGTAAGGGAAATAATTTTGAAGAGTATAGAAAAGAATCGAGTAAATATGTTTGCCATAGTTTTATAGTAGAAATCTGTACAAAAAAAATATAGTAAGACGAATCGTACAAAGAAAATTGTAACAATCGTTGTAGAGAGGGGGAGTTTGTAATTTGAGGTCTCAGTTTTATGTCCGGCCAATAAGCTTTAAGTTATGTGAATATGCCAAGACCCTCAAATATATTCCTAAATAAAGTGTGTAACTATTTCCTGCAGTGTCTATAGTCGTTGGAAGAATAAGTGGGACATTGCAAAAGGTGAGCACCCACTATAAAAGAAGGACAACAGTTTCTTATTATCTTTGACACAACTAGATTACGTTTATAAGTTTAACTAACAATATCTTCTTACCAGTCTCTCCAGGCTTGTAGAACTTGCTCATCGGTCGGACGATGACGTCTCTGACGACCCCGACGACCTTGATGACTGATGAGGTGGTGACCTCTTCTGACCCCTCGACCGACGCTTGGAGGACGACTTGACCTGTCACGTCCTTGGGAATCATCAGAGGAATGACCCCGTGGTCTGGAAAACCAAGAGTGTTTGTTCATAACACGAAAACGTATTCAACAAAAGTACTCATTGGAAAATATTTTTCTGTAGTTATGAATAGCCTTTGGACTTTTTTGTTGACTTAAAACGTATCTGATCTTGTATACTATATCTAATTTTGATCTTTTTTTGGATTTTTCAAAAAAAAAAGAGTTAATTATATATTTTCTACTGTATCGTATTTTCAATGTATCGTAAGAGTTCTGTTAATTAAAGGTGTAAAATAATTTGAGAAAAATACGTAATTATTGGGAGGAAAGTTAATTCATTCGTAAACTTAGATTTGAAAGATTTTCTTCACAATTTCATACAAGTTTAGCGTCTTGTACTAATGCAATAACGTAGCCATATATTGAGGAGGTGTCTTCTAGCCTATACCACCCCTTACATCCCTAAACCACTGAAGAACAGGATCGCTGTGATGAAAGTGGCCCAAATTGACAATAACGGAAACATCACTTAGGTGGGTTGAACTCAGTTACACATAAGCGATGCCCCGCAAGAATCTAATCAAACAGTTTTAAGAACCGATCAAGTGGAAATGTCTTAAACATCTCTGAATTTTTCCATGGTTAAACATATTTCATTTACTTGTACATATAAAGTTGTATCAACCATTTGAAATAGTATTCATTCAAAATTCTTTAATCAAGTTTTAAGCGAAATAAATGCCCTTTAATTACACTGTTTAACGAACAAAGAGCCTTACATTACTGCATTACATTTAAGTAATTTAAAAACTATATTTTAAGCAAGTCATAAACTTATTTAGTTTTCATAAGTAAAGATTAAAAGAAAGGTCCCAGAAAACGGACCTGTGAGGTTAATTGACCATCACTATATTATTTGTGTGTAACAATACATAATTGAAGTTTTAAGTTATGTCTTAATTCTTACTTTCCCTAACCTATCCTAAGCCAACCTAAAATGACCTAATTTTAGAGAAACTATTGAACTATTTTAGAGAACTATTGAACTTCAAATTACCAGGCCTGATTTAACAATATGTATGGCTACCTAAAAGTGCAGCAGATTGCTCACATAATAGAGTATAGTGTTTAGAAGCGATTGGATCATTGGATTTTGCTTATCGTTTATCTTGTGATCGTTAAGATTTTTAACTAATACTTTCCATCTGGTATCAGATAGTTATGTAAAATTTATTTCAACAAAATTCACCATTCCTGTTGATGATCATTTCCTATATCCGTTTGAGATCCATGTTAAAGTTACCCTTGCGTTATACTAAACACAAAATATTAGAGATAGCAATTAAATATTTAAATACATCTTACTAACCTTGAATGTACACATTGGTCTGGACTAGAGGACGGTTGTTGGGTACTCCAGTGTCCGGAAAGAGTCTAAGAGACACATTAGCAGCGTCCCTCAACCGGGCATCCAACTGTTTGATAGTGATCAGCACAGGGGTGGGTCGTGCTGGTGCAGCTACTTCTGGAGCTACCACCGTCAGCCTCCTGGAACATAACATGTCAGGGGTCAGGAGAAGTGGGACACTAGAGAATATGCGCGTTTGGAGACTACACTTTAGACATTGGAAATCAGCCCAGGGGTGGTTCGCGCTTGGGCTGCTACTTCTGGAGCTACCACCGTCAGCCTCCTGGAACATAACATGTCAGGGGTTAGGAGAAGTGGGACACTAGAGAATATGAGCACGTGGAGGCTACACTTTACACATTGGAAATCAGCACAGGGGTGGGTCGTGCTTGGGCTGCTACTTCTGGAGCTACCACCGTCAGCCTCCTGGAACATAACATGTCAGGGGTCAGGAGAAGTGGGACACTAGAGAATATGCGCGTTTGGAGACTACACTTTAGACATTGGAAATCAGCCCAGGGGTGGTTCGTGCTTGGGCTGCTACTTCTAGAGCTACCACCGTCAGCCTCCTGGAACATAACATGTCAGGGGTTAGGAGAAGTGGGACACTAGAGAATATGAGCACGTGGAGGCTACACTTTACACATTGGAAATCAGCACAGGGGTGGGTCGTGCTTGGGCTGCTACTTCTGGAGCTACCACAGTCAGCCTCCTGGAACATAACATGTCAGGGGTCAGGAGAAGTGGGACACTAGAGAATATGCGCGTTTGGAGACTACACTTTAGACATTGGAAATCAGCCCAGGGGTGGTTCGTGCTTGGGCTGCTACTTCTAGAGCTACCGCCGTCAGCCTCCTGGAACATAACATGTCAGGGGTTAGGAGAAGTGGGACACTAGAGAATATGAGCACGTGGAGGCTACACTTTACACATTGGAAATCAGCACAGGGGTGGGTCGTGCTTGGGCTGCTACTTCTGGAGCTACCACAGTCAGCCTCCTGGAACATAACATGTCAGGGGTCAGGAGAAGTGGGACACTAGAGAATATGCGCGTTTGGAGACTACACTTTAGACATTGGAAATCAGCCCAGGGGTGGTTCGTGCTTGGGCTGCTACTTCTAGAGCTACCACCGTCAGCCTCCTGGAACATAACATGTCAGGGGTTAGGAGAAGTGGGACACTAGAGAATATGAGCACGTGGAGGCTACACTTTACACATTGGAAATCAGCACAGGGGTGGGTCGTGCTTGGGCTGCTACTTCTGGAGCTACCACAGTCAGCCTCCTGGAACATAACATGTCAGGGGTCAGGAGAAGTGGGAATCTGGAGAATACGAGCACTTGGAGGCTACACTTTAGATATTGGAAATCAGCACAGGGGTTGGTCGTGCTGGTGCTGCTACTTCTGGAGCTACAACCGTCAGCCTCCTTGAACATAAAATGTCAGGTGTCAGGAGAAGTGGGAAACTAGAGAATATGAGCATGTGGAGGCTACACTTTAGACATTGGAAATCAGCACAGGGGTGGGTCGTGGCGGAGCAGCTACTTCTGGAACTACCACCGTCAGCCGCCTGGAAAATAACATGTCAGGGGTAGGGATAATGTGAAACTATAGAATCTGAGCATGTGAAGGCTACACTTTAGAAATTGGAAATCAGAGATAGCCTTTAATCTTTTAACGGAGGTGACAATATTTTATCTAAAAAAATCCTTTATTATGTAAATGCATGAGTTGAAACTGTTTACATGCATAACATAAGGTACTGATAGAACCTCCCAAGATTGTATCCGATGCGAACCTGGTATTAGGAAGATAGAAGAGTCTATTTCCAGGTGGTGCAGAAAACCATGTTAAAGCGTATTGCCATGCCAAGTACATATATTTATCCCAATGATGGAAAGAACAGTCACTAAATTGGACATCTTCTCAAAGCAAAAAGGCCGTACTGTAAATAACTTGACTAAAAATGAAGTAGTAGTACTGTGTAGCTCATCGTTAGTTGTTTACAATAATATATAGTATATATCTAGTTTTGGTTTCAATAAACTACATAAAACGTTCAAAATCGAAAATCTACCTGCTAGTTTTTTTCGTTTACAAATCTACTTTGTTCTTTGTAACTATAGCTAAATATAGTTTTTGCGCTTATTTTAAATAAATATAGTCAGAAAAATTTCATTTAAATAACATCTTAAGTGCCTTCAAATTGTATTACATCAGTTTTAAGTCCTCTCTTTTGCTCCGCCTTTATACTGTGAGAACTTTATGACATTAACTTTGAATTTAATAGTTATATGTTACAAAGGCTAAATGTTTTAACAAATCAATTAACTTATCAGCTCTTACAAATTGAGTGGTATTCCTGCAAAGTTTCAATTATCTACTAAATTATTAGACTGGAAAAGAGTTATATTACTTTTCCATAACATTTACATTATACACTTGATTTATATATATTGTTTGACAGAGAAGTGCAAAAAAAGTTAAACAAGTTTTCTTTTTTGATAAAAAAAGGTTATGTTAAAACAAATTTTAAAATTATATTATACTATAATTGATAAGATATGTTTTTCATAATAATTTATTGTGATTGATAATGTTCAAAATAATTTCTCAGACAACTTCGAAAGAGCGCACTGAATGAACCTACTTATAACGGTAATGAAAGTCAAGCAATTTCCATCATTACCACAATGTTATTTTTATGTTTCCCACCTCAAATCACCTTACAGCTAGAATATAACAACGAAGAAAAGTAAACACTGGTTATTATAACTGAATATCTATTTAATTATGCTTGATTATTTAGAGTTTTAAACTTTATAATGTTATACCAAAATGAAACTTAATACTGCGCTGGGTAGTATACTAATGTTTGTAAATTATTATCGATGTGTATTGAAAAATGTTCGTTCTATCAAGCTTTGCTCATATAAGTATTGCACCAAAGTCTATTCCCACAACGTCTTGTTTAATGTTGCACTTACACTAATCAACTCCGATGTCCAATCACTTATGTTTCTTTCCCATGAAGTTTAAACAATCAACTCCCAAAGTTAATTGAAAGTAATCAATGGAACTCCAAATGCCAGTTACTGCGTAATCAAGTCACGTCTTTTAGAGACAGCTAAGCCTCGCAATCTACTTTCGATAGAAGAAAGTAATGTGTTACATAATTGGAAAATGTTACAGTTTGTGTGTTAAACAAAGGTATTGTAAGAAATCACTATGGAAAATAAGTAACATTGTGTGGTAATTATGTAGAATATAAGTTTCACGTAATTTTATTTTGGTTACACAATTTTATGGTTTTAAATAATATTGAACCTTTTATCCATGCTAAAATAATAAAAAAATAGGCATCATGAAAAAACCAATCATGATATACATGTTAAGTATGACTATTTTCCTTATTGCGGTTGGTAGACTCACAAACAAAATTAAATCTGAATTTTGTAAGGCCGAGTGTAGTAATTATTTATTTTAGATGCCACAAAACAGAATACGAATCCCATTTTCATTGCAGAACTTTAGCAATTTATACACAAATAATAAATTTATGAAATTAAATATAAAGTGTTACGCTTAAATTAACTATAAAATGTAATGATTGTTATACAGTGTGTTACGTTCATAGACTACGAATAATAATAGTTATTATTACCTAATAATAACGATAAATAATAGTACCAATAAATAAGAGTGATTAAGAATAACTAAAATAAATAAGCAAAGAAGCAAGGTATGAAAAATACTATTGCTGACGAAGGAGAGGGAAATAAATAACGTTAACTATTTTGCGAGACTAATGAATTTCGTATGAAGGTGTCGACTCTTTCAATGAGATTAAGTGATCTAGTCTTATAGGTTTAATACCAAATCTTGTTTTATAGACATAGTTATTTTTATATTGGTCATGGAGACAAGAAAGCCTATGACGTAAATCTCTCAACGATTAATTGTTAACCATAAGAATGATTACCAGTGAATTCCCATGTTACTTAACTTATTTGAGACTTGTACTACTTGATATACAGTGTTGCGCCTCATCAAATCTGTAAAAATTAGGAAAAGTACACTTAATACATGGAGTATTACATCTATTAATAATGTAGTCTAATCGGAAATGAATAACTTCTTTATAAAAGTTGGACATGTGAGCAAAGGTCCAAAAGTTGTTTATCAACTGCAGATATAAGGGATAGATGTCGGGATGAGAGTCCTTGATTGTAAAAAGGCTAATAGATGTTAAGTTTTAAGTTGGCTTTAGTAGCCTAGTATATTCAAACGATCTCTCTTTCCTTTTATCAACATATTTTTGAATGGAACAATAAGGAACGAAGAACTACTCATGGAAACAATGAAAAACTAGAAGCAAAGTGTTATAATGAGCATATGTATCTTGCTGAGCACTATTGTTTGTATGGCATTGTTGTCAAGTGCTTTACATATATGAGTAAGAGAACAATAGAAAAGCAATTTTATTATAATAATCCACTGTCCGTTCTCTTCAAATATATACACGTAAGTTTCCAATGCATGAGCAAACTCTTTGTTAGAAAAACAACTGCGTAGAGCTTTATATCAAAACAATTACGTTTAATGTTAATAAAATAAACATCTATTTATGGCTTACTCAAATTTGATTAGCAAGCGTTATTATTTGATGCTAAATTAATCATGTGTTTATTTAAATAATACATATAAATAACATAGACATTTTGTATTTAAGGTAATTGGATTATTTGCAAATTATTAATTTCAAAACGAACAAAACTAGTGGTACATTTATTTCAGCATTTTCATATAAAACATTAGCATATTTATTTTTCATGTAGATTTAGGAGGCCCATTGTTGGCTTGAATTGTGAATTGCGACCCCTAATTTTATTATAAGATCTTTTTTTTCTAGTGACTTAATATTTCAATACTTTGATTCAGAATGAATTACGTATTAAATCATAATTTTTACTAATGAAACATTTTAAAAACAATTTTATTTCTTATATAACACAAAATGATCAACTAATTTCAGGTTATGTCTGTACCCCAATAACCTATATTTTTTTTTGTCCGGTCTCAATTTTACTTCTCGACGTCATTTAAATTTTAAATATTTAAAATTATCAACAACATACAACTTTTTTATTTTTTATTACTTTTTGGGTAACTTTTATATGTTCAATCGTTCGTGTATATACATTGAAGAAAAACGCATATACGTGCAACAGCACTCACGCAAAAATGTGTTGATAGAAAAAATTCAACCCCAGAGAAAATATATATTAAATAAAACTGGAAACTTGGCATTGATACATTTCCAGGCCAAATGCATGTTTCCGCCTGTCTACGACTGGCGTCAAATGAATAATGGATGTGGAGCCCAATAATGGTCCTTGCATTGTTTTTTTGTGCGAAGCAAAACTTTTATGTAATGCTTAATGGAACTGTTATGATCATTGTAAATGTTGACGTCTGATATTATTTACTTGGGAACAAAAGCAGAATTCCAGTATATGATTCAGTTTATCGTTTGCTTATGGGTCATGAAGTTCTCTCAATTCAACTAGGACGAGTAATAATTATTTTCTGAGTTGCTTTTTTCAAATTTCTGAAAAGCCAACTCCTGGCGTACCAGGGGCCCTATTTTTGAAATGGTTGACAGTTGACTCTACAGTCAACACTCAACTCAACCAACAACAGGATTTGGTATTTTTGAAATCCAACAGTTTGGAAGTGAGTTGGAAATCACTAGTTGAGTGACTCGGTTTGGAAATGTAGAGCATACGACCGCCCGAAATTCAGATGACGTCATTTTAAACCAATCACAATGCAGAGTTTTTGTGATCTTCGATTTTACCTCTTCTTACTCTAAAATCTGGATCAGCTAACTCAATCTACCATATTTCAAGATACTGAGGTAAACTGTCAACTCCGTTCTTGAGAGATTGAGGTTATGTCTTGCTTAATCTTAGTGATTGCAAAAGTACCCTATATAAACTTATAAGTATTAACAATAAAATTTACTATGGATGTTTGTTTGTTTTATGGTATAGCTCATTATAAGTTTAGGCATATCCTAAATACATTATTATTTGCTTTCTTCGTATCCATTTCAGAACACATCACCTTATTTTAGTTTTCTTCATCGTTTTGTTTCATGTTATTTTTAATTGTGTTTTTATTTAGGTTAAAGCTTATAGCTATTTGCCATTGCACTGAAAGCTTATCGTAATTTAAATTAATTTGATCCCTTTATTAGGTGAATGGTATTGAAACAAACCATGATATTGTTTCTCTCTACCACAATCTTTAATACCTTAAATCATAGGTCTAATAACAATAATTATCTTTTAATAAGTTCAATTAGTATGCCTAGTGTATTTCAAACAAATTAAATAGTCTTATAACAAAGTAAATAGATTAAAATAGTCTAGTATTGAGACAGTAAATAAAATTAACAATCGCATAAAGTATTGAGTGCTAAAACATTGACAACAAATACATAACCTCTAAATCGCAATTAGTAAATTAAAGCAATAACAAAACAATATGGCGTCGACTCAAAAGGAGTAATTTTTTTCCGAAAGAGAGGAAGAAGAAAGTGCAGTCAACCTCCACTCAACAGCTCGATAGGTGTTGAGTAGTTTTGGTTGTATAAGTCCACCGTCAATCGTTTCAAAAATACGAAACGATTGGAAATAGAATGACTCGACACTCAACTCAACAGTCAACCATTTCAAAAATAGGGCCCCAGATGAGAGAAATTAGCATTTGTGCGAGTTAAACAGCAATTACTTGTAAATTGCATTAGAGCAAAATGTGCAAAACGTTCGATAGTGGAAATCCATGGATTTTTTTAAATATCTACGTTTGTTCATGTCTTAACAAACCCGCTCAGTTCAGTTCAATTGCTACTGATACGCGGGAAACCGTTTAAATATCTAAATAAGAGGAAAATATGTTTAAAATTTGAATCGCCTTAAACATATTCGCATACAACTGAACTTTATATTTGAGAGGGAAAATATTCTGTAAAATGTAATGCCAAGCGGGGAAATATTTATTATTTACGACCTGACAAAGGGTGCAAGGCTGTTCTGGGCTTTAAATCGATGAACATTGTACAGCTTTGGTCCACAAAACGCCGGATTATCTTTGGTAACATACGTATTGTCAATTGTTACAAATGCGCAGTTGCTATATTTATTGGTTTTATTTACTATATACTGATAACAAATATACCAAGACCAAGGGATGATTATATATTACATACAAATATAAATTAGGGAGGGGTATGGTACAATTATGTTGATGAACAGATTTTGAGTTTGTAATTTTTTTTTCAACGATCTTAACAAACATAAAAGGTATTTTAAGAACAAAAACTCAAATGTAAATTACTAGCGATATCCGTTATTTACTGTTTGCACTCCGATGGGTCAATAATTTATTTTCTTAATTCATTTTAAGTACTAAGTTCTATAAATATGTAAGATGCAAGGTGCATTATCCCATTAAAACACCATCTTTAGGTTCTCATACTGCATCGACAGCACTACAAATTCATTCATTTATTCAAGACTATTTTTTTCATTTTTCCTCACATTACGGCCAATAAAAAGGTGGTTTCAAATATTTTCTTTCAAACTCTTACTGTGTATGCAATCAAAAACCAAAGTAAAAATAAAAAAAATAAATTTACCAACCTAAACTAATTAGAAATAAACGAAAATTTACCACACTCATTCGATATAAACCTATTGCTTCCTCCATCAATGAGATTTTTTATATTGTTTCCATAATTTCAGAACTTTTATCATTGAATTGTGTTTCCACACGAAATCGGCATAACACAGGTTTACTTACTATATCATAAATTTCATAAAAATCCGACGACATAAATTACAACTAGTTGGCATTAAAACTTATGCATTCCACCCAAACCCGCCAAACAAAACTTTTGCAATTCATAACTCTTAGCAATGGTCGTGGTTTTGATTCATTTTACGTAAAACAACTAGTGAACTTATCGTTTCACTATTCATTCATAATCGTCTAACATATTAGTTTGGCATAAACAGGCATTTACGCCAACAACTGATCCGGCATTTACGTTTAGTATGTTTTAGGCTACAGTATAAAAAAAATCTACCATTCTGTATGAATTATTGGGTAATGTATGATAGTTTGGTTCGTACAGTGTTTGATATTAAAAACTAATACATTCCATACACATATAAGATATTATGAATTCATATAAATTCATATAATTCAAATAAAGCCGTACAGTTGTAATTCCCACTGATTTGCAGCGCATTTGAAGGTACAATTCCTTAAATCAGTTGAAAGATTTAAAGCACAACATTCTCCCTTACGATGGTAGCTATTATATATGAAAGGGCATACTCATAACTTTACTATGTAAAAGATATTATCCCAACATTTGAAATGTAAAACAAAGAGACGATTCCAGTGACAACACACAAAGTCTGGCAGAATGGCTTTTATTGTTCGTGGCCTCTCTGGGCTTTATGTTCTGCAAATCGATATGATCATGAGCATTATACTGTATAATCGATATGAGCATGAGCATTATACTGTATAATCCATCCCTACGAATTGCTGACACCCTCCAACAACTGTGTCTGGGCTCGTAAGTCAATTAAATCATTCTGCCGCTCCTAAATAAGTTTTAAACATTATAAATATTTTTACTGTTACAAGGCAGCTAAATTATTTCTGCTCAATTCTATCCCTTAAGTAAAATATGTGATATATTTATTTATTTTCCTTAGCCTCACAAAACGATTGACTGTTGGAAAACAAAGTACAGGTAGACTTTTAAGTATGTGAATAATTATAAGATCTAGGAATTTTATTAAACTTGATGAGGAAATTCATCTGGCATGAGAAACATGTGCATACATTATTTGGTACAAATTAACATCGGTGATTCACCACCTTTTATCGATCGACAACATGTTTGCAATTAAGTACTAAAAAGTAAATTAACAAAGAAAATATATTAGGCCTATCTCTTATTTAAAATAAAAACTCATAAATTTAAAACACATGAGATTTTGCACAAAGGTTGACATTTAGTTTGCGTGTTTCCCAAGTTAATACATGTTAAGCCAAACATATTGTAAAACCGATGAATTTGTCTTCTTGTTTTTCCATTTTATTAAATATTATTCTAATTTTTTTTGTCAAAACTTGCTTCTATAACTGGTTTTATTGCTTGTATAATGCTATAAATTAGAAGACATGCAATCTTTTTCCTTATCATAAAACGTTTTGTTCACACAGTAATTTTTACCAGTATTGTTATACGATTTCAACACTTATACTACTAGGAAACTACTAGTAACATTTAGTCATGTTTTTGAGGTCTAAATTTTTTTTTTTTTATATTTATGAGTAAATCAAAGTCATGTGAAACTTAAATACAAAGTGCTATTTAGAAAAACTAGTTAATGACGTTTGAAAATCTAAGTAGACTTCCGATCTTGATGGACCAGATGTATCATCATCTTTGTCAAAAAATATATACTTGAGCTCGTATCGTAGTAATTATATTTTTCCTTTAATTGTAATAGTATTATGGTCAAAGTTGGGTAAAACATGTCACAGTGTACGATAAATTTATTTTATGGTAGACTTAGTGCTGAGTTTGACGGAAATCAGTAAAGAGTATCAAATTCTCTCATTTAGTAATTCCAACACAAACACGTTAATACTATTCTAAACATGCTATTTCTTAAATTGAGAATGGTATGAAAACCGATTGTCCAAAATAATACGGTTTCATTACTAAAACCAATAAATCCTTTACGTCTGTCAAACTATTTATCAACACAGATTGCTAAAGCTTAAATTTTCCAAAGTATTTCTTTGATTATAACATATGACACAGATATATGACAAAAACCTATTTACGGTCATAATCAAATTCAGAGTAACTATTCAGCTAATTGCTTTTCACATCAAAATCCATCATTATGTTCAAGGGGTGGAGAAAGGGGTGAAACTGCCAACAAAAGAATTCATTTTAATTGGCCCCATTCCCCTCCCTCCCCGACCACAACAAAGGCAGTTCCTTCATTTCAAGGATATTGCATTGTCACCAGACCTAATGGCTTGTCATCAAACATCACAATATTATTTTTATTCCATCCACACGTTATGAAGATATATCATTTATCGTTTGTTACCTTAATTTCCTGAACATTTTACCACAGTAAAATAAATATTTGAAACAAACCTTTTGATTAAAGGCTGTTAACGATAGAATTCGAATAATTTATCTTTTTTATTTCAATGATTTTATTATTTACTTTATTTCATCGTCTAACTATAACAACAGACAGTTTACAATGGAGAGAATCTCCCGTGGGGTGATTAGTTTACTTCAGGTTAGGTCAGGTTAGGTTAGGTTAGCTTAGTTTAGGTTAGGTTAGATTAGGGTAGGTTAGGTTAGATTAGGTTAGGTTAGGTTAGAATAGGTTAGGTTAGATTAGGTTAGGCTGTTAACTGTATAGTGTGACGTATCTAACCCCATCTTATCCAACCAGAGGCAAAAACATGAAGCACTTCATCAGAAAATCCGAAATATTGCGCACTAAATCTAACCCCATACACATCTTGGGTAGTACGCACCTTTACATTGAACTATTCAAAATATGTCCAATAGAGATTCAGTCAGTGCTAAAGGTGTACAATTGTTTCCACTTAATACCTTTACTATAAATATTTGCAAAATAAAATAAAATAGTAGTATCATAGAATGTAATATTCTAACAAATCAAAAATAACAAATGTCTTAACAGAAAATACGTGTATATCAGCTAGAATATTTACATAGTTTTGGCCACTATCAACTTAGTTAGTCTATTATCATCAGAGGCGTTTTGTACTCTGTGCACAAATGTAATATGAGGATATTGGTCGAAACTCCTCAAAGGCCTCTAGACTTCCCGGATATTGAGACCACCTCTCCTGCCTTAGTTCAAACACTAATTATTGCACTACAAAGGTGAAACTGCATTAGATTGCACAGAGAAAAACAACAGGTAATATTGTCTAGCTAGAGTATTACTTGCAAAATTGGTGCGGAAAAGTCAATCACGTAAACTTTTAGTTTTTGTAATATGCCTCCGCATTCTCCCCCATTTTTTCTAAGCTGTCATATATTTACACAACCACAAGGGAACTTTCAGGGGATCAAAACTTGACAAAAAAGGTATTTAATAAGCATCTTTATATAAAGGACCCTATCAGTTAGGGTGTTACTGTAGTAAAATCACTTATATAATTTTTAAGATCTGTTAACAATTTGTCTACAAATTGTGTCTTAAGGATAATTATATTTATAGCCTACTTATTTCCACTAGAATTTGTGTCGTATATTTTTACATAATTTTGTTTAATAGTTGTTGGATCAATTTACCAACAGAATCCACTTAAATGTAATTGTGAAATACCTTTATAGATAAGCAGACGAATTAAACACAGAAGGCATAAATAGGAAGAAGGACATTTTATAAAACAAATTACATCAAGATTAAGCTGCTAACGAGATTCTGAAGGAAATCTCAAGAGACCTTAGTTCGTTCCTTACATTCGTACTCGAAATATCGTCTATGTCTAATGAACCAAGCAGTATATTCCTACTGGTAAGTTTATACTCGAAAAGTTTCTATTACTTGATTTTTTACTAGTATTTTACCGTAGATTTGACTAGATAAAATATTACAAACTACTATCAGTGTAAATCTAGGCTAGGTATAAATTATTGCCTTTATGCATATATACATATAATTATTTCGTTACGGTTTCTCTTGTTTCATAACAATAAACTTCATATTGTGAAACATAAAAAATGCCAATAAAATATTAAATGTTTGTAGATGTGCATTTCCATTATTTTGTCATTACAGTACTGCTGTCACCACCGACCTATCCGGTGTTATATGATGATGGACAGGCGAGTTTTCTTTGCACTATAGAAAGTATTACAATGTATAATAATAACCGTGTATTGTGACGGACTAAATATAAATGTCATTTAAATAATATATAACCATGAAACATTCGAAATGAAAGGTTATTGATTTGTGTCCACACAAAGTTACCTCATTTACCTGGTCTTAAGCATAGTTTATATCGTAATGAATGGTAAATCCAAGGAAATTATGTTCCAATGTCCCCATTAAAAATGTATTAAGACTGGCAAAACTACTGTTTAGGTTTATCTCTCACTTCACTTTATATTTTAGTGCATTTTTCTAGTTCCCTATCACATGTGAACGAGAAAATGGAAATAAATTTCCCAAGATAGTGCTTCTTCTAAAATAAATAACTAAACTGAAAATTGTCCAACATTACAAATTCTTTTATCTAATTATTTATTTTATCCTAAGAGATATCATTGATACTTACATCACAAAATAAAATGCATAATAGTATTTCAGCATACCCCTTAAATTGTGGCTCGAAATCGATTCCATTGAATAAGGTATTCACCACCTTCCAGATACAATGGACTTCCGAGTCAAAAGAACCGTTTGACATATGATAAGCCACGGCCAGGTCCTCAACTGCTTTGGGAACATCTTGGGGTGATTCAATTGGACCTATTGTGTTGTCAATTTGCTATGTACTGAGAATCGTTTTATCTGTTTACTGTAATGATGCTGTCAGCACTTTTCTCGTAGGTTCTAGACTTGCCACTAAACATATTACTTTCTCGGATTGAGTTCATGTTTAACTTTAACATTTTTATGGTTTTTCAAGATAATAGGATGTTATGTTATTGGATGTATGTCCGATTGTTTTACTTTTAAAATATAAAAAGTACAAATTCTAAATCAAGATAAATAAATATTCAAACTTAAAATAAATCTACTTTTCCAATAATTATGCAACTTTTCACTTCTATAAAATGTAAGTTCAAGTAACACAGGTCAACGATAATTAATCTTATTTTCAAATAACCGTTTTGTGCCAATTTGAAAATATACATCGTATGTTAATAACATATCTAGAGCATTATACCTCATTATACTGAATTCATATTGAAGTACATTTCCGATAAACATAATGTTCTAATCTATCACAATTCAATGCTTGTAGAAATTACTAAAATCGCCAGTTAAACTATTTAATTGAAGTTAAAAGTATTGAGACTATTACTAACAAATTTAGTGAAATATTCGTCTCATCAGTAATTCCTGTTAACTTCCAATCGTTTCGCAATATTTTCGTTCTCTTTGTAACTAACTCTTTGTAACTTTTTGTAAAAGACAAGTCAAAGGTAAATAGGAAATCAAGTTAGTAAACGTCACTGAACATGAAAGGCAAATTACGTTAAATTTTTGGAAAAACTTTCAAGAATACTGCACTAGAAGTCAATATTTCTCGTTACTGATTTCATCTATGATAAATAAAACAGAATCGGGAATACATTTTTAGCAAAAATTTCCTTTTGATATTTAATTAGTTTGAAGTTTTAACGAATTTTATAAAGTTAGAAATATTTTTTTTGGATTCATTTTTACAGCATTGAAAAGTTGTACTATGTTTTTGTCTCATACTATATATTTTGTATATTCTGTTATTGTGAGTTATTAACACAATTCAGAATATTTGCACCTGATTATAATTTGTCGATTTTGATACTATACTTATATACTACTTGATACATGATATACATTGATTCTCGACCAACATAAGTTTAATTTCGTCTTGTTTGTGTTTACTTTGTGTTAGACTATATGTCATTGTGTTTCGGTGTTTCTACCTCATGTTTAGCTAAAATATAACACTGTGAATAAAATACTTAAACACTTATATAGCTTCAAAAGCTAAACTTAACCCCTAGGTCAAACTTATCCCCTAGGTAACCCTTAGGTCTAGCCTAAAGTAATCTGAAAAACAATTCCGGGCTTGTGCCTTGGAAATGTTTTTATTCAGTAAATCGTTTACATATTCGGTTTATTAAATAAGGGATAACAATTTAACATTTCGACGAAATGAATTGAGTTTTTGTCACATGTCAACGCCTATGTATTCAGCACCTGCATGTGACACTTGGAAATTCAACCTTACTTTTACAATCTAATACTTATTGAACAAATAATTGTTTGATAAAAATATATTTTGAATTTGTATGTATTTGTCTATAACGTAGTGTAAATACAGGACTGTAATATTTTTCCAACTCATACTTAAATAACTTTAGGATACTGTTATGATAAGTGTGTAGTGTTTATTGTAAGTATTCATAAAAACTTGGGACCGGTAATACGAGTATATTATAAGGTATTGCCACACTATAACTTAAAATAACATAAATGCATATACTAATTTCTAACACAGCATAAGATGTGGTTATGGTTACTGCTTGTCTTATGATAACTCCAATCTTATTGACGGGTATAAATTCATTTCCGGAATTTAAATTAATTTTTAATTTTATAATTGTAATGGAGCTTATTAAAAATAAAAATATTTTTTATCAAGTATTATTTAAAAAAATTATCTATTTGTAAACCATTTAACCAGATTGATCATTAGAATGGTTAAAAAATCATTATTTCCAATGAATGGTTGCTGGTTGGTTCATATATGTATTTACTGCCGATGGTAAACCTTTTAAAATAATTGAGTTGAAGTTATTTAAAGCACTGAAGAAAATTGTTTATAAATATTGTAAGCCTATAAGAACCAATATTAAATATTAACCCAGCCCGGGTAAGTAAGTTTACTTGAAATGAAAATTAATATAAACTAAACAGTGGCGAGGATAAACTTGGGGTTTCTAGAGTGATTAAAAAAGTTGGGTCTTGAAAATATTGAATCATTTCAGTTTCAAGATAGCCACAGAATGGTTTGTTAAACACAACTTGAAACTTTCTGTTTATCGTGGTTTTAGTACTAAGAAAATCTTAGCGTGTTAATTTACGTAGGAAAAGAGTTACAGTTATGTTTATGGAATCTGTTTCAGACATTCATACATTTATTATTTTACGCATCTCTATATTAATATAGTTACAAAACGTTTATATACAGTATATGTATGCACTTAAAATTTGTTTCTTGGCTGTTCAAAGCTCAAAAGAGATATGTATACTTTAAAGTTATAATTATTTGACGATTATATAATTTTTGGACATGAAAATATATATATCAAGTATAACAAAACTAAAAAGATGTATAGCACATTATGAAACCGTTAATAATAAATAAACAAATAACATAAACATGATCCATATATTCCTTATAGATAAACTCTCCTTACGTTTCAAATACCATGTCTGCATGGAAAAACAACAAACCGGAAAGATTAAATGTCGCACAACACCTATTCAAAATGACCACTCTTTAGGGAAAATGGAAGAAAATGTATGTATTTTAAAGAATTGTAAGAAAGTAATTGTGATGAATGCTGGGAAAAATATTATATTTATAAAGGAAAATGTAAAAATATAAATTAGCTAATTAATAAACAAGTGAATTTTGGCTCCAGTTGTATTTGTAGAATCTCCTTGGTCAATACTTCCGGTAGCCAATATGTCATTCATCTATTGGATCTAATGATGATTGGAGTGTCCAATCGAAATCGATCACCACTTACCATCTTTTAAATGTATTTACCGTCTTGTGAGTAAACGTGTTAATTAAAAGTGTTATTTAACGTACTTTTAAACTTTCAAACACATAAAGAAAACAACAAATATAGTGTATTAATTCTTACTGATATTTATTATTTTTAGGGGCTTGGTGGCTTCTTTTAGCCTTGCATTCACCCTTTAACAAGGGCCTGAGTGTTTAACGTGTCCAGCATAGCAAAAGAAACGGCTATTAAAGTCAAGTAAGGATTTTCAATTTAATGATTATAATAAAAAATATGCAGGAGCAAAAAAATACTATAAACATTTCAAATAGATAATACAAATGAATTTCCTTTATTTACTGCGAAAAGATGCATAGCATATGATTGATCTAGCAATATCCTTCTTTATTTTTTGCTAAGTCAGTTACGACGTTTGCAGGACTTAACACATGATCTAAAGTGCAAATTTGTTCTCCAGATGCTGATTTATGACTCCAGTCTGAAGTAGCTTTGACATCCGTTACAATTTGTATCGATATTTTTTTTGTAAATGTATATGTTTATAAATAAAATATGTTTATGTGTAGAATCTAACAATCTCATAAGAAATAAATGTTCTGTTCATTTTTCCAATGGGCTACATGCATAACTATTGTATAGAATAAAGTAAAACAAATTGCTAAGTACAGTCTTATAAAGTAAACATTAAACTCTCTCTACATAATTTTTAAATATATCAATTACTGGCAATTATCAAACATTCTCTTAAGAGTTCAACTGTGTAAAATGTTGATAAAATTAAAATGTTAAAAGCATTATAAGAAGAATAACTATAACTAAATTGTGTCTTTAATTTGATGGTACTAGCTACCGTAGATTTTAAGTAAGAAGATCAGGAACGAAACACCTATCACAGACTTCTCTCCAAACTTAATTAAAGTTGGCTTCATTATTAATGAGCCTATCTGTATATTCATGTTTTAGTTAGCACATGTATATTTATATCAACACAACTATTTTATTTTAATAACTCTTGAGGGCACTAAGAGTTATTAAAATGTATTATCACACAATTTTTCCAATGAGTGCCTTTCCAAAAACATCTTAAGTGATTTTGATCTGTTTGGGCCCATGTTCTTTCCGTGTTCTGATGTGTGGCTCTTAAACCATTTTGGAACAGCAATAGCTTAGCACAAATAATTTTACTACAACTAGTTCAGTACATTATTACCAGCGAAGGGTTGATCTTAAAAAAAAAACCTCAGGAGGAAAGTTTTTATTTTCATAATGATATAGAGGACAGTCAAGTGGTTTTATACAGGAAAATTATACATATTTTAAATTTTAATTTGAATAAGTAAAAACTGTTACATCAGAATGGGCTTTGTAATTAAATTTGACTCTGCTAACTAAGCGTAAATACTATTTGAAGTGTTAGAGTTGCTTTATGGTGTATTTGATGTAAAAAACGATTCTATCTATGAGTTACATTAAGAAATCTGTACACTTAGAACATCCTAAACACGTCTTTGACCTAGGGATGATTGTTTCAGTAGCTTAGTTGTATTAGTGCGTAAATCTATACTTATAACTTAATCTAAGCTATTAAATATACACTGTATTTTTCTAGAAAAAAAAGGAAGTAAAAAAGATGTTATTCTCATCATTTCAATTAAAGCCATTGGAAGATTGGAATGTCTAACAAAATTGATACAAATTTTAAATATTTATTAGTATAATAAATATTTGCCTAGTGTACATACACATACATATATTGCTCAAAAGGTTATTAGATTGTGACTATTATTATTTACCAGTTGCAAGTCTGCGACGTCAGGGTGAGCGGAAGTAGGCTCAGTAGTACACTGACCACCACCACCGTCATGTCGCTGAAACAATACACAATCATTGAAGAACAATTGAATGGTGTGTGAGTTTGTTTATTTGCTTACAATTATATTATACATCAATATATCTATGTGTACGTTAAATATCTCCTACACAGATCTAAGCAGTCACTGAGCCAATTTGCCATCTTTCTCAGAACACGAAGTCCAATATCTTTCTGTGGATTTTTAAGCATTTGATGTGGAGTTTACTTGAGTCTCTAAATAACCCCACACATCCTTTATAAAACATCTGTAATTAGATGTACTGAGCTTATCCCCATTAAATATCAATCTAACATGGTAAAGGGTTACACACATTGTGGACAAATAAATAACTGTAGTTTTCTTTTCACTATCCCAACAATGGTAAGGTTAAATTTACCATCGTCTTCATCGCATTCGCCTGTATTAAAAGATAAACTATCATATGTTTACCTTGATCAAATATTGTAACTGACATTACTACAGTATTTTGCTTTATTGAAGTATCGTATGGTAAATATTATAAGGAATATTAAGTATACAAAAATAACTATCACAATTATTAGAACATAATATTTCTGACATTTAACCACCCTTACCATCGTTCCTGCTGTACTATTATTATATACCTATGTAAGTTATTGTATCAAGGTAAAACCAAAGTAGTTGTCGTTGTAAAATTAACTAAAATCCACCTTACCTAACATGGTTTTTTATAAACATTTGTAGTGGTCGTTTAAATATAAAAAAAACTGATGAAAAAGGAATTTTGAAATGTTTTCCTGAGATTGAACGCAGTCAAAGATGATCGTAAAAGGCTTAGTGAACGCGCCAAGTGCTATATAGCTTATACATTCGTGTGAAAACCGAATAAACTCACAGGCGATCTAATCCCTGCCTAATAAAAGTAATCTCACTCCTCTAAAGCAAAATCTCCTCGGTGAAAAGAACAGTTGAAGACTTACAGGAATTACTCGGCTCTAGAAACTCTTTCCTTTTATATGGTTGTCAAAAGACAGAATTACAGTTCTGAAATCTGCGGGACTCCTTCCACTTGCTCGTTTTGAAAACTCCCGAAATAAACGGCTTTCCTAAAATTTTAATTACAAAACAGTTTTTTTACCATAATATCATAAACTATAAAGGGTACAAAATACATCTATAATTATCATACGGGTTCTCTGGCAGTTCTCAGGTAATTTTATTTGAGACGAAACAACTCAAATATGAGATACATAAAGTCATATGAGTTATAGAAACTGGTTATTGAAAACAGAAAAATATTTTGGATTCGAAAATTTAACTTATAGTTTCTGATATATGTGGAAAAGGTCCCATTACGTTTTATTAGTATTTAAATATTTCCTATTAGTTTAAAACTAACAAATATCTTAATTCGGAAAAAAGTATTTCAGTTTTATCCTCAACGTCTTCAGACGATTGATGTTGGAAAAGTCTCAGTTTTCATAACATGACAAGAGTGTTGGGTTAAAGGCTTCGTTTGAGAAAAACGAGAACCTGCGTAGAAAACACCTTTGTCACCCTACTACGGTAAAACACGCTGAAATATGTGGATATCTTTGTTGTTTGAAGGCAAAAATTAAATTACCTTCAATTTAAGTTAAAACTTAAATTGAGGCTGTAAGTAAAACTTAGATTAATATAAGAAAAGTCTATTGTAAGAAACGTTACCATTGTGTGATTATAATGACGATACTTGACAATAAAAGATAATAATCAGCATTTTACGTCTTTAAGCAATAAAACGAATATTGTGAAATAGGGTTTAGATTATACTTTCAGTTGTTACGTAATGACTCAGTATTACTGTAGTTTGATTCTAAATAGGATTTGTATTTGTTTTGTTACTGTTCCCGTGCAGCAATGGTAAAATTAAGCGTACCTAATGCATTTGCTGCTATTTTATATTTATGTATGTTAAGGGTTTGTCAGAAAAACTTTTGATTTTCTTCCTCATGTGAAAGTTCTTTTATTTAATCATATAGTAATGGTTGACACTAGTTTTATCTGACAAAAACTATGATTTAATGTAAGACACACTTGTGTTTAAGAGATCTTGAAGTCACAAACAAATAATACATCAATACGACAATCCTGAAATTCTAAATAAGATAATTAATTAACGCAGAATCCATACAGATATATTTTATTAGACGAACTTATTTAATTGGATGAGATGAAAAGTGAAATTTTAACTTTAACTATTTTCAAGATAAACTTTTTAAATACAGTAGAATATAACAACACCTTTCCCTTTTGGTTTATTAAAGCAGGATTTTATTTTTGTTTTTGGTCAAAACTTACAGTTTTAATAGTAAGCTATTCTGAATCTACCTTTGATGGAAATCTTTTATATTGGCTTTTATTAAAAATTAAATTTGTCCTAATAACCAATAGGCCACTACCAGATGTATACAAATCTTTGAAATTCAAGGCTTGTCAAGGCCTTGTATAATATGAAATTTGTTATCTATTTATTATAAATTAAATGGCTATCATGAAATGTATAACAAAAGAACTATGATAGATATTTGTTATCTATCGAATTAAAAATACTTTTAATCTCTAAACGATGAAATAAGTGTAGTTATTAGTAATAATTTTACGAATGTAAAACACTATAATGTGACGTATAAGATTTTAGCGCCAAAAAGGATGAACATCAACAGAACACATTTTTTTGTAATGTAAGTGACAGAACGAACAATAGTGACTCTGAATTTCTGGATCCAAATCCTCAATAAGAAGATTATAGCTTGGTAAGTCAGAGCCTTTGTCAGTCAAGTCATGTTGTGAGGTAAAACTGTAAGTCTTCTTTCCTGACATTTCTCAAACTTATATTGACTGAGAAGATTCAAACAATCATTTATATGTCAACCTTGCGTAAGATATGTTGTGTAATATGTAAGGGTATAAGAATATACCTTTAGAGTATATAAATGTTACACAGCTTATGAAGTAGTTTACTAGCATTAAGAAAATTTACAGGAAAGATTCCTTAGCTCAATTCAATAGTTGATTGTGGTGTTATAGTAGGTATTGATTGCGATAGGCTGGTATATTTTTTTTAATGATGACACGAACAAGTATTTGTCACTAAACTTATATCTGTGTGTGAGGATGAGCCCTTTTGCAATATTTAAAATGTTTGATTTCATTTTAATCAAAATGTTAGTTTGTTAATTTTTTTTTTAGATAAACAAAATAATATTTGGACTCTACACAAAATTAAAAAGAGGACTCAATAGAAAAGGAAAATAATACACAAATAATACACAGTAGTTATGATTTAGTTTCTTAGTTTAATTTACTATAAGGCGATTTAATTATATGGAAAGTATAAATGGATACGTACAATAGGTTTTTCATCATTCTATAAAAAAATAGTGTTCTTAATAAATGCTAAAACAAATATTTAGCCTATAAGCGATGCAATATTTTAGCTTGAATTTGAAAAGCTTAAAATTATTCCTCGATTGAATATTTGGCATCAGGTTTTTGGAGTCATAGACATAGACATAGACATAGACATAGACATATTTTATTCTTGAATCAGGTAAAAATGATACAACGCACATCTCAATCGTCAAATACATTATAATGCATATTATGTAGTAGCCTAGTAAGCTTTTAAAACAAAACAAAACATAATTAGTTAAGTCAATTTTATTCTAAAGAACATTTAAACAAATAAATAATAATGCTATGTTTAATGAGATCAGGCATACAGGAATTCTTTGATAGTATAAAACTCCCCTTCCAACAAATAAGTTTTCAGCTGTTTCCCAAAACCTTTAGAACCCAACCTTGAACTGCACTGCTTTACTTCTTCAGGAAGCTTATTATAGAAGAAGGGCCCCGAAAAAATGTACGTTCCTTTCAGAGAGGGTCAGACGATGACATGGAGTACGAAGATCTCATTCGTGCCTAGCGGGGTATCTATGACACTGACCAACCGGTGGAACATCCTTCAGATAATTTACTGCAGATATTAATGCTCTGTATACGAATATAGAAGGTAAAGTTAAAATTTTGTTCTCCTGGAAGACTCCTCTGCATGAATGGAGGTGTGGTAAGAAATTGAGGATACGCGCTGCCCTTTTTGGACGGAAAATACCTTATCAGCATGGAAAGAACCACCCCAGACTTCAATACCATACGTTTGAAATAAACTGAGAAACCATAGTAGACTGCAACTAACATTTCCTAGTTAAGAAGAGGTTGCAGCGTCCTAAGCACATGGCAGATTTGGTTCAACTTGCCACAAAGCTGTGATACATGGTTGGACCATGACAACATTTTATCCACAGTTATACCTAAAAATTTCACAACAGAGCACTCCTCTATCTCGAACTTATCCAACGGTATGGATACAGGGATCTTATTGAGAGTTAGGAATTGCATGAAAACAGACTTATCGGAGTTCAGTTTAAGATTGTTCAGTGATAACCAACTTATAAGCGAACCAACTGACTCTTCAACTCGGGATTGCAAATTGGCACATGGACCTCCAAACAGTAAGGTTGTGACATCCCCATTGGATATTGATTTAGCTGTATGAAGATGCACTAGCATAGGTCATTAATATACACAATAAAAAGCAATGGTCCGAGAATACTACCCTGAGGAACCCCGTACTTGATTCCTATTTTAAAGATACGATCGGAACCAAGCTAGGGGAACTCCTCGAACACCATATTTTTCCAGTTTTCAGGTTTATCGTGATTAACTGTATCGAAAGCTTTCGAAAGACCACAGAATACACTCAGGGCTGGTTTACGCTGTTCAAGGTTGGAAAATACATAATGTACAAACTCCACAACCGCTTGAGTGGTCGAGCGACCGGCTCTGAGACCATATTGGTTTTGAATAAGAATAATATTCATGTCTAGATGATTAATTAACCTGGAGTCGTACTTTTTTACCTGAAGGTTCTAGTTGAAAAACAGTGTTTGGTTTCAACAGGAAACAAGAAAATCAGACGCAAGGGAGCCGAGTCACTACATCTCTGTTTGTCAACATTTACACATTCGATCAGAGGGTTCTGGAAGGGAAATTATTTTAAATTCCACGTATACCAACTACCTTTAGTTGAGTTATAATTGTTAGTTTACATGTTTGATTGTAATATTTAATGTGAACATTCAATTCCCAAACTCTTGTCTTCGTACACTATTGAACCATATTTAATGGGTCCATTAATTATCAACTGTATATTGCAATAGTGAAAAGTGTTATCAATCTGTCTCGGTATGGTAAAAAAATACAGATGATATATATGACTGAGTGCTGTAGAGTGAATAAAAGTTGACTAGATTTTAGTTACTGAGGCATATATGGTCTCCAGTAGAATAAAATACATTTTCAACAACATTTATTTGCTAATCATAATTAGTATATTTTATTTTTTTGATAGTGATTATTTAAAAATATGATAATTTGGTTCGAATCGTAATATGTATCGATTTATAATGTCTATAGAGTTCCCAAACAAAAAATTTTTACATGGAATTAAAAAATGCCATTGTTTTTGTAATTGAATCAAGATATATACTGCTTGATTTATGTTGAAATTAATGTAATAACAATCTAGCTATGCAAAACCCAAACAATCCTTCGTATCACACTTGATAATAACAAAAGATATTTTAGGTTGAATTTTAAAAGTTCAAAAATTATTACACGATGGTATATTTTGCATCAGATTGTTGAAGTCTTTCTTACTTTGTTAATGATGAATTGTTATTCATATTGACAATCCAATTTCAGATGTCCATTCTCACGAATCCTTGAGTCAACTAATACTTTCTACTCAATGTTCTGCCAGCTCCACATTGCTATGACGTCACACGATCAGGGGTTGGGGGGAGGTTTGTTAGTATGCAACACGAGACGAGGTTACCCAAGGGACGGATGTTATAGCTAAGGACCCTCGGGGAAACAGAAACTTGTAAAGTACCAGGCGAACTATTCACCTAAAACTTACCTGCAAAATCCAATACAAATGCTGTGTATTTGTACTAGCCAACTTGGGCATTTTGATATTTTAACTTTTTATAAAATATTATTATAAAATATAAATCAATTATCATTGATTACTTGTATCTTAACTACATAGTACAGGTAATTCAGCCTTTTTCAAGCATTTTCGATTCAATGGCTTGTTCCTGAAAACCCTCACTGCAATACCATACACATATAATTGCATTTATATTATATTAAACAATGTAATTTCGATTGACACACGTGTGAGTAAAAGTCAAAACAAATTATTTTAACACAAGTAGTTCTCACAGGTCACTCTTTTTATCCACATTTATGTTAATTTGTTGATATGAAGGAGAATTTAAGCCACAAGAAATAATTTCACCTGAAACATTTGGCTTACTTTCTTCAGGCGTAGGACGTTTTCCGTAACAAACTGCAAGAATGGTATTGCTTAGCTTTTATTTTTACTAATTGTGTTCTAAATTTTTTAACATAATAAGATTTTCAAAATTCACGTTTGTCCCTGACCATCCCAACATACACAGCCTGCTTTTAAATTAAATGTTTTATTATTTCCCCCTCTATTCAATCTATAGTCACTGTATAGACTCGAAATGCCAAATGGTGAGCCACAAGTTGGCTACGCCGATGACGTCACTGCTCTGGTTGCAGAAGGAGCGTTGAAGAGGCAGAGCTAAACGAGATACTCCATGGCAACGATTGGATGCAAGTCCATGGATTGTCACTGACGGTTGAAAATATCAGGATTTAGGTCCAAACCAAGAATATAATTCCCACTGTCATTTCTGTGCAGTTGCTTCACGCCCAACTGAAGACCATGTGGTATGCCAAATACCTTTGTGTTATTATTGACAGCAAAATGTATTTCGTCCAGCAGATCAAGCGAACATTGGACAAAGCCATTAAAGGATTCGTTCCTCTAAGTAGGCTTATGTGAAACGCCACTCACTGGTGTCTGCTGTCCAATCTCTTGTACGTTTCTGAGGTCTGCACCCATTTGCAGAGTTGCACCCTTGAGATTGCTTCTGCTTATCACACGGTTTCTGAGCCTGCAGTCATGTTGATTGCCGGTGTCAACTCTGTCTTCCATCTTGCGAGGGAGCGACAGGCGATCTACCACAGAAGACCTGAAGTAGGCAGAGATACTCTTGCCAAAAATGAACACGACCGCAGTTTTAATCGCTGGCAGCGCGAACGGGACGCCGAATCTAGTGAAGTTGGACCGCCATGCTTTTAAGCATCCAGGCATGGTGGAACGGAAGCATGGTAAGGTCGGGTATTTTATGACCCAGTTTTATCGGAACATGGGTTCTTCTGGGCTTTTTTGCACAGAATGGGTAGAGACGCCTGTCCGGACTATATGTAATGTCCCGACATTGCAGAAACTGCCAAGCACGCCTTCTACTTTTGCTACAGGTGGAATGACTGCCGAGCCTCCTTGATCTCTGAGATCGGCGTTGACATTACTCCTGACAACATCGTTTGAGCTGTGCTCCAGGTGGCACCTGGTACTGTGTTCAATCAGTTCACAGATAGCATACCTTACAGTATCGACCTGTATACTACTTTGATACTACATCCTTAAAAAGTCACTGTAGACGTGAAAACCATTATATTGGGTCTAAGAACGTTGACCTTTAAGGAATAACTCAGTTTTTACATATAAGACATCGGGAAAACACATTTTACGTATTTTGTAAATTTTTCCATTTATTTAGTATATTTTCTACAATTCTTTTTATTAATTTATTACTATGCAATATTATTTATATAGTCGAGTTACAATTACTATTTGTTTCCGATAAAAAAATAAACATAATTATATGAAGGTTTTAATAATTGTTATTCCTCAGAAGTAACATAAATGATAGGAACCCTAATAACCCATTGTATTGATATTTAATTGTTTACTGCATCAACATTCCTCACAGTAATGCAATAGATAGTAGGCCTAGGGGTTGATCGATTTCGATTAGGCACTACCATTACAATCAAACCAGTCTGGTCTGATGATGATTGGAGAGACACTGTCTGATACCTGGATCAATACCAATCTAATATCTATAAAACAGTTCCACCAATATATAACATAATTTAAAAATGTTAATGTTCTTATTAATGCTATCTAAACGCAAAAAAATAAGCATATAATTTTCACAAATAGATTGCACTAAATAGAAAAAATAGAATGTTATATAGTACTTTGTAGCTTAATTTCCACGTGATTAAATTGCCATGGTTATTATAATTGACAGTTCTGCATTGTACTAGAATGTATATTTAAATAAATATTTTTTTATAATTGAACATCAATAATCTTTGCACATAAAAACAAAAATACTTCAGTCTACTTCCCTAAATGAGACTTCTTATATAACTAAATAATTATTGTATATCGTGATTTAAAAAAACTTCGATAAAACTTACATGAGATAACGATTTCTGAAACAGTCAAAATCCAATAAATAGAGTAGATTTCATCCTTAAATTGCAGTCAAGATGTTGGAATCTAATATATATAAAACTCATTATTTCCAAAATATATTATTAGGCTAGTAATAGAAGAAAAGTTTTATACTAAAGATTTAATGTTATTTAGGTTGTTATTGGTTAACGTAAAAGCATACTGCTTCAAATGTATTGGGATCATGAAGACATGTTATATAATGCAAAAGATTCTGAAATTAAATTTGTGTTTTGTATAAATCCGCTGATCAAAGTTGCAGATTTCTTATAATATATAAAAATAAATATTATGAAAGGATAAAACTTTCAGCCTGCCATCACCAGATCCAGCAGATGTTCATAACCACGTATCAAGAGTGGAGTGTTTTCCAAACATTACTAGTGGTCCACCAAAGCGCGGGAAATAGGAGGTAATACCCGCCAAAATAAGAAGCTTGAGTGACGTACCTCTTAAGAGGCGTTCGTTCTTCTCTCATTTAAACCTCTTATGATCTAAGCCTCATATTTCCGTTTACAACTTTATTTTCATGTTTTGGCAACATAACGTTGGTTTATTTGTTTAAAAAATATTACGAAAGATAATAAGCTTATTAACTTTCTGTAAGCTTTATCTAAATAAACAGTATTTACGGGAATATTACTTTATGTAATCCCATGAAAACCCTAAACCTTAACAAATATAGTCTTTACGGGTCTTCTTTATCACAATCACCACCCTTTTACAACCCCAGATCTGCCCCTTGTTAAGAGGAAGGGGGGGGAGTCCAAGTGTCCTCATTTGTCTAAGATTTTGTTTCACCAACATTATAAGCACGCGTGTAATTATTAAGTCACTCCACGCGGGGTGCTCTCAGTCTAGATTTGGTTTTTGTCTTTCTATCCAAAAATACGATTTAATTTATTTTGTATAAGTTGGTGGTTATGTTATTTTTTAAAACAATAAGCATTTTTTAGTTGTTATAAAACATTTGATATATATATTTGTGAATATATCAGCTGTCAATATGACATAAAACTAATGTTGAAACAAAAATTAATAATTTTTATCAACCATAAATGTATTACTTTTATATTTTATTAGACGACAATATGTTTCTATACACAATCTAATTCAGGTGAACCCACGTGGGTTAGGTTATTAGGTATACTGCATTCACGAAAATTTATATTATATGATATAAAAAATTCATATAAAAAAAAACACTTATGTAGATTTATGAAAGGATAAATAATTTTTACAGATAATATCTCACAACAATTATTAATTTTCTAAAAATGTTAGATTTCGACAAAGTTCTTATATTTTATTTTAAACCTAAATGAATTTAAAAATAACTTTGATAAAAGGTTATAAATTATATTGGGATTTGTTGTATAGTTATATTTTGAATCTGTTCTTATTAATAGCTTCTATGCACAGCATGTGTTTAAACTTTATCTTAATAACACGATTTTTTTTTAGTTTATTCCAAACGTTACTCTAAATTATTGCAAATTTAGCCTTGATAATACTTTTTCCTTGCCAGCGCTATAAAATACTCAATTTATAATCAACTAGTATCCGAAATAATCCGGTTCAAAAGAATGCATTATTAATTAAATAAAAACCTCGTAATAAATTAAGTGTGCTTATAACACTCATATTATTGATCATCACCAAGCTCTATCACGTTCTTAATTGTATCGCCATAGATTGAAAAGATACAGCAAAGGTCAAACACCACCGTTTCTTAATTAACTCCAAGAGAAAATAACCTACAATTAATTCAGTTTTGTACCGTAGGAAGCTTCTTTCTAGTAGTTTTTCATCCCGTTGTTCTTGATTTAATTAAAAATAGTTTATCAATGATATTAAATTTTTATTGAGATAGTACATTAAAAACAACTGTGCAATCTGAAGTTACTATATTTTTCCTTGCAGTGACATGTTTCTAAACTTATTTCTTTTTAGACTTTAATGAATGGTAATTTGTTTAGATAGATTGATTTGTGTTAATTTGGTTGATTATTTTCTAGAATTTTAATATTTACAGATCTTTCTTTTAAGAGATATTCTTCGGTTGAATCCTTTATACTTCCTTTGCTTAGAACTTTTTGTATTGTCATCCTATTTGTAAAATGTGTGTAATTGTGGTTTGTTGACTTCATTGGTGTTGTACTTTTACTTATATATGCTTGTTTGTTCTCTTTCAATCCAGATGCAAACGAACGTCCAGTCAATTTAAAAGAATTGACAAATGTCTAAAGTACAATATAACCTTGATTATAACAATACAACAATAAAAGAAAAAGTCATAAAAACCAATGCAAGTAAAAAAAAAAACTAAAAAATGAGACCAAGAAACAATGAAGTACAACTTTGTTCATGAATTCAAGAAAATAATATGTAAAATTAAAAACAAAGAATACAAAATATAAATATAAAAAAATGAAACCTATCAATAGATAATTTATATTGAATAAAACCTCATGTCGTATCTTACCGTGCCTTTTGTACTGTGGTGCAAATCTTCGTTAATCTCCATGATTCTCACCGGAAAATCACACCTTCTTTAAATAAATAATTACTTAATTTATGTTTACTTTGATAATAGTCTTTTTATATTCAGTTAACACACTTCAACAATTTGGAATTCTCACAACATTTACTTTGTTTTTATGATATTTTAACCAAAACAATTACATATTTTATCATATGAAAATTGTTACTAAATAGCCCGGGTCGTGAAAACAAAGAAAATTATTGATACGTCCTTTTTCTATTCTTTCTTTAAAAATGAGAAACTCTACAACTGGAAAAGACCAAACAAAACAACGATGAGTAAGACAATGTCTCAGAGTTAATTACGGAGGCGTCCAGGAAGACAAAGAACCCAAGATGAAGAATACAATTTTCTTGTATTGTTACTAAACGTCCAGAGCTCAAATTACTGAAGGTTTCAGTTTTACTCTGACCTTTAAACAAACGCAGTGTTTCTGGGAAAAAACTAACTTATTATTTATTTATCAATTCTAACTACTTATAACATTTCAGTATTAAGCTTATATGTTTTTATTTTGTTAGTTTATTTATTTTAATATTTTTATAAAATGTCACGAAGTCAACTTATAAGTATTTTGTGTAAAATTTATCACATTTATTTTTGCGTTTGACTTTTGTTGCTCAAAATTAGGACCAAGCCAAGCAAATGCTTAATACTTTCAACAAAGATACTAATTGATTTTCTTAAAACAGCTTTTTTCCCTGCCAAAAAGTATTATCAACTTTCTAGGGAATAACAGGTTTGTTTTTAACCTGGAGTTAAGCTAATACATTGTGAAACGTTTCAACATTTACATTTAGAGAACTTGTAAATCAGTTAATCAAATTAATATATCCTGATAATCCAATATCTCAATTTATCCATAGCTAGGAAAAAGGGATAAAAACATTACTTTTCTGGGCCCATATGCTTATGGTATTATCAAATATAATTAATAATTATTGTTACAATAACAATACAGCATTTCAATCTATAAATATAAAATTATTACACAGGCCTGTGCGTGATAAGAGTTCTCACTGGCTGAGTAGATGGTCAAATTGCTTGTAGTAGCACACAAGAATAAAACGAACACATTTACACTTTTCTTAGTCTGCTGTTGGTATATATACATCTTTTTCTGCAAGGTAAGAGGACACTATGGATGGGTATGGGCTGCTATGGATAGGTATGGGCTGCTATGGATGGGTATGGGCTGTCGGTTTGGTCAGTCATAGTAGACTAACAGTCTATTGTCAGCTAATTCTTATGTTTTATATTGTAGTGTGACGCTGTTACTAATAATTAGTAACTATAACTATAATTGCAAATATAATTAATAAGCGTGGAATGACTTATCATTATATTTTTCAATTCTTTGTCTTAGGGTTGTAGGATTTAGGTGTTTCCGAAATCATTCTTAGTAGCTTTTCCCATATAGCATACCTCACTAAAACTAACAGGATCTATTTTGGAGATATGGTATGAAACCTCTATCAGTTGGTGTTCTCATTACTGAATAATAATTTATAAAAGGAACCATAAATTCATTTAGAAAGCAGGTTTCTTTTGAGAATTTGTTATGTTTCCAGCTTTGGAAGCTGTTGATCCTAGTCCCACACGTATTAGCCACCACTAAAGATCCACAATGCTCTTTACAACCGTCCAAATAGCTGGCCATTGGAGGGAACGACCCCTTACCTAAACACTCTTGGAATGTAAAATGCAAGAGATCTCCAAACTCTTGCAAATACTTTAGTTAGATTGACAGCGATTCTCTCCCATTATTTTTCCTGTTCACATCTAATTTACAGATTTTGATTGCCTTTTTAACTAGGTAAAATATAACGGGTTTATTTATTTATTAACTTTGGTTAAGTACCGTGAATAAAGGCAAAGAAAATATCTGGTCTTTTCTTACAGGGACTGAAAAAATTTACAGCTCAAATACGTTCCACGCTACCTTTAGAATTGTACCACAAATAAATAAAATACTTTAAATCAATCTGTTGTTTCCAAAGTTGAAACAGTATATAAAATCATTAAAGGAAGAAGTAAAATTTCACACTTGTATGTTTTAATGTGACTATAGTTGTCTTTAACTAATTGTTTCAATTTAAGGCAATTACTTTGCTTAGAACTATAAACAGTATTGGGTTTTGCTCAAATGACCCACTACTCTACATAGAGACAACCCTCATATTCAGGTCAATAGTCCTCTCATTGTTGTGGAATTGTCTGACGGTGTTTAAGTCTGCAAAACCACACTTGCATTCAACTGGGCTTGTTTAAATGAAGTGTTTTTTCATAATAATTTGTGTGCTTGAATGTATTAAATTATCTTGACTTAAAAGATGTTCTAATTCAGTATCAAAACTAGGCAGGTCTTCCATTCTATTTTCCACGAAATTTTCTTTTATATTTAGCTTCAATGAGGTTACAATCAAGAGCTTTATTATTACAGATTATTCTACAAATGAAGCTTTGATATCCAAATCACACGATATAAAGTTAGAATATATTTAAAAATACGTTTAGTACCAACCCGATAATCGAATTTTATGAAATTGAAATTGTTACCATACTAAATGTAATGTAGTTTTTTACTTGAGTATTAATCTGGAAATCTTTTTATGTATATTTAACCACTAATCACAGGTAGATCAAGAAAGGTTATGTGCTAATATATTCAACTGTATCATTTGTATTTAAGAATTGCAAAAGTGTTAGGAAGATATGAGAATGAATGATAACATTACTGTATTATAATTCCTTTCATAATTTTACCTGATTGGAGGTTCATCTTAAGTACTTCTTTGATTAACTTGATCCGTAAATTTTAATATCAAACGATCTCAACCTTACTTAATCTAACGAAACGAATAATAAAAAACAATTAGTGGAAACAGATTTTATATTTTAATGGAACCTTCAAATTCATGAATCTCACGGCCACAAAAAGGTAGAAGAAATAAATCAATACTCTATATAGTCTGAGCCAATCAGGAAGTGGAAATGCAGCTCTCAAACGATCAGGTTTGATTGTGAGAAACCTCACCCCCCCCACCCCCAAAATAGGGGGAGAAAGGGGGATTCAGCACAATATCTGCTGGAGAACAAAACTACTAAACTAATAGCACTTTAGGAGCCACCAAACCATTATGTGATCTTTTTAAAACAAATACTAGTTTTATTTCTCGTGCATTTTTGCTCCTTCAGACTTGGGTAAAATTATTTAACATTGATGAATAGGAGTGATAGAGATAATTGTAGCCTTATTTCAATATTCTGCTTATTCCAAATTTGGTAACCGATTTTATCGGTCTCATTGTGTACGGTGTTCAATGAACCGCCAACCAAAATTAGTTACGATCGTCTTTTACATGGTATCATTTGAGATTTTAATATATTTACTAATTTTTGTCATTTAGCGATTAAATACACTACGTTTTTTTATTATTGCCAATTTTAAAAATTTGAACTCTTGTCCTAAATGAAAATCTAAGTTTAATGAGAGAGAAATATACACCGATCTCAGGGTTGGTTGTAGGTTAAAATCAATGTCCATACTGTTGGTTATGTAAAAAAACACTGTCCAATGTTATACTTATTAAAAGTGTCTGTTTCGAAGCAGTTAAATACATATATTAGAAAAAGAAAGGTAACCCAGTGAAACTAAAAGTGCACTTTAACCAACACTAAAACATTACCTAATCAAATTTAGAACCCAAAAACCCCAAAACATATATAACACTTATTAGTACGTGATTATTCTTGTGTTGGTACTAGATTATTTTTTACTGTCCCAAATTTAATCCAAGTATCATAATACGTGTTAAAATGACCTCAAGGGGCTCAGTAAATTCTAGTGTACCACTCCATGTCATGACCAGAGATTTCTAATCTCGTCTGCCGGTACTCCTCTTCCGTTCTTCCCTTCTTAAAAAAACATATTTTCTTATCCTAATTATTCACTCTTTTTACTTCAAAATCTTTGTATTTTTGTCATGTACGTGGTTTCAAACTATGGGCTAAAAATACCTAAACTTCAACCATCTTTTATTCAAGTTTGTGTTATGTGGTCTAAAATTATTGTTAGTTATAATAGCGTTTGTTTAATGAGTCTTAAAGGACTTTTGCTTCAAGAAACATAACCATTGTGCCTTAATAAATTGTATAATACCATGACCAAATAAATACATTAAGCAATTTTTATGAAGAGGTTCATTGCAATTTCACGGTGATTGTTGGGAATTAATTTAAACCTGACTACACAGTATTTGTCTGTTAAGGCTAAATCGAATGATGATCATGCTTATTCGCTTTTCCACTGGAAGAACTCCCTAGAAAAAATATTTCTTAAAAATGCTTGTGTTCACCAACCCTCTTCCCATATAAAATATTTTAACAAAACTGTTATTCAGCTCAAGTAATCCTAAAATTAATCAAACTCTAAGTTATGAACTTGGAAAGGACATGCAATTCGCGTTTCTTCTAATCTTAAGGCATAAGCTATTTATTCCAAAATAACAAATTATATGTATTGGAAAAGTCATTAAAAAAAAATTGTGAAAACTGAACATTTCTTGATCAAAGTAAATAATATGTTCAAAGACTATAACTAAAAAAAATTGAGTTTTGGTTCTTTCATCAGCTTTTTCATCTGTTTATAGTTACCGTTTTGTGTATTTTTTAAACCTACTTGTTTATTTTATTAGTGTTATTGTGCTTAAAATTTTTATTCGCATAAAGTTCTGGAAACAAATTCGCAACAATTGATAACACATGGAATTGTATTTTCTGCTGACCATGAGACAATTAATAAGTAATATTCAGATCAATTTAAAATTAAGATTTGCCTATAGCTTTGGTTATTTAATCCCGACCTAAGTAATTCAGGAAGCCCCTGTAAACACAATTGAATCAAACTACTCTATAACTTTAAGGTATTTAGCTTCCACTCAAACCATTGTGGGATTCAGATTGTAAGAATGGCTTTAATCAAAAACAAACCAACTTGCTAATGAAAGCAACGCGAGATTCGCAAACATCCTTAACAAACCGGAAGCGAGAACTCTAACTAACCAATCAGCTGATTGATATTGTCTTTGTGAACAGATATTACCAAGTCTCTTCTATTACGGAATGCTAATTATACCGTTGTAATCCATTGCTTTACGATTTACTTCTGTGACATGCTTTCTATTGTTTTACGGTAATGCAGTAGCTGTATATTTATTTTTGCTATTAGTTTGTATATTATTAATAAAACAAAAATCAGGACAGTAAAATAAAATGTCCTACTATATCTCATTTTATATTCTAACAACAACTGGATATGATGTACTAATATGATAATATTTGAAAAACTTTATTAAAAAATTAATGTTTATATTATATTACTTATACAAGTATTTATTATATGAAAGGTTATGCACGAAAAAGTGTATAATGATATAATGGTAATACCACAATTCATGTGTTTGTCTCTTATTAATTTTCTGCATAAACAGCTTTTTCATGTGCAGCAAACCTTAAAGTTGTGTAGTTTTAGTAATTTTACTTTTATAAGCCTTTTGCAATCAGTTTTCGAATCTTCTCATAAAGCACAAAATATGTGAACAACTGAAGTATTTTGCTGAATAAATACATGTACATTGATATCAGTATGATTTTATTGTACAAATATGGTCATATCCAATATTCCAAACAACTATTACTGAAATTATGGTAAAAAGCACTTGTCATACTATTTGTTATAAGGTTAAACCCTTATTTACAGATATCCCATATTAATGAAGATCTTTCTTCATCTAAAGGTTTTTGTACTTTTGCTACTTCTTACATATCATTATTAATTATACCAATACGTATTAAATATTCGATATATTTTACTATTGTATGATAAATAAACCTTTTTTCAGTTATTTTTCACTCAGACGTACGTTTTTGTATTTACCTGACTAATTAGCTCACTTAAACAAAATAATAAAATCAGCTTCCTCCTATAAGACCTGATGATGTATGTAAATCACCACCTAGCTACTTATATCTTATTCTCTTTACGGTTAAATACACAGACAGTCGACTAACCCAGTGGTTGAATAATGTACATTTCAATTACTGTGGTGGGTGAACAGCTGTGGTATTGTGTTATCTCTTGTACCTTTACATAACCGATGTTTGGCAGAGCAGAAGCATTCCTTGATTGGTTCTCAACAGTGCTACTTTAAAACAAAATAAAACATTTAGTTGTTTGTTATTTTTTTAAGTAACTTTTTTGAGACTTGATATTGCATATTTTCAATCATGTTTTGTTTTATTTTTGATTAAGTGGGTTAGATGTGGATTCATTAAGGTATTTTGTGATTACAAAACTTAGATCAATACTACAATATTGATAATATGTTTTTGTACTTCCACCTTTTTTTATTTTATTGACACCAAATTGAATTGATGGAGGCATTGACTCATCAAGATCTGATCCCCCCCCCCTGAAGACCATTGGGGGTGAGAGTAGGGTTAAGTCAAACACTGCCCCCCTATGGATTTACGTATTAAGCTTTATAAGGTATAAAATCATGTAATAACTGGTAAAATTGATTTAAAAAACTAGTTAACTAACTAAAAACATATTTCTAAATAAATAAAATATTCCAATATAATAGTGAAGCTAATATTTTAAACGAAAACTTGTTTCAGCGTTATCTAGCATAATCATTCAAGGTTGGTGGTCAGAGGTAGATTATTGAGTCTGAGGTTTAACAGGTGACTTGATTACTTCAATTAAATTGAATCTGAATGAACGGCCATATTAATTTCAGTTTTAGGCGACCAACGACGGCGACTAACAGAACGAAGATGACTATTTATGAAGATAAGATGTCTAGGGCTTATTCTTGGCAACGTTTCTTTGAATAATTTACTTTTAAGTAATTATATTTGGGCCTTTTGTTGAACTTCATTAGCTAACATCCCTTAGACATTATCCTTTCGAAGTTTCTCTAGTCTTAATAAAACTCTTCTTGAACTATGTTTATGGGATTTTATGGGATATAACATTTCAAGAATTTATTTTGCACTATCTAAATAGTTTTACTTCTTTTAAGGTTTAGGACTGCATGGTTTCTAAACATTACTTACTCCATTGTAGCATTCTATCAAAAGCACTTTACGATTTTAAGTAGTTGGGTTGTATCTGTTTTCAAGTTATCTTAAACTACATTAGTAATCTTGATCTATTCTCACAACCATACAACTACAGGTGCTGCTATTGTAATAAAGGTCATATAACTTTTAACAATAATACTTCTAAACATTTTCATAATTTTGTTTATAATGTAAGTTATCTTAAACTACATTAGTAATCTTGATCTATTCTCACAACCATACAAACACAGGTGCTGCTATTGTAATAAAGGTCATATAACTTTTAACAATAATACTTCTAAACATTTTCATAATTTTGTTTATAATGTAATTGTAATTTTGTAATAATTGTTATAGAAATCTGGCTTTTATTGTTTTAATAAATCAAGACCATCATTTTAGAGGTCTTGTATGCCCTGCTGATTTCTAGTTTAGAGAATTATTTATTTACAAATGTTAACACATTGAAAAATAGTGTTTTATTATTTTACCATATGCTGTAAACAATACCAATTCTAACGTAAAATTTATTAATTTTATCTAATGCATTATTAAGATGACAGAAGAAAACTCTCGTATTATACACCAATCTTATCACAAACAAAATAATTTGATTTACTTCCTATCCCCAAGGAAAATAAAGAATTGTAGCAATCTTTGATTCTACTTATAATAGTCACGAGTCAACCATATACAACAGTATTACAATCTATTTAACATGTCAAATCTGTTTAAGTTCTTGATATTTTTTATCTAAAACTTTATATAAAAGCGGAAACTACTTTATTACATTTTAAATCCTCACAAAACACTTTCTGTTGGTACAGATGCCTTCGTAATTATTATTGCACCATAAAATACTCAAAATGAAAATTCAAACCCTGAAAATTACTAAAGCTTTGGCAACCAGCTACGCAGAGAGCTGAACATTTTTGAGGTATTCTAGTGGAAGGTGTATTTAACGTAAAGCCGAGCGATTGAAGATGAACTCCCTGAGGAACCTCTGTACTTCAACCGATCCCTGAATTTATATTCCATTACAAGATTATGTTAAATCATTCTAAATATACTGAACCTACATACGCTTTACTGAAAACATACACGTCAAGTATGACATCTCCTCCTAGTTACTTCTTGATTTTTCTCCAATTATGATTTTAGAATACTGCAAACTTTTTTTAATGTTTTTATAAGTTTTATATACCATAATTTTCATTTTGATCATTTTTCTCAATTACTATTTAGATAGTTAAAATTAAGAACCTTATGTTCTAGTATTTCTTTGACGTTTTAGATTAGTGGTATAACTCATAAAATCATAAAAAAAATATTACCTATTAAAAATATCATTCAAGCTCTTGAAACTAAGGAATATATTTTAACCTAAACTAATTAATCTTATTACCAATTTCAGAAACGTCTGAGGACTAAATAAGAATATATTCTAAATGAGAATATAGTTCTATGTCATAATTAGACACGAAAATTAAATTACAAATAAAACGGAATCGTGTGCAGTAGAAGAAAACCATATAACGTATAAAATTAAAGTAACATCATCCACAAGCCTGGAATCCAAGATTTATAATAATGGTTTTATTTGTTGCAGTTTCTGTAGAAAACAAGAAATGGAGAGGTCAGAACCGCAATATTTTTGCAGGAATGTGGGACAGCAATAAACAAAATCAAGAGCTGGAGTAGCTGTGGGACGACGCCAGAGTAGGGAGCTGGGAGAAGGGATGGTGCTGCGTGAAGAGAAATCAATATGTTGCTGCCTCAACATCAGAGGAATTTCGCTCCTTAAAGATTTTAACTTGAAATTGTATTTTAGTCGACGGGTTTTATTAACATTCTTTCTAATGTATGTCATAGATTCATCCTGATAATCTACCAATGTTTTTAAATGTAAGCTAAGCGTTCTGGGAATTTTTAAGCCATATTTGGTCTTAGCGTCAAATATTAATCAACCTGGTAAAATTAACAAATTCCGAGGAAAATATAAATGCTTTTTCGTCATACTTCAGCAAAATGTCCGTTTTTTATGGATGCTATGTGGGTCTAAATTAGCATTTTTAGTCTATAGGGAGTAGGCTTTATCAAATCAAATCAAGTAATTTATTAAGCCAGAATTAACAAACTATTGTACAATTTGTATTGGTTAAGTCATCATTAAATAAAAATTACCTTATATATACTTAAGAACTATTTACAGAGGTCTTATACAGTACTTAAAGTTATACAGTTTTATATACATATCTAGGCTACATCACTATTCATCAAGCTGATTTTATTAACAAATTCTTGGACGCTGTAACAGGTAAACTTTATCAACAAAGATTTTAATTGTTTTTTTTTAATTTTAACAGGTTTGGTTCAAGATTAAGATGAAGTGGAAATGAATTAAAAAGTGTTAAATTTAATGGCTCCGGAGACAATTCATAAAAATATAAATTTGAAATTCCCATGTCAATCTTATGGAGTATGAGTAAACCGTTGTAGGTTACTTGTTTATGGACACATTTTGGTCGAGTCTGAAATTTGTATTTACTTATTAACGAGCTATAAGCCCACTTTATTGCAATAATTGTAGTAGCAAACCTAAAATCTCACAAACCCTAATGTTACGTAAAGGGGGAATAAATTTAACAATATTTTAAAGATTATTACAGTGGATATTCGATGAGCCAAATGGAAATTCACTTGGTCAGCAGGTTTGCTGCAACACGGGTATAACCTAGGTAAACTAAACAGTTTCATGATATATATCTGTTTAATCTAAAACATATTTATTTTAATAAAATCTTATTTTTAAAATAATTGTTTTATATATTTTAGCTTTAAACGTCCTGTTCAAACTATATACCAATTTCATCATAATTAATGTGCATGCTAGAACAAATAATTATGTTTCAGTGATATTTAACTATTTCCAGCCGTATAACTCATTGTATTCAATTACTGTAATATTTTTATTTAGAAAAATAAGCAATGAAACAAAAATTAAAACTATATTTGAAGTTTATATGCTGTGATCTGAGTGTATTTACTGATATTACACTCTTTAAGAGTAATATAATAATTATAGACGTTTTATTCGATTTCCTTTCATTTATTTTAGCTATATAATCCTTTTCTTTTAACGTACCTTTTATTTTATGTTGCATAGCAACCATAATTCACAAAATTTTTACAAGTATTCGAAACAAAAATTGTAAGTAAATATATCAATTTCCTGTAAAATGGGGTTTTCCGAATTTTCTACTGTGGTTGGAATGGTGAGGGACCTTAACAGTGAGACTTCAGAGAGTGTCAAATTATATGAAGTGATGAAAGGCTTGAAGAAAAAGAAGATAAAATTGCTTTCCTACGACGTGAAAAAACTTTTAAAATTAGGTTTGAATGAAGGGATGATACATAGTAGCAGAGAAGGGTTCCATGCAACGCCGGCGGCTAAGTGCCTGATAGGAAGAAAGCGAAGATCACTTACGTTAAACAACAAAAGTCTGTGGCGAAGGATTGTGTTGAGAAGAGCAAAATGCAGGTGTTTAAGGATATGAAGAGAAGTTAACTTATAAAACCAGTTTCAAAATTATAATATACATAGTATGATTAAATGTCAAACAGGAATATCTATCTTCTTATTTATTTATAGTCTTGTTAAATTATTTTAACTTAAGTAGTCATAATATTGGAGTTTTTTTTTCAGAATAACTATAGTTCTGACGTTTCAGGAATTGCGCAATACATTTGTGATTGGGATGGATTTAAAGATGTGGATTAAGTATCCAAAATTCGATCTATTACTTATAACGTACGTAATCTCTTTGGATTACAAGAGTACATTTTTGAGCGAAGTGAATGAAGCGAGCAAAGCAAGCAAAGCGAGCGTAGCTCTTATACTACACTACAACACTCCTGCTTTTGTTTTCCACATACATCTCCTGATCGGCTAAAGCGATCTGGGTGCAATTTCGCACAGTTATAGTAACCAACTATGGGAAGGTATAAACCTGAAAAGCTAAAAGTGTTTTTTCTACGTGTATTTAAACCTTAAGAAATTGCCATGGGAGTGGTGATGGGAGTGGAAAGGTGAGCTGTGGCACTATATATAGAAGTGTGGGACCCGTTTGTGGCAGTTAGATAAATGTATCTGTAATACTAAAATGCTATTGGAATGGAGAGAAACAGGTTCACGGCGTATGTAGTTGTGAAGGAAGTATTAAAGGCGAACAGTGCGGAGTGTGCAAACCGTTTGTGGCAGACAGATTAATGTATCTGCAATACTAATATGGTATGGAATGGGAGGGAAACGGGCCCATGACGTAGGAAGTGGTGAAGAAAGCTGTCAAGGCGAGCAGTGCGGATTGTAGGAACCCTTTGTGGCAGTGAAATAAATGAATCAATAATACTAAAATGCAATGGGAAGGAAGGGAAACAGGTCCATGACGTAGGATGTGGTGAAGGAAGTAGTCAATGCACACAGTAGGGGAACCGTTTGTGGCAGCTAATACTAAAATGCTATGGGAAAGGAAGAAAACAGGTCCACGTCGTAGGAAGGGGTGAAGGAAGAGTTAAAGGCGAGTAGTTCTGAGTGTGGAAACAGTTTGTGGCAGTTAGAATAATGTCTATAAAATTACAATATGAATTAGAATATAAAAAAATAATTGATACAAAATACAATTAAATTATTATTTTTTTTTTGGAACAAAAAAGTAGTTTAAAATAATTTTATATTTAATTAAATACTGTTTAAATTAAAAAGTGTAGTTACAGTTTTCTTGTTTGAAATTAGTTAGCACTAAATACAGTTTTTTAAGTTTGTTTTAATTGTTACTGCAACGGTTTACTGCAGTCCTAGATAAAGCCATTTTATTGGAGGTGATCTACCGTAGATCCCACTTAAACCCTCTTCTCAAGAGAAGCCGGATTCCAGAATTTATATTCCATTAGGGTATTATGTTGAACCATTCCAGATCTCATTTCAGCGGCAGCTCCGTACATACAAATGAGGACTTCTCGTTTGGAATGATATAGTAGTCTCTCATACACGTAAATTCCCCGGCGTTTAAATTTAAAACCTTTTCCACGATTAAAGTGTAAATCGTCCCAACGAGGTATCAATATGATTTTGTTTTACTAGGAAAAATCTACAATATTTCAGTCCTGCTAACACCTCTTCAATGTAACATATTGTGCTCGATCTTAAAATACTTTAAAATCTTAAAATATTACGATAACTGAAATTGAAGAAAGGTTTAAAATGCAGATTTAATTATGAACTCTTTTATAGAATATGTTATAGATTATTTTGATATTAACTTGAATACTACAGCCAAACTAGAACGGATAGGCCTGTTTCTATGGATTCCTATTCTTTTACGGTGGACTGTGCCAAAAACGACACAAGACATCTTTTCTTATTCTTTTAACTAATCCTCTTTCAAGTTCAAGCCTCAATGCATAGTGCCACATCTGTTGGTATCAATCATTTGTCGTTTTTGACAGAGTCAACAGTGAATACCATGGTACTACAATCAGTGATCTGGAAGCCTGTTTATGATGATAAGAACAGGTATTTAAAATTAATTAATTAAATTCAACCTTAGCCTAGGTCATTTGGTTTTTATCTTGTAGCTTTATTTATCAATCTAAGTACTGTAATTATACCTTGTTTAACCAAATTTATTTTATCTATAAATTGTTACGTATATTTGCCAATTTTGGTTTTAAGTGGATAGTTAACTAACTTGATACCACAATAGATTTGCTAACCCAAAAAACTTAATACTATAACTATAGCACTAGTGCTAAATGCAAAATTGGAGTAATGACCTTGAAATTTAAAGATAAAATGATAGAAAACTCTAAAACATTATTCAGCCATCATACTCACCTTATTTCCCAGTGAAGTATTAATGTTTCTGACACTATTGTTCTGAATTTTAGGGTTAGGGGTTTATTCATACCATACCTCTTGAACAAATTTAATAAAAAAATATTAACCTCGCACCATGTTTCTAACTACTGTACGACTATTCTTATAGCTATATAATTACCGGCATAGTCTTCAGTACAATTAATATATGTTAAAATCCCCCCCAAAAAAATAAAAAATAAAAACAAATATTTACAAATTTTGTTTTATAATTTTAAATGTTAAAACAATTCAAAATTAAAATCCCAATTGTTTAATGATATACATATATATAATATATTACATAATATATAATATAATATATATAATATAATATATATAATCTATAATATATATAATATAATATATATTTTGTACATGTGAATGAAACATTCTTTCACCAATAACTCACAGCGCACATTTATTTCACCGTGTTTTATCCCAAACCTGGCTCTGATGTTGGTGGCGAGCGAAGAGAAACCCCACTATCTGACAGAAGGTGATTTGATAAGAGAAGTTCGTGAGATCAATACAACTCAACTTCCTCATCAAAGTCAATTGACGCCTTTTCGCTTCCATACGGTTTATCAATAATGAGATCTACATTATTTCATCCTATCGCTCTTTTCTGTTTTCGAAGATCTTTATCGTTTATTTCGTTTCCTCTGGTGTTTTCATATATTTTACAGAGATATATATTATATTATTCCTTGTTTATCGAAGTAAAAATTTGTCAATCTTTAATCGTTATACTTGTACACAAAATGTTATAAGTAAGTTATTTTGTAACTAATTGTGTTAAATCATATGGAAAAAAGTTAATGAGTGAATTATTTATTAAATCTTTAATCTCCTAATGATACATCAATTTCAGCACAGTGAATACTTTTAAAATATGATTAAATTTAGGCATGAGGAGTTCTTTGATTTTATATTTGGTTCTTGATTACCTATGTCTTTTTCAATAAGAAATATCTTTATTAAACCCATTTGGTTTTAGAAAACAAAAGACAGATTTAGAATCAAAATTTTATATTAAAAAGCACTTTATTATTTCAAATTAAACGCTTACCTTTTCGACTGCGAATATACAGCTGCTACCCTTCCTTTACATCCTGAAAAAAACACATTCGTGTTATTTCAACTGGGTCAAAACTATCTACTAGGAACCAGGTTTCCTTCAACGTGTGATGAATGCTTAGTTGGAAGAAATCAAGTAAGTATTAGACTTCACTGAAGGATGTTAAGCTTAATGACAGTTTTTAGATCAAATAAGTAATATCATTTGTAATATTATCATGTCACAAAGTAAATAGAGATAATTAATATTAACATAATAAGTACCGATTGCTGTCTTAGTAATTAAATGGTCGACTGCATTCACTTTAGATACCTTCAATTTGTGTGAACAAACATATTGATGTTTATTTATAGTAGGTGAATTTTTTATTTTTTATTGTATTGGGTTTTTAAGCATAATTGATGTTTTTGATAATTTTCCGTTAAAAAAGTGTAATTAACCATGATAAAATATATATTCATAATTCCATTGAAAGGGGAATATTAAACGTGCATTATTAATGATGATGAAAAAAGGCTTCACAATTTGTTTTTGTAATAAATACATTATATAGAGTTAAGCTTTTGGTTTTAAAGTTTAATTATTTTCCAACTCATGCTAGGTTTAGTTCAAATAGTTTTATTAGATCTTACTTGAAATGAGAAAACAGCCAGAAAATAATATAACCAGAATATATATTTTGCTTGTGTTTTCCGTTTAATGTATACCAGTTTCAACATTTATAGTAGTTTTCACCAACTATTATTCACATATTATTCCATCATCAATTGTTAACATAATTCCTCAACTGGTATAAATATCTATCCAATAAAGTATATAAAATGTTTCAATATATATAAAAAAATTTATAATGATTGTTTGTCATTAAGAATATTTGTGATTACTCAAAAAACAAATATTAAAATACAATAAAATATAGTCCCTACAATTTCTTTACATTTATGAATACTATTTAATATATTCCGTTAAAACTGGTTTACTTAAAGTTAAAAACTAAAAAGGACTAGTAAAAGTAACTAAAGGACTAGTAAAAGTAACTAAAGGACTAGCAAGAGTTAAATAGGACTAGTAAACTTAAAAAGGGGTGGATCTTTCTTGTAAGAGTATACAAAAAATTCAGCTGTGCGATGATAAAGTTTTATTTGTGAAATAAAGTATACAATTTACATGTGTAAAGTCTTAGGTGCAATATCACGATGATTTTGATAAAATGATCCTCAAAACTAATATGACTTGTTTTTTAGATGCTTTGTAGGCAAGAATCTATTTATTCTAAATTTTCTGACTATGCTGGTAGGCATATAGTATCCAATATTTCTTATCAAGTCTATAATTTCACTCTTAAACATATAAGGGTCATGGTCTCGTAGTACAGGATGTAATTACATGACTTCGTGGTAAAAATGGTTGTAGAAATAATGCGCAGTGATAAAGAAGCAGAACAAGGAACAAGATAAATATTTTTCATCATTAATGACATGTATATACAATTAATAAAAACAAACCAGCCTATTGTAACAACATGTTGATTAGCATACAAATTTAAACACTTTGTCTCTATATTGATCTTGTCTGTGTGTATTATTTAGTTATAGATGTTGATGAAAATGCTACCAAACGAGACTACTTTGTCAATATAGGTTGTTAATTAATCTATATTGAGTATTCAGTTTTTTGGCAACAGTTGATAAACTACTACTTATAACCTGGACTTGAAGTTAAATTTATCGGTATTGACAAAAAACTGTTTACTAACAATGACTTGATCAACATTACCATGTGTAGTCTAAATATCAACAAACGGTCAATATTGATTAGTCGATTTTGTTTAACTTTTAATCAACATCTACACGAGAGGCATGCATATTATTAAAGTAGTCTCTTGTATAAAATTGTTGATTATCATCTACTATGCAGTGTCTACATATCAACAAACTGACGATGTTGACCAGCTAGTCTCTTGTAGCAACATTTTGACAAACATCTACTACATTCAGTGTCTACACATCAATACACTGTAGATGTTGACCAGCTAGTCCCCTGTAGCAACATTTTGACAAACATCTACTACATTCAGTGTCTACACATCAATACACTGTAGATGTTGACCAGCTAGTCTCTTGTAGCAACATTTTGACAAACATCTACTACATTCAGTGTCTACACATCAATACACTGTAGATGTTGACCAGCTAGTCCCCTGTAGTAACATTTTGACTAACATGTACTACATTCAGTGTCTACACATCAATACACTGTAGATGTTGACCAGTTAGTCTCTTGTAGCAGCATTTTGACAAACATCTACTACATTCAGTGTCTACACATCAATACACTGTAGATGTTGACCAGCTAGTCTCTTGTAGCAACATTTTGACAAACATCTACTACATTCAGTGTCTACACATCAACAAACTTTTGATGTTGACCAGCTAGTCTCCTGTAGCAACATTTTGATCAATGTCTACTACATGCAGTGTCTACATATCAACAAACTGTCGATGTTGACCAGCTAGTCTCCTGTAGCAACATTTTGATCAATATCTACTACATACAGTGTCTACATATCAACAAACTGTCGATGTTGACCAGCTAGTCTCCTGTAGCTACATTTTGATCAATATCTACTACATACAGTGTCTACATATCCACAAACTGTTGATGTTGACCAGCTAGTCTCTTGTAGCAACATTTTGATCAATATCTACTACATACAGTGTCTACATATCAACAAACTGTCGATGTTGACCAGCTAGTCTCCTGTAGCAACATTTTGATCAATATCTACTACATGCAGTGTCTACATATCAACAAACTGTAGATGTTGACCAGCTAGTCTCCTGTAGCAACATTTTGATCAATATCTACTACATACAGTGTCTACATATCCACAAACTGTAGATGTTGACCAGCTAGTCTCCTGTAGCTACATTTTGATCAACATCTACTACATTCAGTGTCTACATATCCACAAACTGTAGATGCTGACCAGCTAGTTTCCTGTAGCAACATTTTGCTCAACAGTTACATGTATCCTGGACCACGTATCAATAAACTATCAGTTTTGTCATGCAAGTTTATTGCCAATCACCCGTGCTTGTGTCCGTCACTGCTTTCATTTACTGTTAAATAGATTTCCGTACCACGGCACAGCCCCAAGGGTTCTGACGTTCTATTTGCATACGCGCACAGAAAAACCTAATGCATATTTACACTTTGATAAACCAATATTCCTGATACACATTTCTGTCGCATTTTCATCTCTCTCTAGACCTTTGCACATTCTATTCATTTATATCCCTAAAAACAAGAAGAAGAAATAACAAGATTTCTATATATAAGGCCTTATTTTATATGAAATTTTAATAGTTTCTTAATACAATCTTTAGTCCACACTTAAAATAAGTCTTTGAGTTATTGTTTTAAATAACGAGCTGAATGTGCACTAACAATCTACAAATAAAATAATTAAAAACCTTGAAATGTTCTGTATGGGTTGAAAATCAGACAACATTGCTGTTTTAATGTTAATATTTAGAATATTTCTATTTCTTTAGCGCATTTTAAACATTTGATACAACAAATACAAATAAATATAAGATAAACTCAACCCCTGGTTGAAAATTTGATTTTATTGTTATTTTAGTTCAATTTAAATGTGTGTTATCCAATATAATTTACCTATCTGCTATTAGATAATAATTTTATGAACAAAAGAAATGTCTTACGGTTTCGGCCGATAATAGTATTAGTCCTACTCTTAAAATTCCTGTGAATCAGCTGTTGTGATTTTGATTGACAATTACTTTCGTTCTACCTTATTGTCGGTGTGTTCCGCCCATAAATTATAAAATAGTACACTGATGCTTACGGTGCACATATCAACACCGTATGTGTCTTACAGCTGTGCAAGATAAACAGATATGTTGACGGATTTGATTTTGAATTTTTTGGATCCATAACATTGGTTAACTTTTTACCATAGTGGAAATAACATTTGTAGCAAGGGGTTAAACTGCTCGCAGTAGTCCGATCTTTTCCTGTTCAAAACGTTCCAAGTTAACTTTAAATTAACTCTGGTTGACATGTACCTGCAATACCTTTTTTCGATTGTTAGCACCGGACTCACTATTATGTAAGCTACTACTCTCCTTTTGACTACAGTTTATTCTGTATAGTTGAATGTACTTCACAACGTTTTAAATATTTCATAAGTGTATTCGGTATATTTAATATTTAATATGAATACGGAATGAGTTTAAAATTGAGAAAGATGGCTTGCCTAACTTTTGTACTGATATCTCTAAGATTAGCTAATTCTTTAAGTATGGGAACCCGTTTATGATAAAATAGAGTTAATCCTGGTATCCAGATATGAACCAGTTCGCTCAGGGTAGAACCGGTTTCTTGATATAAGTACAGTACTTTTATGGATTTTTGAAAAAAGTAATTTTATTGCTTATAAATTGTCACTACCTTTTCCGTTACTTTCAAAATATGAAATTTCTTTTGTGTACCCTACAGCTATTCTGAATTTAAATTTTTTGGTTTCATCTAGTCTATTTCTTTGTTTGTCTTTATAATTTTGGAATATTTTTATTTTGAAAAAGTTCATCGATATTAGTTTGACAAAGGAATATGTCAGCCAAACGTAAAACTTCCTACGTATTCCTTCGTCAAACTAGTATCGATGAACTAAAAAAAAAATATATATCAAAATTATAAAAAAGAACAGGAAAATAGGCATATTGACCCGAAACAAGGTTAAACTCAGTATAGCCTGAGGACACACGAACGTACCTTGTTGAGTGCCAAATTGTGGTTACACAGTCCGGATTCAAATGAACAAGCACGATTCAAAGTGAGGGCCTTTTGCATTTGGCCTAAAGCATCAAGCTTCATCAAAGGACTTATATTTCCTCTTTGTAATCGAATCACGAATACATTTTCAGGGAACGGGTTTAGTGGTCCGTCCATAAAATAATTAACAGTTTCAGACTTGTATATCGTTAGCTTTGAGTTAAACGGTAAATTAACATTGCTTTGCATTTTATTTTTGTTCAAATTATGTATCTTGACCTCTCAGAGGTTCAGGGTTAAATCGTTTCCTATTATTACTGTATATTTAAAACAAAAATATTTTATCGTCGGAAAGTAAATGAAAATACTTTTAATAATGCTTGAAACATTAATTTACACTTCAACTGTTAACCCATAAGATGGTTAATACATACAATAGATGATAAGTGGTGATTGATTTCCATTGGTCACTCCAACCATAATCAGACCCAATAGGTTGACCATGCTGCTGAAAAGTTATAGGTCTATAATTTATCTGAACCTGTTTTTCATTTACCAAGTATCATTAAAGTGGTACGAGTTAAATAGTTTACGTCATAACTTTTTACAATTTTTTAGATTGTAAACAGATGTTTTCATGAATTAATTTTGACATCTAAGAAGAAAAATACAAAGACTACTCCTATATCTTTGTGATGTAGCGCGTATAAGTACGTTGCTTCCTGGATATTTGTACTCGTATATGTTGTCCACAATACCAAATATGAGCACTAAAACAGCATGTCCTGGTTTGGAGGATCCAGAGTTCTAACTGTAAATTTTTTCTATGAAAATTGAAATTTTTAACAAATATAATTAAAAAAGATTATTGGGTTTGTATGGAAAGAAACCAAACGCATAGTTTAATAAAAATGGTTGTTGGTGAAACCATTTAACTATCATGAATGAAATGAAATGAAAATGTGCTTTATTGTACAATTTAGAACATAAATACATTTTTACACAGACACATAAAAACAATGGTTAATAACCGTCTGTTTTGTTGGCACTAGAGTTGTTCAATTACTTAAGATTAGAGTAGTAGGCCTATTGAGCACTAAACAGACTTATTAAGATTTCTGAAATGAAGAAATAAGAGAAAATATATAAGAGAGAAAGAGAACTTTACTACAGAAGTGAAAAAAACCATTTAACTATCATCTGTTGATATGGAACAAGCTACAGTAAACTCGATTTATGATAACAAAATGCGTTCGAGACTAACATTTATTGTATAGAAGGTTCCACCAAATAACGAGTATAGTCACAAAACTACTATATATGGGATGCAATTATTTTTGACTATTTAATTTTTACCATTACAATTTAATTAAATGATTTTCTTACATAGAAATCGAGTGCTCAATTAAATTTGGGTCTAGGTTTTGTATTTTAACTTCTTCTTAAATAATTTTTACTAAAGAAATCGAATGTTTAGGATTCTTTACTATGTTCTAAAGGCGGTGAATCGACCTCTTTTTTTGACAGCGTCTGCATTGTTTGGATCAAGAACAAAAAAGTAAAGACATATTTGTATCAATTATTTCCTAATAATAAAGTTTCCGAATAAACTTAATACTGTCCTACCCTTGATTGTATCGATGAAGAGTGTTATAATGAAAACCAAAAAATATTGAAAATTGGAATAATTGTAAAATATCTCCAGACTAATATGATGTAATTTATGTTAAATTTGTTCAATAATCAAACTCCCTGAGACTAATTTTAAAATACAATCCTTATCGTAATTGTGTTACATTTATGATTATACTTCGTTGAAAATACAATGAAGTTACCAAAACGTGTCTGGTTTGATAAAGCACCATTATTAATCTACAACGATACAAATGAACCTCTCACCGTTCCTGAAGGCATCGTGTATAAAGGGTATGGGCCATTAGCTGCCAAAACCGAATCTAATGGCTGATCGGTAAACCTATTTAGCCGTTGCCAAAAGCACCACACAACATCGCTTCTATGTTGATTGAATCTCCTCTTTAATCTAATTGCCAAAATTACCTACTTTAATGTACAAATTTACCTACAAAATTACTATATTAATGTGACTTTTATATTTGAATAGACTAATTACAGTTATTCATTTTTTTATAAGTTAAAACTCATTCAGTTCACTGTCTATGAAGTACAGAACACACTGATTAACATTTAAATTAAGTATAAAAATTGCGTCATTTTCGGTGTCGAAGGTATTGCACACTAGAGAATACATTTTCCAATAATGCTTTCATCACAATTACCGCATTTTAACCTTTTTCTAGACAAATATAGCTTTGAATTTTTCGCTGTTGTTTTAATATTTATTGAGTAAGAATTTTACATAGACAATTAATCTTCCTTCTTAGGAATTTTTGGCACGCCAATTGTTTATTACCTTGGTAAATCTGTATTTATTTTGTTTCCAAAACCATGGTAGTCTTCCCTTATATTTGTTAATTTATTATATATGTTTTTTATAGTTATAATTATAAATCATACTTTATAGCTTAGCTTTCTTGCCAGGGGGGTCCATCCCTACTATTAAACTATAAATGAAGAAGTCATGTTTGGTTTTGTCTGATAAAAAATTTGTATATGCTTTCTATTAAAACTTTATTCGAATTGACAATTAAAAGTGAATTGGGATCACTAAGGCTGCAACATTGTACCTTCAAACAAAAAAACTATCTTTGGTGTTTAACTACTTGTTTGGTATTAGTTAAATAATTTTAAAACCACTAGGCCTATTTGGAACAAATATCTTTGCATTTTGTGCATTTTTTATTTTATTTAACCAATTAAGGTCAAAAGTGGCCTCTTCACATGTTTCAAAACCCCAACCCTCGTTAAAAATATTTGTTTCAGTGATACAGTTTTTTTTTTTTTTTTTTACACAATTGTGTGTTTATTAACTCGTGCATGCAACTGTATTTGAACCTTTTTAAAGAGTATCGGCTATCTAGTATCAACTGAACTCTTATTTATGTACAATAGCTTTGCTTAAATGTATACCAAATAGTCGGTGGACCCAACCCTTACGAAAATACTACCTAAGAACACTAACTACGAAACCAATGCATCGATGTCGAGTATCGCACCCAAAGTAACTTTTTAAAATTGTATTAGTATTGTTTATTTTGATACTGAACTGGCTTAAACATAGATTTTCTTGATACGTAACTAACACAGGCTTAAGGCTCACGTGCATGGAGTGTTTCAAGGTTAAAAGGTCACCAAACAATTAAACGACATTTCTAAACAGCTATGTAAAATGCTACTAAACTGGTTTCATCTCTCATGTCAAATGGCTATCATATCTAACTTATTTTCATCCCTGTAAGTATTTAAATGCCAATCATTGTTGTAATGAAGTGTAATGCTATCTAAGTAATTACAAACCACTGATCTAACCACTGGAATCCAATGATCACCAAAGCAACTAATCACAAATACTGACACAAATCCGCTCACAGCGGATTTGTGATGCAAATGTAAACAGCTGATTACGTCAGCTTTGTTATGCTTCAAGCTTGTGTTTAAATTTTAATAAAAAACATATGTTACTATTATTGTTTGGCTAATCATACGGAATTGTTACTCGGTGTGAATATTTAATTAGCGATCACATTCCTAAAATATTTCTTTAACTTAATTCACAAACATATTGAAAAAAAAATAACAAGATGATAAATTAAAATCCAGACACTATGTCACTAATCGTTTATATAAACAATCTGTAACTAAAAGAGAACGTTTATCTCCTATAATAGACATTTGGTAATTTTTTGTACTAAAACAGATTTCGTGTTATGTGTTAATCAAAGCCAAATACAGTAGTAAAACATTAAAGATACATCAAAGGCAACAAAAAATTCAGTTAGTGTTGCAACAAATTGTAGTTTGAGGCATAAAAACGCTAGTTTGTTATCTATCCAGTTTCCACTTAAAACATTGTATTTTATATTTCTGATACCTTTATTAGTCGGTTTGAAATTTTATGAACCACCAGTTATCCATTATATGGATCTCTTTATACTTTATTTATTTATTTATTTATTTATTTCCCACGGACATCTCCATTTTACAGCATACAAAACAAAACATTAAACTCAGGATGACTTAATTGATAATACAAATTTTGTGCTTATATTAGAAATAAATCAACAATATATAATGATCTAATAACAAATAACAGTAACAATGCCAAACCTAGCCAAACAAAACAAAAACTGACAAAATAACAAAGGTATACTAATAAATAAATAATTTAAAACAACAACAATAAATAAAAAATATGAAACAATAACAACAAACCCACTAACAACAATAACAAATGAGAAAGATAAATATATAGATTGACTAATATAAAATTAAATTGATTAAAGAGCAACAACAGAGATGCTTTTTTTAGCACTGATTGGCAATAAAACTGGATTTTACTTCATTAAAATCTATGTTTTGTTTTATTTCAAATATTACATAGATATACGTTATAAAAAACTCTTCCTAGATGAAGTATATAAACAACAATATAGTGTGGCTAAAACCAGGTTTGTGGCATAACAATAAACTAGCTTTGGAAATTAGTTAGCAATATGGAGAAGCTCATAATAGTTCTGGAAACTAAGTTAATACATTTTAGAGGTTGCTGCGAACTTTGAAATGTTAACCACGGTACAACTAGCTTTGGAAAATTAGTAGTTACTCCTCATCCATCTTGTTTGGTGTAATGGATACTGAAACTAGATTTGGAATACGACTGGCTAGATGTATAGTACGCTAAAATCGGATTTTCAAAGTTATGGAACTATTAAAAGGGGTAATACTTTGATATATTGTGTTAACAAGTTTATGTGGACACTTTTCGTTGATCTAAGAATACACCTAGAAAATACCTAAGAACTGAGAGTGTATTTTTAAATAACATATACCAATGGCAAGTAGCTATTGGTGTTTACTTTGGTTAGTTTTTTTTTCTAATTTACTTATCTAAATATCTTCTAGTTTATCTGTGTAGAGATTTTAATTTAGTTGAAGACAAAACCGGGTGTCTCTAAATTTGTGTTCTACTAACATGTATACTATAACTTTGCCTTTAGTCCCCCAGAAAAGGCATTGAAAGCATTTTATATTCGATGAACAGCTGTTGGTATTTATTTTGGTTACAAGTTTATTTCTCATTTGCTCGACGTCCTTATTTGTGTCACAGTGTATACAGTTTTGTATATTTATGCGTCGTGTTGCTATGACAACGTTGCGCTTGCAATGAAACTAGTCTGCAGCATTTCTTTAGTATAAATATTCAGGTAAGGAAGCCCGTTTCCTTAGATATTTTATTTGTTTTACGATTTGGGAAGGGATTCTGATTTTCCAATAGTTTCTTTGCGTCAATGTATTAATATAAATGAAAAATGCAATAAAACCCATCAATATTTATTGGGTGAGCTTGAAAATGTATGCGAGAGAAATACAGATGAGAAGGTTTATAAACAATTCTAGTAACTTGTGACCTAGCTTTCCCCATGAAACAAAAAACATATTAAATTATTACAAATGTCCAAAAAAACTATTATAATCAACGCAGATGTCAGATCTTTAGTTATTAGGCAATGTCCAACCCTTATAGAAAAATAGAAAAAAAACCACTAACCATATCTTCAGTTAAAAACGTATTTCCAAATTACTTATACCAAAACACTGATTAGTTCGATATTACTGACTTTGACATCCCTCCTAACTATACAAACTAACCTGATAATAAATTAAAAACTAGATAAATACATTTTAAGTAAGATAGAAACAAACCCCCTTATATACCGTGTGTGGTGAGTACTTCAATACTCAAAACCAACAAACAATATGTTTTTTCATTCAAATTAATTTATATTTTCTTCCAGTTTCTTAAATTATTTAATCAAACAAGTTACAAACATAGTTGAAGAAGAACCCTACTTCTTCACCGTGCATTATGTAAAGAGTTATTTAACACAACCTACAAGACGTAGCAATTTCTATACCTTAGTCAACCCTACAAAGAAAATATTAACTGCCCGAAAATACAATTATATTCCGTAGAACGAGGCAGAGAGATGTATTTATAATCAGTAAACTCTTGAAAACTATCAAAAGAAACATTTAGATACAATACCAAACTACACAAATGATAGAGAAACCCCTCTTCCTGGTTCTTTAGTATTCATACCGATGTCTGCATTCTCTTTTGGTTAAGGATAGGCCTGAAGGACCCCTGGTCGAGGAGATGTGTCAAAAATTACCCTCATCCCGTCCACATCCCTACCCTCTCTTAAAAAAAGTGTACAACCTGTAAAGCAAGACAATGTTGTGCTTTACCTAACAAAAATTTTTGTTACAAATATTTGTCAATCTTGATCAACAGAAGGGAACCATCGAAGACAATACCTAAAAGGTAACCAAAGTGTAAATTTTGCTTCATGATTGTCATTAATCAAGCCAGCCAATCAATTAATTAGTAGTTAAAAGATTTAAAAAATATTAGTGAGGGGTGAGCTGGTCTAAGAGTAGAGCGTATTGATCCCTGAAACAATTTTGTCAATCAACTATTGAACTAGCCTAAAACAATGCGTAACTGTCCTGGTTAGGGCATTATGTCTCAGGATGTGAAGTGAGGACATGACAATATGTGTGTGAATATATTGTGGTTATCACTTCGGACATTTAAAACCTAATATTTATATATATACAGCTATTTTTAAATCCATGTTGGGCTGGTAAATTTAGTAACTAGCTCAATTAGATTTCCTTCTTCTTAGAATTTAGGAAAAATTTTGTTTTTATATCGTCATGTGTGTTAAACGTAGACAGATCAAAATCTGTGAATGATAGCAGGTAGGAAAGCGATAGTTGGTGGGAGGGACAGGAAAATACAGAACTATGACATTATATTATGTCAACCTAATATTGTCGTATTATACAGGGTGTCCTGCAACCTTATCAAAAAACTTTCTCACGTTATTCAGGATGTCAAAAGAAACATAAAATGTAATATAACATGTGTCATATCCTATTCCATTTTCGGTCTATCTGTCTGTATGTGATTTTTACAATCATTTTCATAACTCCTCAACTGTTTGAGCTACAGCGTGGAAATGTTGTAAACATGTTTATCTTATTTGACCACTATGTTTGCCAATAATATGTATAAATACTTTAGAGACTTTTAAAAATGGCGGAATCATAAATATTTGATGAAAAATTCCATGAAAACCATTCATTTTACAAAATATTTGCAAGACATGTATTCTTTTTTTAATTTTATGCAGATTGCAAATATATCTTATAAGCTAAGTTTGGACAAAGAATAACTGAGAAATCATTTTTTTCTTATTATACCTTCGGTTTACTTCATTAAACAATGTTAAACAGTAGTTTTATAAATTTAGAATTGTTTAAATGGATGAAACTGAAGGTAAAACAGAAGAAAATTAATTTCTCAGTTATTCTTTGTCCAAACTAAGCTTATAAGATATCGTTATAATCGGCATAAAAATAAAATAACATGTTTTGCAAATACTTTGTAAAATTGACGGTTTTCATGGAGTTTTTCATTAAATATTTAAAATAAGCTGCTACATATTTTTAAACGGTTCAAGAGTTGTTATTCATATTTTGGACGCAAATAGTGGTCAATAAGGTAAGCATTTTTAAAGAATTTCAACGCTGTAACTCGAACAATTAAATGTTGTGAAGGTATTTGTAAAAATCGCATATAGAGAGATAGACCGAAAACGGAACGAGATAAGACACATGTTACAATTTTTTTTGCTTTTGATATTCTGAATATATTAAAATATACATACATTGAACATGGTGACAAAGCTTGTTCATAAGTGTGAAAGACACCCTGTATAATCATTCGGCGAGTGAGCTGCTCTAGTGGTTAGAGCGCGGGACTTTGGTCCCAGAGGTCCTGGGTTCAAATTCCGTCGAATAACCAATGGATTTCTAGGTCTACCCTGAAGTTATGTGAAAAACAATCCCAGGCACGTGCTTAGCGTTTTGGGACCAAAAAATTACACAACCATTCAGTAATATTTTCAACTCAGTAATCAAATTAATTGCACACCTACGCAAGACGTAAGGAGGAATATATCAGTCACCAAAGGATTTATTCAATAATTATCAGCAGTATTTAATACTGACAAATATTTCGTTTATCGCAAAATTATAATTTACGCTAACGTGATTTAGTATCACATATCAAATATTAATGTAATTAAAAAGCTTGCAGTTTCAAAATCGCAATCGAGGCAGGATAAATGTGTTAATTGGTTATATTCAAAGCTCCCGTATCGATACGTATGGAAATTCCATAATTATCAAAGTGATTAAATAAAAACTCTGCAACAGTTGTCGGCAGTTTGATAATTACTTAACGAGAAATAATCACCGGTTATAATTCACTCCGTCGATGAATCCATTAACATAGACTAAAGCTAATAACGTATTGGGGGACAGGCCATTAGGAGCCATAATGTGGCCATCAATGCCATTGCCAGACTTGCCTGCTGACTATCATTATGGAGCAATTTTAATCGATATCGATAACTTCTTTCTTCGATGACACTCTTAATGTTACTCTGCTGTAAAAGTTTTAGTTAAAGTCATATTTTGAGATAAACTAAGGTAAAATAACTAAGGTAAAGGTTGTTATAATTATAATAAATGGTTGTTATAATAAATGCAAGATAAGTCTCAATTTATCTTTCAAATGCATTATGGCAGGAAGAACATCTTTTTGTCTGAAATAATACTTTTTGCCAAGAAATACTGTAGTTCAAGACTCTTGCAAACTCGCCTATTTTTTTTTAAATTTCATGACACATCAAATCACTGTTAGGCAAAATTCTGTTTAAAAAGTTTAATTTTGGTTTGTAACTGTCAATTGTTATCTAGTAGGCATGCATCACTCATTTGAATATGGAAAGCCTTGATAAGAATTCAGCAATGCCCTGTGGCTCAGTAATTGAGACCATGATGCAGACCATTCTCCATTCTCATTCATGATGAGACCATGAATGATTTGGAACTTCCGTGTTCAACTCGTGAAAGAGATGGAGCAATCTCCTAGTACACTTGAAATAATGTGTCAAACCATCCCAGCTATGTGTTCAACAGATTAGAGGGTTTTTTAGTGAGTAGTCTGATAAATTTGGAGTCATACACTACAGGCTGGCCAATTGTGTGCACGAATTGACCTCCATTCTTAAAAGGGAGGGAATACGCTAAAATAATATAGTTTGATGGATGAAATAGACATTCTGATACAAGTGATGTGTAAACTATTTAGCAAATGCTTAGCATTGGGTCTCATTCAGGCTGGACCCTCTACCACTAAAATAACCAAAGACAACAATGAAAAGTCCTTTAGAGTAATCTTACTATATTTACAACACAGATGGCCCAAGATTTATTTATTTATTTTTACGGCAAACACCATTTTTAAACGTTTTAAACGTGATTAAACGTCTGAAGTATCTAAAAGAACATTATGGGAAAATATTGTGAATCTTCGATGAATTACTAGGATAAGCAGAATAAAACGTTGTCTGAAATGCAAAGACTTTGTCCTATGCAACTTTCTTGTCATCAATGTTATTTTGAACAACAACCAATCCTGGATCCTGGTATTCAACGTTTTTAATGTGTATACTGTATAATATCCATGACATACCAATCAGAAATTTATTAAATAAATTAGTTTGATTGCCAAATATTGAACAATTTATTTCTTCTTCCGCAACAGACAGGCTAAAGTAGAACGAAAAACGTTTACCAACATCAAGATTGGCGTTTGAAGTTAAGTGTGCATTAACAAACGTTTGTAACAATCATCGTGAAGTAATTAAAAGTAATTATGGTACTTACTCACAGACTTTAGCAGGGTTTAGGGCTAAAACGTCTTGAAAAAATACCTATATAAAAATTTACTGTTGTAAAATAGTATTAAAATTTGCCTGATACACAATAATGTAGAAAACAGTAAATTTTGAAGGTTTTCGATATTCATTCTAACTTAGCTATGTTAAGCGTGACGTTAGTATTTCCTGTTACATTGATGTACAGAGTTTGAAGTAATGTAGCCATCGATGGTTCATTAGTAATGGACTGTATCCCTCAACACCCATTACTCTTTACCATTATCTGTGTATAGCACCACTGTTACACGATTATGGCTTAGGTTTCCTGCAGGCTATATCAGTTAAAGCCTAATAGTACATCAAGCTGCATTTCACGTGCTTTGAACGAGTTGATTGTACGTTATTTGTATAACACAAATTAAACTACTTATTTATGTTCAACTAATACCGACGCTTATGTTGTCAAAGCATTTCGCTAAACTATTCTTCATCAGTAATAAGAAATCCTATGAAGGAGGACTATAGGAATCTTTTTAAAAATATACCATAGTTTATATAGTTGCTGTAAATGATGCTATTTACAAAATATGTCTAATAACTAAAGATGGAAATGTAGTGTGTTTTGGGTACAAAACATAATAGAATATTCTACATTTTATGATGATATTTCTTTTATCATCTGTCACCCAAGAGTTTCCTCTTACTTTTACACAGGTTTAAGCACAGAAAACATACTAGTTTTCTGTGGTTTAAGGGACAACGATTATCTGTTATATTTATTTTTTACCCCTTAACATTAAAAATATATTCTCGTTGTCAATTATTTGCAATATTTCAGTTTGTGATTAAAGTGTTAAATTGTGCTTGCCAAAATGATTACAAAGATGGTTTATCGTTTAAATATGTTCAATTCTTAATTTAGCTAGAAAAATAATTTGTTATAATCGAGGTCATCGGCTGTACATTTTCTGACTTTGAAGTTCATTCGTGGGCTTTTTCTCAATAGCCCCGAATAATAAAAATAAAATCCAATGATGGTAAAATTTTTATGTTGAATCAATTTCCTGTCTCATCCCAAAAAACACAATATTTATAAACTTGAATAAAAGAGAGGTATATAAATAAATATCTCGGTTATATTAAATTAATAAATTAGCGTGTCTATAAGTGTATACAAACAATGACAGCTAGCTGTACGAACTAACCAGTACACTTTATTTTATCACTAAAAATGTATTATTAAATTTAAATTTAATAATTTGTTATTTAGACATTTTACCTGAGTACAAATTTTGACAAATTTTGATGATTAAATATTTCATAAGTACATCTTTCAGTCTGTTTCGAGAATTTAAATAAATCGTGAGTTTCTTTTATTCATAGTCACATTTCATTCACCCCTCATACGAATGAAATGTTTTAAGGAAATATTCCTGAAACGAGGAAAGTTGGGTTCGAATTGGGAATCATCAGGCCCAAAAGTGAGCTGCAATTGAGTTTACATTCAATCCATAGCCTTTATCTTTGGAGTATACTCCTGGTAGGGTTTTAAGTGGATTCAGAATTGTACGTAGTTTATGTGTTTTTGACGTGCGATAAGGTGTTCTTTCATTAAACTTTTCCTCTAATCTAAGGTAGCTAAAGTTTAGCTATAAGTTCATTTGTTTATATATCTGAACATTAATTTATAACGACATGGTTTTACTTTATCTTGAAAGTTACAAGGTAGCATGATAGAGTATTCAAATAGATATCAAAATCCATGTGTGCATTTGTTTCTGTTTAAAATCAATGAAATTAAAAAGCAATTTATAATTAGTGGACGCCAATTCAGTTTGTTTTCGCTGTCCAGTGTAATAAACACTATGAAGACTTATACATCATTACCATATAATATAATTCAATATACCATTAAAGTATACAAACGGTTGACGTTTTGAAAATGTCAAATTGTTCACCGAAACTTACTACGTCTTTTTCATAAATGTTTTTTTACCTAAAACATATAAAGTCAATGCTAAAACCTTATTCCTTTTGTGAATAAAAAATATTTTAATAGACTTTTAACATATTTTCTTCAAAATTGTCTGTAAAAAAATGATATCAGGTAATTTACGAAAAGAAAAATGTGTAACATTTATGATGAATTCACGAATTAAAATGCATTATTAATAACAAACATTTAATAATAAATACGCAATTAGTATTTAGTAGCCGAGTACTACAATACTTTTAATTAATTGAGTATTTGTCTAAAGAAAAATAGACTCATTCCTTTCATTGCCTGAGATGTCTTATTTTTGTAAATAATAATTATATTCAGACGTTTATAAATCGAAGCATGTAATTAAATTAATGTTTTCATGTAATTAAATTTGTATTTTTATGTATCCGGTACAAAGAGTAAATAAAAAAAAAATTACAAGAATGGTTAGACTTCACTGTGTAACATCATTATTGTAGATTTCTTCAACAGTAAGAAAGGTGATAATAGATTTTTTTTGTAACATCGCACACTTTTGTTGATTGTGAATTATTTTCACTTAAAAAACAAAAATAAACTAATGTTAATGGTAATACAAAAATGAAAACTATTCCACTATTTTACTTAGATATATTCATGTGAATACTACATTCCAAAACTATATATTCTGGCCATAAGAAATATATTTATCAAATCAAAGTATGATACGATATTTCGAGAAGAAATATCTAAAATCAATCATCTTCTGACCTTAGAGACCTCTATTTTATCCAGATTATCTTCAAACATTAATGATCCGAATCTAAAGATTAAATGATTATCATAAAACGATATTGTAGTGATTGGATAGATTTGAACCCAGTCACCCGAGAGTAAAATACGCAAACACAATCAAAATTACCACACGTGAAAATTTTGATGTAGCTAATCTAATAAAATGAAAAACTATTATACAGTTATACAAGAGTTTAATACATTGTTAGTGCGATAATATATATCTGAAAAAAAAAAATGTTTTTCTGAAACAAAACAACTTAATCGTGTCAAATAGCAAGTCAAAATGCGTAAAGCATTACATTGGTAGAATAAAAATAGTTTACATACAAATAAATGTCTTACTTCAAATATAATACTTCCTTATTTGAAACCAAACATAAAAATAACTGGGTAAACACCTATGTTCTACAATATTTTTGTTTTAATACACATTTTGTAAAGTGGATATATTAGGGTTCTTTGTTATTTTTACTCTGATCACAGGATTTGGAACAGTAAATATTAACAGCTGTTGTTTTATTTCTCAGAAGAGCCTTTAAGCGTGGTTACAGGCTCGTAAGAAACGCTTATTAAATATCATGCGAAGCGTATGAAAGGAAATTCTTCTGAACTCTTAAGCATATAATATTTTCTTGTTATAAAACCAATCTCTTCTGTAGTGCAAAGCTGTTCGGGCGAAATGTTTACAATGATGTATGTATTCACGAAATTTATCCTTTTAGGGAAAATACAGTGTTTACGTGCAATGCAAAACCAAACTCCCGCCATGTTTGTACGATTAGTGGGCGATATTTTTCAACCGGATTCAAAATTGCCACACTGAACTCATTTCATTGAACTATTTCTTATTATGATATTACATTATTTACCTTAGGTCTACGCAGTATTGGTTTATATTTTTATTTTGAAACAGCTGTTTAAAAAAAGACTTGCCGAAATGAATAATGGAGATTCAATTATGTGTTAACATTTAAAACACTGATTTACACCTAAAATTGCACTCTAAAACTTTTTCGAAGTCTAGGATACCTTCCAGAGAAATCATGCAGTAAAAATACTTTGTGTTTATATTCATGCTCCAATTGATCGGAACTTGAACTATAAATTAAAAAAGTATTTTTTTTTTTAGGCGAAACCAATTAATTATTTTTATCATTTTTAGAAACGATGTCAATGATTTTCTGGTACTTTGGTATTATCCCGTACGAACACTTTCATTTAACTTTATTTTATTTTCAACAGTAAACACAATTTTTACAATACACATACGTTTATGGTACAGACAAGCCAGTCTTGTAAGCAAACAATAATAAATAAGCAGATCAAAACTTAAATTGGAAAACGAAATAGTTCTACGAGAAACAAGACAATCGCAATGTATAACAAGAATGGGCAATTAAAAAATTTGAAGAAAACTTAACAATGTGTGTGAAAAATAAAACGTAGTCAAAAGTAATTAATAAAAGGGATAAGGAATTTTGTCAGCCTAGCGATAACAAAAACTAGAATTGTACAATTGACAACACTTCGATCCACTCCAACCACAAATTGACTTCCAAATAAGATTTTAATTAGTTTAAATAACAAAATCTTCCTAACCTAACATAACCTAACCTAAAAATAGTCCACCCTTAGGTTAGGTTATAATTATTAGGTATAATTTCAAAGTACAGATTTTTCTGTATTTCGTCTCTTTATGTATCTATGCAAAATACATTGCCGCAAAAAATTCCTCCCCAATATTAAACAAAAATTCTTCTCATTCGTAGGAAAACGTAAAACCAGTTTTACGACGTAAGGTTTATAGACATACAAACCAAGAGAACAATATATGGCGGCAGACAGTTTCCCCGTAACGTGAGTTTATGAACCGTTGCGTTTTTACGTTCTCACACGGTAACGAATTTATTACCAAGGAATATTTATTTCAAACGTTTAGTAGCAATTTATTTTCATTATTGGAAAGATATATTTACCAAATAAATATTTCGTGACAGTTCTGCCAATAGTTATTAAGACACAACATTTTGTTGTCGAATTTTCAAGTTGTAAAACAATTCTGTAAACTAGGGTTTCTGTATCTTATGATATTAATAAATTTGTTACAAAAAGTAAATAAAAATAGTTCTTATAACACTTTAAACATATGTTTACATCTGTACTACTTTAAAAATATAGTTAATACATATGACGGATCGTAGTGTAATAGATTTAAATAAAAACTCCATCATCAGACCCAATGAGTGAATCTAGATAAGGCCATCAAACATTTTAGCAACCTAACAAATAAGGGTGTAAGCGATGTATGAGTGTCTAAATCATGTATTTATTTTTCATTGTTTATGATGACGTAACTCATGGTGTTAACTTGGACTTAATAGACTAGTTAGTGTTTTTTTTTTTATTTATCATCCCCAGTTAAGTTTTTGAGATTGTATATAAAGACCACAGCAAAAACCAAGCTATCTCAATATTTTAAATAAAAATAGAATACTAAATTTCCGATTGTAATCTGGTTGAAGTTCTATTGTTAGGCACCATACATTAGGCATCCATTAGCATTCTTAAAATCAATTTGGATTTTTCCCTTTGGGGAAATGTAATAAGTGTTCAACGTTTGATATCGAGTAAAATAACGTGTATTGAATGGAACATTGTATAATGTTAGTTCATGTAAATGTCTTTCTTAAATTAGTAAATTAAATGTTTTCTAAATAGATTTTAACTCGAAAAGTTCAAATTCTTACCTTATTATTTTGTATCCCTATTATCCCTTCTATCGTTTTATGGTAGATAATTGATTAGTGTGTTTTCTGTCAACAATGATGTCATTTAACTGTTACCAACATTTGTAAAAAAATGGCTTGTTTAATTTTGTTTGCAATAATTAAAGGTCTATGCACCATTGCTTAGGTTGCAGTCTTTGAGTCATTTATAAAATACTTGTTGAGTCAAACAACCATTTCACAATGGCTAAAAAAACACTACATGTGTTAAAAATATAGTAAACCGTAGTTTAGTATTTGCTGACTATGTAAACCATTTTATAGAATTCGTGCCAAAACAATCATATTTTATGGTGAGTTGGACATAACTAAATTAAAGCTGAGTATTATTTTCAAATGTTTGATATAATTATTGTATTGTTTTGAGATGATAACAATGTATTATTTTCCTATAAAAACACATATAATTTGTTAACATTTTTATTTAAGATTTTTATATGCAGAAATTTAGACATTATTTGTAAATTTTTAAGCTAATAATAAAGATACATACATATTTATAACTTTATAAAGAATGAAACACCGTTTAAATTATAATGAGGAAAGTCATTAGGATTACAGTCACAACGCAACAAAGAAATTGATTTAAACCATATTCTAGGAGTTTCAATTTTATACATTTCATGGCCAGTGTATATTTAAAAAGATATTTTCGTATATAGCAATTAGTACATTTTGCGGGGGGGGGGGGGGGGGGGGGTGAGGTCTCAGAAACAAAACTTTTAACACTAGACGTAAAAAAATAACTAAGCTTACTTGTAATTGAATAACAATGTTCTAAGGATCGGCTGAGTGTATAGGACCAAAATGTTTTAATTTGGCTCTAGATCGTGTCTATTTATTATTTTAAAAACACAAAAGGAAACAGAAATCTACAAAATCTTTGATTGTTTGTTGAGTAACAAAATTAAGTAGGAATACATTACAACTTTTGTGACTTATTCCTAAGTGTATTTATTCATGTCCTATCATTTTCTCATGGAATGTGGCTAAGTAAATGAATGAATAGAAAACAAATTTATGAACATTTAACAGATTATTTTTATAAATTTGCATTCAATGGAACAGTGTAGTCCTATTTAGATTTCAAAGGTTGTTTCTCATCAAGGGAAGTTGTAATCGCTAATTGAGACCTGAATATCCAATGATAAAGCAAATTGATTCATCACAGCTTCGAGCAATTCGATTGTTTCATACAGGGCCGTGCTAATTACGAAACACACACAAATTAGCATACGCTACTGACATTTTACTTGCGGTAAAAATATATCCTATAATGTATTACGAAGGTTTGCGCACACAATTACCTCAAATATTGCTCTAATTATATCTTATAAAATGTTAAAATTATCATAGTTTTAGGCTAAAATTAATTTTTATGTTTTGCTCTGTTCTGGGTTCTGGGAAAATTCAAGATATTTTAAAAAGTTCAAATGGAATTTAATTTTTTAACATTGACCTTTTGGGTTGTTTAGTGGCAATTTTGTTTCAGAAACGTAAACAAATTAATTGTAAAGTGTGTTTAAAACCGTTTCAAGTACAGTATTATTAAATGCAGTATAAAAGAAAAGGCCGTTCGGAAAGCCATTCCGATATAATATAATTAATGTTTATGTATATCACTGTGAAATGGGAAAATACGATTGTTCAAATACGTAGGGTATTTTTCAGAAAGAGATAATACCCTAATATTGAACATAGAAGATTGTAAGTTTGTAATATGAAACATTTTTACATCTTTGTTGTTTAATAACCGATCCCTACTATTGAAGTATCGTCCGATTAATCATAAAAGTTCCTAAGTACTTATACGTTTAGTTTATTTTTTTTTTATCACTTGTTTCCAAGATGGACATTTTTCTTTGTATACATTTTAGGTCGGTTAAGTTTCGAAATTTAGTGCTTTGCTCAAAAATTTTTCCTCCCTGTCACAAATTTTGACTAAGTTTGAAGTAAACTGCTTAAGGGGGTCAGGTATGGAAACATTTGTAAAAATCGGACAAAGACGGACAGACAGAAAAGTATTTTAGACCCGTTTCTATATGATATTTCTTAATTGCTTTGACCAAAGGAACAAAATATACAAAAGCGTTCCACAAAGTTTGTATACACCCTGTATAAATATACAAACCTCAACTTTGATAAAGTATCCCTTATTTACCATACGATTATATTTATATTTGTATATTATATATTATATATTATATTTGCAGTTTACAATAGTTGACATTCTTTCTTTAAATTAATGCAACCCAAAAGAAATTCAACAAAAGCTTGATGAGAACATCATGTAGTCTTTGAGCAATGCGAAAGTTTAAAGACGTCTAAATTAAGAAGACGCGACTCCCCCACCCCCTTTTATTAAGACGATCTACCATTAAGGACGCTCTCTATGTCAGCTTTACTATCAAATGCAAGGGATTATAAGACCGGTGTTTATAACAGTTATATGTTCGCCCTACATTTTAAATAAGGAAACATGTCGATAATGATATAATATTTTAATTGTATTATTAATATACTTATTTTATTATTAATCTATTTATCTAATTAATTTACTTTTACGATTGTAAAACAAAATTACTGCAGTAAATTTTTCCTTTTAAACCAAGAAAGTCATAATGTAAATCCACGTTCCATTTATGGATAAAGGTAATTTTGACATGCGTAAATCTATGGTGAGTGATGTTTTACTAATTATTAATTGCAATTCTTCCATACTCTCACATTTAATTAATTACTATGTTCAATTATATTTACTTTATAAACAAATTAAAAACTAAAAGCTCACGAAATCTAATTAAATCTAAAATAATCCTTGATGTTTTTTTTTAAATACACATGACGAGCAATAGACCAAGAAAAAAATTTGAAGATTTTTACATTGGTACAGAAAACCAAAGTATAAAGCAAGTCTCGATTATATTCAACATGTATTTATTGTTTTAATTCCCCATGAATACAAATTTTACTTAATAAAAATCACCAGAACAAAATAAACACTTAACCTGGACCTCTTAAAATATATTCAAGAATTTGACATAAATTCAAAATCCTTTTTAAGTATTCAGGTACTTAATGCAACAACGATAATTCTTGAGGCTAAAATGCTGGCTATAATGGGTTCATGGATATTATGTAAAAAAAAAACAAAAAAAAAAAAACTGTAGAGCTATGTGCAGCCTATAAGAAAAATAAGCTCCAAAATCTAACATATGTTATAAAATGGTCAATGATATTAGAAAATGAAGGAGGGTTTTTTCCTGCTGTTTATTGTAGGAAAGAAAAGGGCATGAGTGTGTGCGAACAAATGCACATTATCATGGAAACTATAAAAAAAATCACGCTAATTAATACACTAGTATATTTTGCGCTTTGAAACTTCAGTTACAGCTTTTTTTGTAGTATTTAAGTACGGATGTTATTAGGTTTTTGTTACTATCCTATTTGTTTGGACGTCGGATTATCTTCAATTGAGATCGAATTGCTATTTTTTGAAGATTATTTTCCGTATTGAATATTAATCAATTATTTTACTTCTCTTGTCCTGAACTGTCCGTAACTATCGAATTTCTTTTCTATTTTTATATCAAGGGGGGATAGATCCTAAAATGCTAGGTTCTACTCCTGAATTGTTTTATACATTACGTCTTGCTAGTCCTTGAGGGTTGTGGCATTATCACATCCATAAAATCATTTGGTGATTGGAGTGATTTTAACCCGGGACCTCAGGCTTCAAAGTCCCACTCTCTACCACTAGACTAGCTCGCTCCCCATCTGTCACTATAGAATATTAATTCATGTGATAATTTAAAGAGAGTGAGGTAATGTTCAGTTTTATGGCTAAGCCAGAAGTTTTTGCAGAGGTAAGAAACTGCGAGATCCAGGCACTGTTCTGAAAGTCAAAACTCCAAAAAGCACTCCTCTGAAACTAATTTTCAGACTACTGATTTTGGAGTTATGCCTTTTATAGAAGTGCCTTTCAAAATGTTGAATATCAGAGCATTGTGTGAATATGCAACAATCCATTTCGGAGCTATTCTTTTCGGAGCAATGCCTTGTTACAAAATTTGCAGGCGGCTTGTCTCGAATCGTACCAACCCAAGATACTTTCAAAGGATATAAAACCCTCCCAGTTATTAAGTAGCATAACATACATTTAACACCAAACTTGAGAGTACAATTAAACTCCATTCGTACTTTGATGTTGAACTGAAAACGAGAAAATGAAAAGCCAAAAAGTAACAGATGAGGATGAATGAAGAAATGTGTTGCGGTTTAAATAACGCCGGTTGAGCATTAGAGGGGATGTGGTGGATGAGTCTATTTAGAAACCAACGGCTTGAAAGAATTCGATAGGATTACCGTTTCTAGAGTAGCTGCCTTTGCACGGTACGCGAGCTCATACTCGGAGTTCTTCTGTTATGAGTTACATATCTTCTGCAAGTTTAACCTTTTGTTCAGGTTTACCTCTAATGGAATCCATGTAATGCTTTTCATCGTTCAAATACGTTAAGCTTGTATGAAAGTATCGCAATATTGTTTTCAGTATAATGGAATTTTTTAGCATAACGATAGGACTTTTCGGGCTTATATGGCTTTTTCTTACTCAAAACTTGGGTATGAATTGTAGCTAGGTAAAATGAACCTGTAACCTGTATTTATTTTTGGGGAAGTTACAAATAGCTATATAAATTTAGGAATCGTATTAACTTGAGTTAAAGGTACTAACTGTTTGACTTTTATTACTAGGAAATGAGTTTTTTTTAAGTAGGTTAAACTACAATCAAACGCCCAAATTATTTATTACTTTCATCATTATATTTCCAATTTTCATACCTACTTTAAAAAAAAAAATACTTTATCCCTCCAGAAAAAGGATGTTGGCATGTTAGTAAAACATTAAATATACGGTTGAGTAACTACCTACAAAACCTTTTAGTGTTGGAAAAGTCAAATATAACATTATCAGTCAATAGACAAGGGCGTAGAAGTATTGCTGAAATAATTTCGATAAACCCTGAAAACCCGTAATAAAGATAGGATCTGTATCCCTACTGTTTCACTTATACTTTATTATTTTACTGTAACAGGACTTTTGAACATGGTTTATCAAACTCTCAACAATAAGACAACATTTGTAAGTTTAGATTATTCAATATATAAAAAGTTTAAATTTACTTTGGTAAAAAATTAAAACTTGATGTATTAAACTTACATGGTTTTAGGTACTTAATTTTTGTATCAACGAAAAATGTCCGGATAAGAACACATCACGGTTTGTAAAGAGTGTTTCTTTTTCTAAAATAAAACTGTGGACAACTTTTAACTCGTTTTCTCAAACTCATGTCGAGTACTTCAGCGTTATTTGCTAAGATTAAAGTGTAATAGAGTTAGTTATAAGCTTGTACTTGACTAACTTAAGGGTCCACAACTCATAGCTCTTTTAATTGCATTTAAGTTTCTTGTTTCATTGACATTTTCAACAAATGATAATCCTAATATTGTTTAGAAATCACTCTTTGACTTGTAACATATAATACCATCTGCAAATTACTTATTGTTTCCACCACCACAAGTTAAATAAAAAGTGTTATTCAAATACGTCAAAAACAATAACTCTCATTTTACTGTCACTGAAATTATTATAATAAAACGATTGTTTATAAAGTATTCATATAAAATGACATTCGTGAAATAATTTGCAAAACAGCTGATCGATCAATAGTTTGCTAACAGCTGATGTATCAACATTTTACCTAACGAAACAGAATGTAAGCCTACCAGTGGAGAAACTAGTATTTATCTACAGCAATGTCACCTCACTAATTGTTCATTTGTCAAAAATTTGGCCCAAAATTAAGAACAAATATTTTCCATGCATGTAACTGTTAATATTGTTTGTTTCAATAAAGTTGTATCAACAAAAGATTTAATTTCTTCTTAAATAAGATTTTCTGCTGCCATCATAACCTTAGACAAAACTGACACACTAGGCAAGGCAGAGGCACTAGGCACTATCTGATAACCTACACTACTCTAAATTTATCTCTAGTAAAAAAGGTCCACATTTCTCACTGGATGCTTAGATAACTACTGTAAAACTTTGGATGATTTGTAATAACTGTCTTTTGTAGGTTCAGTTAAATTGTAGATTATTTTATGGAAGCGTTGAGTATTTTTTTTCTAATTGGTAACATTTTCAAATTTGACAATTTAGTTCAAAGCTGGACGAATATTGAAGTGGTGTTGGTCTTATAAGTCATCAAGTAACAAACAGACTGAAATATATGTTATATAATCTCAATTCCTGTCCAAAATTGCATGTTTTAATTGTCCCCAAATTAAGACTTTGTCTTCAATGTAAGTCTTAATAATACCTGCAGTTAAATTTATGCTATATTATAATTAAAAAAAAAATAGGATAAGTCTTTGAAATAAGTTTGTAATGTATTAAGAATAAATGTTAAACTTATCACATCAGTATTTAAATAGAGTATATTATAGTCTAAAATCATGGGTTATTATTTTTTATAAATAAAGTTTAATTTCGTTCTCAAACAAACCAAACTAGTAGATGAATGGTTAATTTAATGGGGTTGTTCGAATTGATATACATTTACAATTTAATGGAACAAACTCACTGTCTCATTAAATGATGTTAGGACTGTAGATTAGTATTTAGTGGTACAATTCGCCTTCGATTTCGTCTATGGTAATGCTACTGTTAACTAGTAATTAGTCCTAAAATACCTTCGAGATTGATACAGTACAGGTTTTATTTAATATAGAATATAAACCCAGGATCGCAACAGGATAAATGATAGTGTGTAGAAACGGTTTTCATTACAATAATCTTGATCATCCTGTTTTGCAACAAAATATATCATAAGTATATCATAAATATATCATAGTGGGACTCAGTATATGATACTGTAATACTTAATTGATTTAAGTCCACTTAATAAGAATGAATTCAATAGATAATTGGTAACTAATTGTATTATTACAAATCATTCTGTTTTACCATAATACAGGTTGGAATAAGCAAATATTTACTTTTACTAGTAGAACCCTTATCGTACTAGACATCAGACCACAAGATAAGATATAGATATCAGTTTTTATCAATACAACTATAATTATACTCGATATCAGACTACACGATAAGACGTATTGTAATCAGTTTTTAGTAGTACAACTTTTATCATTTTCGACATCAGGCCATAAGATAAGATGTGTGAATATCAGTTTTTGGTAGTATAACCCTTATTAATGCTCAACATCAGACCACAAGATAAGGTTTGTGAAGATCAGATTTTCGTAGTATAACCCTAATCATACTCTACATCAGACCACAAGATAAGATGTGTGAAGATCAGTTTTTGGTAGAATAACCCTAATCATACTCAACATCAGACTACGTGATAAGCCGTATTGCAATCAGTATTTAGTAGTACAGCTTTTATCATGTTCGTCATCAGACCATAAGATAAGATGTGTGAGGATCAGTTTTTGGTAGTATGCTATGACCCTAATCATAATCAACATCAGACCCCAAGATAAGGTTTGTGAAGATCAGTTAAAAAATAAATAATCACTACTAAATACAATCTGAGTTTTAGAAACTTAAAATTTCATTCAGAATTATAATTTATATTAAGGGATTATATAGAACGCATATAAATGAACTTGTTTCCATTTGTTTTGTTTACACTCAGCAAAGAAAGGTTAACTACATTGAATTCATTTATTTCATTGTTTTACTAAATGTCGCAAGACGAAGATAATCATCACGTTAGCAACTACTTTAACTTCTATCTTAAAGGATTTTAGCATGTAAAAGATTTATGCTCATTCAGATTAAAAGTATAATCAAATAAAACATTACTTATTTTCTTAATTCAGTATAAAAATAATTTCAACTCAAATTTTAACAAATCATTATTTTTAAAAAAAGCATGCCAACATTTTAGTAAAAAAATGCGTAAAATACTAATAAATAAAAATAAAATCCATTGATCCTTTGGTTAATTTAGAACATCGATATGTTTACATAGTTGGTCTAAAAGCAATATAATAAAAACAAATATATCAAAATGTTGTATAAGTGTATTTGATATGCTTTTATTAGTATATGTAAAGATATGTTCAAAGAGAGAAATGAAGGTTGAGAATATAATATTTTCAAGATATCTCCTCGGATCCAATGTAAATACCCTACAGTTGGAGAATCTTCGGAATTTCTTTAGTGTTGTATATCTTGCTACCAAGTAAAGCTTTGAAAAATATTATCTTATTATCATTTTTTTTTTATTTAGTAATTCCAATATCTTTTTAGTTAATGGGTTTTAATGTGTGTACACATATTTTAATTTGATTTATTTCAACTATTAATTTATATTTTTCAGATATATATTATTTAAACATCCGTCTAAATAAACCCTACATATTGACCAGTTGTATAAAAAAATAAATATTCTTATCTTATAGTTACCTGATCAAAGTTATTAACAATATTTCTAAAAAAAATTATAAAACAATTGAAGTCTAATAATTTGAATGTCTTAGGTTTGATACTGAAACATTACAGACTTATTAGTTGATTAATCTTAAATATTGGACAATATTACAATTAACTTAAATAAACTTAATATGAAACTTATTGTGATAAAAATATCATCGTTATTGTAATAATATTTGAATGCCTTCAAAATTTATTATTTTGCAAATTTACAAAGTTATTTCGAAAAATATTGTGCTAGATAATGGTAAACATACATTTGTACTTATTTTACACAAATTAGGTACTTACTGATTGACTAAGATATTTTTATAGTTTTTTTTCGTTGTAAGTCATAAATTTCAGTGTATTCTCCCCAAAATATTAAGGTCTGAATAGGTTTTTTAAAAACGTTTATCCAATAGAAGTCCACTCCTAATCACAAACGTTCTTCTATGATCAATACATTTTTCATTTGAAGTAAATACAAATAAACACCCCCCCCCCCCGAAAAATAATACTTTTAAGGGTCACAGCATCCACCCAGTTCATTTTAAAAACAAGAACCCAAACGTAAGATGGAAGTGACCAACTTGCATTTTGTATAAACATCTATAATTAACATAGTCAGCATGGATTGCATTTGATTTACCTTATAAGAAGTGTATTTTATAGTCTGTGTTAGTTTAGAGAAATTTTATAATTGGAATCACATTCAAACCTTTATAGGTTGCTGAAATATTAGTGCAAACAAATTTTTCGCATAACATTACTATATTAACTCAGGCAAAAATATTTAACTACAATATAGTTACGTGTTGCTATTACAAATGAAAAAATAATAGGTTAGAATAACAGCTTTGTAATAAAAATAAATCAATCTAATTGAAAATATTATTTTTTACCTATCATACTTTAAATTTGTAAAACGCCACAAACGTTTTATCATATTCGATTTATTTATTTGATCAATAACTTATATTTAAATAAAATTGATTGTTTTTGCATTATCCGCGGTCAAGGGAGTAAGATATTTTTCCAATAAGTGGATTTAACGTGATTTTTCTTTTGTGAAAATGTTTTTCAGTTCCGTGGACTAAGTTGATCTATTTATTCCACGGATCCAAGAAACATACGAATTATTTCGAACCTAAACCCTTATGGGGAAAATAGGGAATTCAAGTTTGACTCGACCAAGTTATGGTCAAAATAAATCTTTAATTATGTTCGATCATTACATTGATAATCGATTGGATTTTGTTTTATATAAGTGTGTTCAATCTTTAAATCCATATAACATGTTCTTAGTGTGTTTGTGTGTAGCTATCGATTGTGTATATAGATTTTTTCCAACGTATATCCTTTAAGAACCCAGATCCTAAAAAGGCATAGTTGTCTCATTCACCTCTTCCAAGGGGTCAAGCAGGTCAACCAGAGATGAATGAAAATAAAACAAATTACAATCAAATATCTTACACCCGAGGTTTATCATGTCAAAACCCATGTCGTCATACCCCTGAGCAATATCACCATCACCTATATCACACCAGGCGAGCGTAACCTCTTCTATACGCACTCTCTTGCACATTCACTCTCTCACTCACACCCACGTATCCTCAGGAAGCTTACCGAGATGGAAGTCTTCGTAAAACACCAAAACTCACGGTAACGACTACACACTTAGACAAAGCTGAGTCTGTAGCGCGATAGAGATCGTTGCACGGGATGCTGTGTGGACCACCACTGAATACTGCAACATCACCGCCCAATAGGAACCTGCGCAGTAGGACTCTTCTCACCCCTAGCCCTGGTCTCTCTCTTGCTCTCTCACTCTCCCCCCTTTCTCTCCCCTCTACACATTACAATTAGTGTATGGTGACCCTTCGTGTCTAATTCACCACGCCATACAGGATATCATCTTTATTTACAACTGTAAAAACCAACCCTCAGTCAAGCAGTGTTTAGCTAAACTTCTAAACTCTGTTTTGAATTTCACGTAGTTGTGTTAAGGGTTGAAAATATGTCATGAAATAAACTCTTAAACAATACTTATTTTTAAAACGACATCGTTTGTTTGGAAAGATAATTGCAGTTGGTATTTATGAAAAGTTAGCTAATGACAAATTGGTTTCATTGTTGATAGAAATGGTTGTAGTAAAATAATTTAGGTTTACCCTGTTCTCATGAGGTGTAGTCATCAATCTGTTTATGTAAATGAAGCCATAAACCATCAATTAATGAGGTTTTGTGGATCTGTTGTTGCTTCCCAGTTTTTTACCTTAATACTCTTTTATAGAGTATTCATTGAACATCAACAGTGGTCTGATTTTTAAAATTGTGCATATAAGCTATTGAAGAATAAATACAGGGTTATTCAAAAAGAATGGTGCAAAACTAAACTCTTGGTATAGTACGCCCGTTTCCGTTATTTAAAACAACTGATTGTCACACCAATGGAAAGGGCATGTTTATAAGTTTATTTTGATAGGGTTATGTTTTATCTTATTTGATTAATTGAGTATCAAGAAGCCTAATAAGATGAAAAAGTGTAAAAAGAAGTTAAATTTGACAGACGGTTTTTTTTTTTTTATTTGTAAGTATATTTAAATTTATACTACCAAACGAAAATAGCTGTACCCAATATAATAAACCAAGAAGTACGTTTTATTATAATTTTATGTTTTATTCGCAGAGCAAGCAATGTTTTGTAAGTTACTTGTTATACCCGGTAGAAAATATTAACTTTTTAACTTACGATTGCTTACTACTTAATATCTCAAACGTACGTTTGGTGAATTAATTTATTTATACGGTATTCATAATGTTTAAAAGAAATGAAAATAATGACATGCAGAATGGCTGTTAAAATGCAAGAAGTACATATACAGTTACAAGATGATGTAAGAATTAATAATAGTGAAAACCTAACATGTTTCTTTTTTTGCTAAGCGGCTTATGTAACTAATTGTAAATACTGACATAAAATTTGACCTAAGATAGGGTGAAAGAACAATTAATATTTTTGTATTTTGGCAAATTTTTATTGTGCAAAAACATTGCAAATTCAATTAGTTGACAACAATTAGATAACAAATAATTTAAATTAAGAGATAATGCAGATCAGACAAAGAATCATATTTTTGGATAGAACAACGTTTTAGACAACTTTAAGTGGAATATAAAACCGTTAATAACCTCTGTCTTGTAAACACTGAGTATAAAAACAATATTGTAGGATGTACGGATATAAAATGCACCTGCTGTCTTCTGTTGCCGATTGCCGGCGAGTTCGGGTCGACTCTTATTCCTTCCATTACGAAAACGTGATATTGGCTATTGATATTTGTATACTTCTCTTTTTACACAAATACTTTGAGGAAAACGATTGATTTTATATAAATCTAGTTGTATATTAGATAAATTATTGTTTTCTCGTGTCCATTTGAACAGTTTTTTTTCTTAAGAGCTGTCACAATTCGAATATAAATTTTAACAGATAATGGTAACATTTGTTAACAAAATATAAACGTTAAGTGTAATTGGTGTAATAAATAGTTTGCCAATAGGTATGTAAAATAAAATAAAATATACAAAATAGCATCGAAGGTTTATGCCACTTGAACTCATAAATGCTCTTTTTGTGTTGTTGTTTTTTATCCATTACCAATAATATGTCTTGATTGCAATTATTGTTACAGTCATACTGTAGGGTTTGTAAATACATTTATTCTTATCAGCTAAAATTACCGTCTAAGTCTTTGAAAGCATGTTTAATTAATTTCAAGTATAGAAATATTTATTGATTAAGGGTAAATAACTCTTAAGAATTTTGGAAACAACTTCATTCTTTTGCTTCAAAAAGTAGCCGAATGTCTTTCTTGAGAAATCATCAGTGAGAGTTAGTAAATATTGAGCTCCTCCATGCGAAGTAACATTGACTGGGCCGCATAAGTCAGAATGCACTAATCCTAAAATTTCTGCAGCACGAGTTCCTTTCTTCTTTTTAGAATAAGGAGTTGTAGTTTGCTTACCTTGTATGCAAGAAATACAGGGTGAACCTTGACCAGAATATGACATACCAGTTGACATTTTGTCCTTCAATAATTGCATGGATTCCCGACTTAAATGAGCAAGACGACGGTGCCATAGATCTTCTGTGTCTTTACTATTTCCCGCAAAGTTGCTTGACATTTGGTTATCAGGATCAATGTCCAACTTTTAAAGACCATCCACATTTGTGGCATGAGCTACAGGTTGACCCGATACATACAGTCCTTCTGTTTGTATACATAACACCCGTCTTCAGAAAAAAACCATTGTTAGACCTTTATTTACCATTCGACTAACAGAAAGCAAATTTAAACTTAAATTAGGTACATAGACAACATCAGTAACTTTCCTCTCAACAGACTCTATCATGACTGTTGCTTCTACTTGACCTTCACATTTCAGCTTTTCATTGTTGGCCACAATGACATCCATACCAGTTTTGTTATACTTTTGGTATTTTTGAAGTAAATCTCTCTGACCTGTCATGTGATTCGTACAAGCTGAATCAAGATACCAGCAATCAGCACTAGTTTTGGCTGCTAATGCCTATACAGGGTGTCCCGGAACTCTCTACCAATATTTTAGGGCATTGTTCCTGGGTAAAAAACATATCTAAATATCATATTTAAATTGTCCGGAAGTCCTTATTTACTCAGATAGCCGCCATTTAGTTTTTTTCACTTATTAATTTTTTTCTGAAGATTGGTTAAACATACGAAGTTGAAACTTTGCACAAACATTTACGACAACTAGACAAAGCTACAAAAAAATTATGACGATTTTTCAAATTCATAAAACAAAATGGCGGCTGTTTAAAATTTTGTTTCTTAAATTACTCGAAAACCGTTGATTAAGTCCTAGCGTCCAAGGATGTAAGGATCAAATACCCCCGCTGCAGCAAACCTGCCGTCCAAGCGAATTTCCATTTGGCTGAATTGATTTTCAATTGATCTATTTAAATAACATTAGGTTTAACGAGTACCTAGGTTTGCTGCTTCAAGGAAACTAATAAAGTGTGTATTTTAAGTAAAATAATTATGTTTAGTATAAATGAATATATTTGCCAAGTTTGATCAAAAGATATCCATAAACAAGCAAACTACAACATTTTACAATAATCTCCATAAGAATAACATGGGAATTTTAAATTTACCATTTTTTTAGTTTTCTCCGTAACCAATAACCCTACAAAAACACTTTGATATACTGAATTGTTTGTTTTTTTAAGCTCTTTAAGAAGGTTTAGAGATAAATTGGGAAATTTTGTGTTTTGAGGGTCAAAAGTGAGAAAAACCAATTTTTACCCCATAAACCCCCCATAAAACCCTGCTCCCACGGTCCGATCATGCTGGATCGCGAACCCATTCAAGTTTATCCCACCTTACACCTTCAAACAAAATTTCATCAAAATCGGATAAAAATTACTCAAGTTATCGTGTTCACGGACACATATATATATATATATATATATATACATATATAAAAATTTGAACGAATGGTGTTTTTGGCCTCTGGGGACATCAAAATGAAAAAGTAAATCGGTCCCGGGCCTAAGTCTTACCATGAGACCTACGGTAATAGCTACTTCCCTATAGGGAAATTCGCTAAAAGGACTATAGTAGGTAGTGTTTTGATATGAGTAAACTATTAAGTTAGTTAGCTCTTCGTTTTACGAAACAAGCCTGAAACAAGGACAATAATTGAAGGTATTCACCAACCCAATCGATCATTTAGAAAGATAATTGCAATTACCATTCCTGAACCTCGAGCTAATTGACAAATTGGTTTCATTGTTGACAGAAAACAGCTGTACCAATAAAACTTAATGCTTCTCCAAATCATAAAATGTTGTCAATATGTCGATGTAAATGAAGCCATAAACTATCGTTTAACGCAGTTAAAGTTTTTTTTTGTTTTTACATATTTTTTTACTTCTATGTCTATTTTTTACTTTAAATACAATGTAATATTTTTGTTCAAATAGGTTAACTAATCTAAAAAAAACATTGTACTAATTATAGCTTGTAGTATTTGCTAATTCCTGCAAGCATTCTAACTTTTTAGAACTATAAGCATGGATATATATCTACATATTTTAGTCATAATAATATTCTTATAACCAACTAAACCAATGATGGTAGACAAGTTTTCAGGAATTACTTCATATTTAGATTCACTATGGATAGAATTTACTTTCAGAAATTGTAAAGCGATTGTTCTTACACAAACGTGATTCGTCTTATTGAAACTAATTATCGTATTGGTTTTAGTAAAGGAAGTTATTTTTTGCTCTAAATCTTTATTATCATGTTTTTAAGTAGCACAGACTACAAACCATAATTTCTTAAAATGTTAACAAAGCTAAAAGTTATTGGTGACTATCAATATTTGAACCCAAGCCTTCTGTCAGAATCCCTTGCCCTAAACACCTAAAAGCCGCAAAACGAACGGTGTAGGCATTAGAGCCCGATGTATTGATATATCCATCATAATATTTCTGCTTTAAACAATTCCCACTTTTTCCAATATTGATATCAGATAAATCTTGTTGCAAAGTGTCACAGAAACAGTTTTCCACATGCTTGACATAGCAAATTATATTTTTCAAATACGAACGATGCAAATGCGGCAGATTTTCCTCTTTCCCTCGAGCGTTACATTTCACATTTTTTTTATAAATAAACCGGGCAACAAATAAACCGAGCGGCAATTCATTATTGGCATCAGTCCGGACACGCTGCTGCGAAATACAACTGAGAGAAAATATTCTGGCTGATATAAAACGCCGGAATATTTACATTGTGTTTCTTTTATACTCTTTGTATGAATTTAATTTTTTTTATAAATCGATGGAAACGATTTTTATTCCAAACGTGCATTTGGTTCCCAACTAATTGCTAGATACACCTTTTCAAATGTGTAATGTAATAAGATCCGGTGTTTTCAGGATAATGATTCAGTGTTTGATCATTTTAAAGCTGGATTATACTTAACATGTAGTTTTAAGAGTTTTTAGCTTATATCCTTGAATACGTGATAGGTACATGTATTCCATTAGGGCAATCTACCTGGTGCATTTAAGGATTATTCGAATGGGTATGTGTTAACGTATAGTGGTGAAAATGTTTGTTATAAATCCAGATCCATTGACTTTTCAAACGTAGGACTAAATCGGGAACGAGTGTGACTATTTAACTGGTCCTGCCATAAAAATAATTTTTCATAAAAATGATTGCTCTAAAGTAGAATACCCCCGTCGCAGTAAACCTGCAGACTAAGCAGTTCTCATTTGCCTTATTTGATTTTCAATTAAATCTATGCTATTTAAATATTATTAGGTTTAACAAGTACCTAGTTTTTGCCTGTACTCGAATAATATACTCGTATACTACCTAGCAGGTAGTAAAGTGATTTTAGTAAAAGATTAATAGCTTCAAAGTATAAAATAAATAAATTGGCCAAGTTTGGTCAAAAATCCATAAACAAGGAAACTACAACAGTTTACTTATTCTCCATAAGAATAACAAGGAATTATAAATTTAAAAAATTTGGAATCTTCTCTGTAACAGATAAAAATACCAAAAACCTTCAATATACTCAATTATTTGGTTTTCTATGCTCTTTAAAAATTGTTTAAATAGAAATTGGGCAACTTTATGTTTTTTTGGAGGGTAAAATTTAGAAAACCCCATTTTTACCCATAAACCCCCCCCCCCCCCATTAATGCCCTTTTCCCATGGTCCAATTTTGCTGGTTCATGAACTCATAAGAGTTTATCCCGACCTACACATTCAAGCCAAATTTCATAAACATTGGACTTAAAATTACTCAAGGACGTATACATAGATACAAATTTGAACGAATTGTGTTTTTGGCTTCTAGGGACATCGAAATGGAAAAGTATATCAGTTTTGGCCCTAGGTCTCATACTACCAGTCTTATACTACCATGCCACGGTAGTAGCAGTCTACGGGAATAGCTACTTCCCTATAGAGAATTTCGCTAAAAACAAAAAATGGCCCCCCAAATTCTTCACCTGTTGATGAAAGACACCAATATGTAAATGAACATAAAACTCTTTCAACACATTTTTATGAATGAACTCTCCCCATTTTTCAAAAAATGTAGAACATTGGTAAAAAACTAGACATATTTTAAACCTTATCGTCAGACTAGTATGTTTTAATGAGTTGATTTTGTAAAAAATACATATATTGATTGATTGTTTCGATAATATTGTGCAGTGGTTGGTGACTCAATTGGTAACGCAACGGACTGAAATCAAGGCAGTAATGTCATGGGTTCGCACCCCTCTTCTTCCACATAAAATATAACCTACAATGTATTTCTGCTTGTACCTACTAATCCCTTTCTTTGCTTGATATGTCCCAAGAACATCTTGCTTATTGCCTAAGGTCTTTAAGGACGGACAAACTGAAAGTAAATAAATGCCGCTTATAAAAAAATTTCCTTAAAGAAAACATTCGGTCCTAGTTATTTGTGTAATTGGTCACATCCCAGATAAATATAACATTAACATTGTCCTGTATCTTGTCCACATTCACACACACGTTGTGGTGCTACACAGGGTTTATTGATGTTTGGAGGTTACAATTTCATTAGTGGTCAGTTCCAGTCCACCTGACCTGTGAGTGACATGGACAACAAAGGCTGTTTTACCGGACCAACCTTGTTACTAGCTTCATCATTTTATTTGGGACTTTAATTGGCCTCTTAAATTAAAGTGGTGCAAATACATACAGCATAGAAACACAATAATTGAACAAAAATATTTGAAAGTTTTACTTAAATGAAATCCTTGAAACTTAAATAACTTAGATAGACAACACAATAGATAGACAAACAAATATATTTCCAGGAAAACTCAAATGATTATCTTATTACTGTAATAATTTCAGATAATTTATTCATTATAAGGTCCCTTCATGAACGTACTATCAACAAACTGATTGTTCCTATCAGTTGTATATAGGAATACCTGACATTCTTACGGAAACAATTTATATCTAGTACAAAGATCCTGCAAAGATTTCGCCTATTGGGTCTGATGATGATTGGAGTGTCCAATCGAAAACGATCACCATTTACCATCTTTATTGTATATTAACCGTCTTGTGAGTAACAGTACAAGCGTAAATATATATTTTACAAGACGTTGTTATAAGACGTTATTTACTTTCCGTACAAAGATACATCAGGCAATAGACAAACACTTAGAATAAATAACTACCAGTATATATAAAATTCTAGATCTTTATCCCAAACAAAAAAACATCCGCTTCTATGTTTTCCGCTTGGTTTGTGCTTTTTCATACTTATGCATTATAGATAGTTAATATTAGGCCTACTTACATTTAATATTCTTTTTTTTCCATTATTCAAACTTTTGCATTTTACATTTTATGAAATGAAATTAACGAATGAATGAAATATACGTTTATTTCTACATAATTTATACAGAAAGAAACTTACTTTTTAATACAAAATATAATCCCAATTACAAAATATAAACTAAGGCTAAGAATAAAAAAGAACATTTCTGTATTAATTAATTTGACGATTTTATGAAATTCAGTAGACATAGGCAGGTGCTGCCTGTGCGTCTGCTGGGTTGCTATTTAATAATTATCAGTAGGTTACCAAATCATAATGGAATTATTATACAAAAGAGATTAATAAATGGAATGACTGTTGCTTCAAGAGTTATTAGTTTAGGGAAAGAGATTTATAAATGCGTTAAAATATAATGATAAACTAGAATAAATACAGTTCTTTTATATTTGCTTTTATATTTTATATTTATTTATATTTTATATTTGCCTATTCGTATTATTCGGTTATAAAGAATTTCAATTCTGATATAAAATGTTGACTACTCTAGGATAAAGATAATGTCGATATTTCAAATTACAAACATGTGTTTTAAACAAATATATTTCACCGTTTAGTTGTTCAACCTTAAACGTATTCCCGTAATATCTGTCAAGTAGAAGAACACCAAATCATCAAAGTAAAAAAACAAAAAACACCAAACATCTGAATCTTCTAAAAAAGTTTATTTTCATTTAGTTGAATTACTAATATTGGTAACTTCACACTACGCAGTGTGGTTTTGCTACAATATAGTTTATGCAATAATTCACAACGACATATGGCAGCAACATTGAACATGACACATGATAAATTTTGCCAAACCTAAGGACAATTTCACAGTAGGCATGGACTGTGACACGGTACCCTGAATATATCATTTCATTATATGTCATGATAAACTGTACCACGGTCATGTTGGAGTAAATCTGTCCCGGGTCTCGCCGTGCCACCTAGCGATAACAGCTTATTTTTAATACAGGATGTTCACTTAAATAAAATAAAATTATTTAATCGAATCCATCATCTAAATTGATAAAATGCATAAAATATTAAGTTAATTATGATTAAATAGATCAATTTCCTTTAAAAATAGTAATTCATTTTAGTTTCATCTTATGTTCATAAACAAAATAATTGTCCTTCTTGTATGGTATCAACCTCCTTTAATTAATAAGGATTATGAAAAGTATTGGACAAGATTGTGGTGTAGGGTGGTTTTAAATTCGTCTAGTTTGAGAAACAGAACAATACTTTAGTTAACGTTTAATATAAAAATAGCAATGTTTATTTAGTGAGCGAGTGTTTCAGCAATTTCTCTGACCTTTTTAAAGCCGAAATGTACCATATATACAGCCAGTCATATTATAATCTAGTTTCAGTATTCGTTACATCGAACGAGATGAATGCAGAGTAATTCCCCAAAGCTAGTTATGTCGTGGTTAGCATTTCAAAGTTAACAACACTCTAGTGTAACAACCTCTAAAATGTATTAACTTAGTTTCCAGAACTATTATGAGCTTCTCCATATTGCTAACTAATTTTCAAACCTTGTTTAATTTTCCATCACAAACCTGGTTTTATCCACATCATATTGTTGTTTAAATACTACATCGAGAATGAGTTTTTATTAACATCCATCTATGAAGTATTTAAGTAAAATAGAATATTAATTTAAATGGAGTAAAATAAACGGTATCATTTCTAATCGGTACTAAAGCATAAAGAGATCCGTAAAGTGGATAACTGGCGGTTCATTTAATTTCAAACCGACTCATAAAGGTATGAAAAATACAAAACACAATGTTTTAGGCGACGAGCTGTAGAGATAACAAACTAGCGTTTTTATGCCTCAAACTGCAATTTGTTGCAAAACCATCTGAATTGTTTGATACCTTTTATGTATATTTTATTATAAAATGTTTTACTATTTAACTTTCATTTATTCCTAACACTATACCTATTATAGGGGATAAATTGTTTCTTGCATTACAAATTTTAAACGAAAACGTCTGGTGACAAATATATTTACTTGTCAACAAATATTGTAATTTGTATTACTGAACAGCCTGTACATTGTGATTTTACAGGGTATAAACGGGAGTTTCCACTTAAGAGTATGTTCTCATGACCTGAAATCTTGATACTTTAGTTTTCCAGATATGAGAGAACCTATAGCAAGGCAACAAACCCCTGTTCATGACAATGCCATACAAACTTAACTGACACATTACAAATAACAATACACATACACAAATGCCCAACCTGAGTTGGAATACACTACAGAGAGTAGCAGTCAAAAATATGCGCTTTATAGCAGTCAAGTCATGATACAACATGCTAATAATAACCAATCACAAAACACTATAGTCTATAAAAGGTGTAGGGTAAACAGTTCACACAATGGAACTAGTCGCACAGTTCATAATAACTTCAACATCTTTTTGTAGACAGCTAGAAGCATTTGGTAATTGGAAGGACTTGAACCTGGGACTTTGGGACAAAGTACTGCTCTCTAACAACTAGACTTACTAGACCAAGGGATATCCTTGCATTTTGAACGCACAATGATTTTTTAGACCCTCCAAACACCCCCCTTATTATATCGAGCATATTATTGGTTATAATTCATAACCGGAATCAATAATATTTACTATGCGTTATGATTAATAGATATTTATGTTACAGGAGAAGAAATATATTCTGTTAATGCAATCAATTCATTTGTCCAGAAAAACAACGACGCATATTACAAAGCCAAATCAATAATAGTAACATATGTTTTTATAGAAATTTAAACATAAGCTTAAAGCATAACAAAGCTGACGTAATCAGCTGTTTACATTTGCATCACAAATCCGATGTGAGCGGATTTGTGTCAGTATTTGTGATTAGTTGCTTTGGTGATCATTGGATTCCAGTGGTTAGATCAGTGGTTTGTAATTGCATAGATAGCATTACACTTCATTACAACAATGATTGGCATTTAAATCCTTACAGAGATGAAGCGAAGTATGATATAATATTCGACGTAAGAGTTTGAAATGGTTTTAATAGCAAAATTACGTAACTGATTTTATTATTTTTTTTAGAACTTGGTAACATATTTAAACCTTGAATCATTCCATACACATGAGCCTTAAGGATGGTTGAGGTACGTAGGACTATCAAGCAAATAGCATTATAGTACGAAATGAAACTTTACTGATGCAATTTTGAGTAGCTTCGCGACACGGACCACAACATCGTTGCGTTGTTTTCGTGTTAAGTCACACTACATTCCTTTAAACGCTATCATCTTCAAATTAAATCATCCAAAAATAGCTAGAGCCTAATCCAAATTAAATCGTAGTTTTTTTATAAGTTTTGCTTTAAGTATTTAAGTTACATAGTATACAAATACAGCCCGGTTTTCTCTATTTTGCAAAGTAAAATATGACTTTTCAATTATCGTTCCCAGGTGATTATCAACATTTTAAAGTTTTACAAGAATTAATCGTAAGCCACATGGTGATAATTAACTGTTATAAGTACTTTTGATGAGCGTTAATTATTAAGCTTCATTAACTTGAATACTTTTCTGTCAACAGATCAAATTATTGGAATAAATACAGTTATAAACTGATTGCATAACTTTTACTGCATCTTAATTGCTCACCACAACATAGCTAAAATGCAATTAAGGTAAATTTTAAATCTAAAATATTAATTATGTCTTTTTATGTGGACATATTTTTGTATTACTAAATACGTCCATTTAATTCCCTATTCAATATCATAAATTAAAAGTCCAACACTCAATGACAGCTGGGTTCAGATTATAATAATCGAAAAGCTGAAGATTATATCAGGATTGAACGAATTACCTGATTACCAGATGAGCAATATTCCTGCTCAATTTCCCAAGTCCCTAATACACGATTTTGACTATTTTTAAATAATGTATAATGTGTATTTTTGCCATATTTTTTGGTAACATAAGCTGCGAAATGATTTCTGTAAACAGTTCAAGTTTCTTTTTTAAAGTCAACCTATATAAAGAATAAAATAATATATATGATATTTAACATCCCCAATAGAATAGCAAAATTACGAAATATGTCAATTTTTTTATCTTTTTTGCTGTTTTCTTTTAAGTAAACACAATTAAAGAGGGTTCCACGTATATGAACTAAATACGAATAGACTTGTATTAAAACTAACACCTTGGCTTTTATTATTATGGGGTTCAGTATTTTCATTATTTCGTTGGCATTCTCTTAAGCTATTTTCCTTTCATTCTACATAATGAAAATAAACAAAAACAAAGCATAAAAATAATGTTAACCAAAAGAGTTTATTAAAAATATTTCAAATGGAAATTATTCTTTAGTGTATTTGCAAAGGATATGACTGTGGTACAAACCAGTAATACACCATCAGTGGTAGTAAGTGATCCTTCGATATTATAACAGATAATTAATGCCCAACTGTTAATATTGGCTAAGGGACTGTCAAATAATGACGTCATTGATAATAGACACTTAGACAATCAGCTGATCGTATGACAATCCAGCAATCACTTAACCAAATGACACATTTGCTTACCAAGGTATTCCGTTTAGTATTCGACATTTCATGTTTTGGATTAGTGTTTTAGGTTTGGTGTGAATGCTGTATGTTTGTATTGTTTGCTCATTTGGTCATATAGAAATATATTTATATGTATTTAATCGTTATGCATAAGTAAAAAAATCGCAATTTAAAGTTAACATACATACATACACGAAATACATAGCACAAATTGGGCTGCAAATTCAAGTATAAGAAGATAGTGATCTCTGTATTAGATATATTGTTAGCTTATTTTTATGAAAGAAATGCAATGCTAAAATAACTACCAAATAAATGAAAATATAATTTTACTAAAATTAGACAAAAAATAAAAAATAAAAATTATTAAAAAAGTATGATAATAAATATTTAAGGCAAACATAACATTTTTGTACTTAATACAAGTTTTAATGAAAATTCACATCGTAACCTTCTTCATACCTTATACCCAGAGGCTCCTCTACTGAGATCTTGTGGAATCCTATCTAGAGTACTGTATACTTGTGTGATCACCTCACTAAAGTGACCTTAAATCTTCCTTATATGAAGTTCAATGCTGTATTCAACCTGATTGGGTTGAAGATCCTAAAAGTCCTTCTACATAAGAATTTTAAAGTAAGAAACTTAAACTTCTTCAATATCTAGATGGAAAGGCACTACAGATTATTAACTCTAAAGATCTGGTAGGCTACTATGTGAGATATATGCCTTTGGCAGTTTATCTAGTTTGTTTTCGAATTCTATTTTAAATTTTCTCGATATGTGCAAAGTATCTTCTACTTAACGCAGCAAGCCAACTTAACTATAAAGTCTGCAAATTTACGTATTTATACGCAGGTGGTGACAGATATTTGCTTGTCGTAAAACTCGTGGTTTGGAAAAAGGTTCTTTTTAACTAAATGGTTTCGTAATTACATTAGAAGACATGTAAAATTTTACGAATTAATTTAGTAAAAGAACAAAAATTAAAATTAGACTACTGAGTACTGTTCTTAAGGTCCATTCCAAACCCCCATAGTTAAACTCAGAAACAGTCAGTAGCTAAATCAGAGCATCGTATGGTTTTCGCGAAGGGTGATTTCAAAGGCTGAGACTGTTCTCTACACCTAGGAAATCTTAGCTGTTTGTTTTCCATTTTTTTGTTTTGACTTGGATGACTCTGATGTAAGATAAGACACATTACTTAGCAAATTACTTTACGTAATTGACAATATTTATAGCTGGGTCTGAAGGATGGAAGCTCATAATATTAACCACTAGATTTACCGTGACACTCCCCAGTAGCTAGAAAAATATATTTGACAGGAACGTTATCACAGGTAATATTGCATGGTGAGATTTAATATTAATACTGTATATTCTTATTAGTTATCTTTTGTGCTTTGACATAAGAATTTTGTATAAATGTGTGCAAAAGTATATTTGTTAAAGGACAAATCTTTAACATTAAGTGCTGTACATATATAAACATTTACCAAAACACAGAAGATAATTAGATTGATCAGGGTAACAAAAGATTCATGATGATAAACGAAACCAAATACAGGTTGTTAATTAACGTAACGGTTTATGCGGCTTCGTTAAAGTTTTGAAATGCTTTAATAAAACGAAGGAGGATGAAAAGTTAAGGGAAAGCAAATAAAAATGTTTCACTATCTCCAATGAAACACTATCATCAAAGTATTACTCATTAGACAACCACATTGTTGAATACTTCATAGAGTTTGTAACCAAAGTATTCCTTTGCATGTTACAACCAACCGATAGCTTATGACACATATAATTAGCATGTCATTCAAGCAGTAACAATGTCATAGAGTACAAAGCAATTACATAGAGTAATTAATACTCTAACCTCACGTTCGACGTTGGACTTAATAACGTGAATGTAAAACTAGTTTGTCTAAATCGTTTGGTTGTACAAATAAGAGAAAGTACAGCTTTATGTACTTATTGCTTATCACTAACATATTCCAACATGTTTATCACAATGCAGTAAAGAAAGAATATTTCATTTCTGGCTCACCGAAAATATCATTTATAAATCAAAATCGTTTTGGGTTTTAAAAGGGTGACAGTCTAACTTTGAATATTAAAATAACTATAATAATTTAGATTATCTGTGGTACAACATACAAAAAGGATAAAATATTTGGTATTGTCCAAATGATACTTAAAATTAATGGAAATTGAGGTGTTGCTTAATGGAAGAAATGTATGGAATTGACACTTTCTTGTACAAAGTAGGTGCATTGGAGCTCACAGTACATTGTAGATCGTGGACTATTATTCGTCATACGTATACAGGGTAATCAAGATGGAAGACGCCCATTGAAAATGGAAATAAAACAGTATCTCTTAAATATTTCAGAGAACTAAAACATTGTGTACTTTATGGCATTTATTAACCTTTTTCATAAATATAAAATGTATATTTGAGTATGATACGCTTAAAATGAATCGTCATCAGATTCAAACTTAATTAAAGTTTTAAAAAATGTTAAATAAAATAATTGGTTTAAAGATTAATAAAGCATATCATTAAAGGGCACATATATGTTGAATGGTAAAAACTATTGAGACAATTGTCAAATGAAGTTGATCATTTTCAACTGGTTTGAGTTTCAATATATGCATAAATGAATAAACAAACATATAGTTTCAAAGTCACTGTATCACTGAAACAATTATTTTACACGAAGTTTTGTGTTTTAAGCATTTGCAGAGGACACTTTTGACCTTAACCGATTAATTATAATTAAAATACATTGAATTCGATGTAGGTTTTGTTCCAAAAAGTTATTATTAAACTATTAAATTAATACGAATCTAGTAATTAAATTGCAAGGCAGTCTTTGTTTAAATGTAGCACCCCCACTGATTGTAATTAAATGTATACAGTCAATGCGACAGTTATTCCGTTTTATGGCTACACATAAATTGTATAGGGGGAGGGAAACATGACAACACTAGGTTTAGAATAAACTAAAGATGAATCTACCGATCAAAAAAGCTATGTTGTACAGTATGATTTTGACTCAAAAACATTTACATGTAAAACTTTCAAAGATATTAGAAGACTTTGTACAATGTATTCTCTAGTGTGCTCTACAGTTAAAGCAGACATTTACTCATTGTTTTACATGTAATAAACTAAATATAAATGCAGAGTGAGTTTGAAATAGAGTTAGAAGGCATATGGAAACTCTTTTACTGACTGTTTCTGAGATTAGCTGCATCTTTAACTATGAGAAAACATGCATGCTCAAATAGAGATTGTTCTGATTTATACCTATGAATTTGTTCACTCAGGAAACGAACAGTTGCTTAATTACCAGGCGAGTATTATAAACAATCATAAACCTCATATACGTTTATTTTAATCCTTAATACAACTTTTTTTTATTGTGGAAAAATGAATACTAATCAATAGGCATAATAGGTTTCCATGACTTCAAAAAGGTACATGAAAGTTTCTTGCACATTCTGTTGTACAACCTATACCAGGAAACTAGTTCAAAGTTAAAAATATATTTTAATCGTTGAATACAAACATAAAAACTAGCTAGATGAACCAAAATAACGTTAAATTTAATATAGGTGGAGGGAACGTATACGTACCATGTTGAACGGTGCTGAATTGTGGTTATACAGTCCAGATTCAAATGAACAAGCACTATTCAAAGTGAGGGTCTTTTGCATTTTCCCTGAGGCATCAAACTTCATCAAAGGGCCTCTATTCCTTTGTAATCGGATCACGAATACAATATAAGGAGATGAATTTTAGTGGTCCGTCCATAAAATTATGAATTATCATACCTTTGAAACGTTAGCTTTGAAATAAATGATTAGTCTATTTTGCATTGTCTTTATGTTACAATGATGTTACTTGAGCTCTCAAAAGTTAAGGTTTGGATTGATACGTATTTACAATTGTAAAGGGGTATGTTTTTCTTACATTTACGCATAAATGTTTATAACTTTCAGATTGTAAACGGAAAACTACTAAGAATACTCCTTTATTGCGTAAAAGAACGTTGCTTCCTGCAGTTGTTGTCCATAATACCAAATATGAACACTTAAACAGCGTGGGACTGTTTTAAGAGGATCCAGAATTTTATCTGCATACTTTTGCTATAGAAACAGCAACTTCACTTAATATTTAAATCTAAAATATTATTTCGTTTAACTGGAAACAAATGAAAAACTGTGTAAGAAACATGTTTGTTAAAGTAAATACTTAACTATCATCTGCTGTTATGAAATTAGCTATAGTTTGATTCAAAGTCCCTGTTAAAAGTTAAAAACTCACATTAATTTATTATTTAAAAGGTGCGACAAAATAACAAATATGGTCACACAAACCTTCCAGTAAAACAAGTTTTAGTTTTGACAATTTATTTCAAACAATTTTAATTGAATGGTTTAACAAGATAATCTATGGTTTAATAAATATGAGTCCTAGGTTCAGTCATTTTTAAACTCCTTGAATTGTCTACTTCAAAACAAAAAGATTCCTTATATTACACGATTTTGGGTTGGTCGAATACTTTTCTTTGGCACAGGCTGCATTGTTTACGACCAAAATGAAAATTATTAAACAAATATTCGTACGAATTATTTCCTGAAAGCATAATAAACGTTCTATTATAGTTAAATGTTGATATGATCAGTAAAAAATGGGCTAAAATTAATTTTATGAATAGCAAACGCTGATAATGAAAGACATAAAATATTTATAATTATAATTATTTTTTAATCCATCCAGATTACGTGGTGGTTTATGCTACATTTGTTCACAAACGTAGAATTCTTTCAGCATAGTTTTAACATACAATCCTTATTGATTGTGTCACATTTATGATTATACTTTGTTGAGAATACAGTGAAGTTACCATAACGTGTCTGGTTTGATAAAGCACCATTATTAATTTACAATGATACAAATGAACCTCTCACCGTTCCTAAAGGCATCGTGTATAAAGGGTATGGGCCATTAGCTGCCAAAACTGAATCTAATGGCTGATCGGTAAACCTATTTAGCTGTTGCCAAAAGCACCACACAACATCGCTTCTATGTTGATTGAATCTTCTCTTTACAGTAAAAGATAAAATTACCTACTTTGTAACTGTAATTTTATCTTTGAATAGTTACCGCTATTTAATTTTGGAACTGAGTTAACACTCAGTAGATAACTTTAATTAAACCAAAATACGTTAATTAATTATTTAAATGGTTTAGATATGAGAAATGATTTATATATGCAGAAGATCTGTATAGTTGAAATAATATAAATATAAATAATAATAAATACAGGGTTAGTAAAAAGTCTGGAGACCCCCTTAATTTTGTAACGGCCCTTACTAGAAAGACTAAACTCGGCACACCTTTATGGCATGTTATGAAGTACTTTTTGGGCATAACTGCCACTTGGTGTACATCCCCTACATGGGGGATTTTGGGGGAAACTTACCCTTTTCAAATAGTAAGACCCATCGAGTGACCCCTCATTTTGAAGGTCCTAATAAAAGGAAACTAACAACGCAAACTAGACGTCTCTATCTTAACACAGTAAAAAATTGCAGCTGATTGAAATCTTTAGAAATCAGAATTAACTTGCAATTTTATATTATCCATTAACATTTGCAAAGGTATAGAGTTAAATGAAAATGCGACAAAAACTGTTTCAGGAATTTTGGTTTATTAACACTAAAAAATATGCACTAGTTTTTTTCCGTGTGCGTATGCAAATAGAACGTCAGAACCCTTGGGGCTGTGTTGTGGTACGGAAATCTACTTAAAGGTTGATGAAAGCATTGGCGAACACAAGCTGTGGTGATTGACGATACAAATTGCATGACAAAACTGATAGTTTATTGATACGCGGTGCAGGATACGTGTAACTGTTGAGCACAATGTTGCTACAAGAGACTAGCTGGTCAACATCGACAGTTTGTTGATATGTAGACACTTCATGTAGTAGATATTGATCAAAATGTTTGATAATATCGATAATTAGTTAATATGTTGTAAAGGCAACGCAAGTAAATTTTGATCAAAATTATACCACAAGAGACAAGTTTGTCAATAACGATAGATTTAAACGAACTCTAGGTTACAGGTTACTGATCAAAATGTTGCTACAAAAACTTGATACTCAATACAGTCACAGTTCACGAAACTACGTATACTGATAAAGTAGTTTGGTAAAGCAATACTTTCATCAACATCTATAAATATAATGAAAATATAAATATACGAACTCAAACAAACTGTTTTGTTCATCGTAATGTTACTGAGAGAGACTGAGTTGTTTATATTTATTATATATTTATACATGAATTTTATGACAAAACCTTCTATATATTTCCTTGCTCTACTTTCTGTATCAATGTTCATGATCTTTCTAATGTTTCCACCCCAAAGCTTATGTAACAACTATCCTCTATTGCGAGTCAAAGTCCATTGACTGGTAAATATTGTAGTTATATACTTGCTAGCAAATATTGTTAACATTTTCAGCATAATAAAAAAATAAAGAAAAACCATTTTTTGCTGATAAATATTCTATAAAAAAAAACAGGCAAAATATTACAAATCAATTTATTAACAACATCATTATGACTTGACATACATATGTAAAAATTGATACTTTACTTCACAAATAATAATACCTTACTATCGTACATCTGCAGTTTTCCTGTTATCCATTATTTATTGTGACACATGCTCTGTAATCTTGGGTATTATACGTACCAAAACGTGATGGATCCGTAATTCTTAGGATAAGGCTTTAGGATAACATAAAAGAAGCAAATATCACGTTTTACCTCTCTTGTATTTTCAACTTCGACATTGTGCGTGCTTGATAGATCATTGAGTGTTTTATTTGGGTTTATTACCTTTAAGTTTATTGAGCATTGAGTTTATTATTTTATTAACAGTTCGGCAGGTGGAGTTGACTAGTATTAGATTATGGAGGTAGCACGAAAATAGTTTAACTAGACTTTAAAAACCATAATCAACGTTTCTTGAAGAAAGATACTCACACACTTGGTTATTGCTGATCTCAAATTATTATTTTTCGAATGATTAAGAATTTGTATAAAAACAACTTACCTTCCCTCACAATATAAATACAATATAAAAGCATTTGCTCTTTAATCTAGTGTACGATGCTCATGCTTTTAAATAGTTTGATCTAGAGTAGCTTTTGGACAGAGAACGCTGGTTCTAATTTATCTTAATAAAACGTTTAGGTAAATTGATTTGAACAACCAAACATTATCACGTTGAACATTTAGTGGCCTCTAATGGTAATCACCTTACACGATAGACATACCTTGGATATCTACATTAATGAACCTGGTTTATAACTCATCTTATATAAATTGACTCGCCTTTGGCCCCAGGCCCCCTTTTTTGGTTGGGGGTAAATGAGCCACGGGGGACAGGGCGCAAGACCTACAATCGGGCCATATTTCAGACATCCAGTTAATCTAGAAATGGGTAAACGTGATTTAGACTTATGCACCTGTAAGAATAACATTGGGGCGGGGGAGGATATAATATTAGGGAGGGGGGGGTTGGAAATACGATAGGGGGGTAAAACTTTAAGTAAACCAGAGTATATACAATAGTATATACCAGAGTTTTGTTTTGGAAACTTAGGTTACAAATGATAATCGTAACAGGAAAAGATCCAGACTTAAAGAAATTGAGCCGTGGATCGTAGAATGGCCAAGCTTGTCGTGCGATTGCGATGGGATTCTTTAAGCCATCCTTATCCTCTCCATCCCTTAAAGAAAACATAGGACAAAAATACAGCATGAAAAAATATTGGACCTGTCTGAATTTAAAACTAATGGTTTTTTTTACTGGCTATATTAAACTGGATTTTAAATATTTATGTGTAAAAAAACTAACTTTATTGTTTATATTGTGTTATTCGCTTAGTTGAACCGATCAGGTGATACAAGCCATTGCTAATATAATTAATACATTAAGACTAATCAAATAAACTAGTTTTAAAGGAGTACATGAAATAATTCAATTATGTGCAGTTTTTGTATGGGGTATTAGGAGATTTTTTTTAGTTTGATACTTGTTTATCGAGTAAATTTTTTATATTGGAAGGTAGAACGATATATGTTAAATAATAGTTTTTATAACTACCATCCATGATTAAATGTTGTATATCAAGTCAGATTTTATAAACATCATTTTACCAAACTTAGCATGAATTCACGTAAGATTTAATAAAAACCAATTTTAAAGAGACTGGAGCTTTAAAATTTAAAATGCCGGAGAATTTACGAGTATGAGAAACTACTATACCATTCCAAACGAGAAGTCCTCATTTGTATGTACGGAGCTGCCGCTGAAATGAGATCTGGAATGGTTCAACATAATACCCTAATGGAATATAAATTCTGGAATCCGGCTTCTCTTGAGAAGAGGGTTTAAGTGGGATCTACGGTAGATCACCTCCAATAAAATGGCTTTATCTAGGACACCAGTAAACCGTTGCAGTAATATTTAATACAACCTTTTTTAAAAAACCGTATTTAGTACTAAATGATGTTTTCAAAAGAAAACTTGTATTCTACATTATAATTTTAAACAGCATTTAATTAAATCACAAATAATTTTAAACTACTTATTTAATACGGGAAAACTAAATCAATAATTATATTTTGTATTTTATGCTTTTCTTATATTCTATTTCGTGTAGAGACTTTTATTTATGTTAACTTCACTTTTCTTCTTATGTTATCTAAGCTTTCAGTTAAAATCTGCTGATGAATGATTTTAAAATCTCTTGTTTCAATAATAAAGCTTTTTAACGCTATTAAGCTACGATTTTAGACAAGGTAAGTTTAAGGAACTAACTAAAAGTATTCATTTCTGTTTAGATTAAATATCCTTTTTTTAGATCTCATTATCAATCAAGTAAAAGTACAGTTAGTAATAAAGTGATCTCAATGTTATAAAGTACTACACTTTTTTTTATACACACACTACACTTTTTAAGTTGTTCAAAGAAATATTATTACAAGCAATCTTTGAAAATAAAGGAAAAAAAACAATGAATACGGTGGATTCATTTAAACGATATTTAAAATTTATTCAAACGCAGACAACCTTAAATTACTTAAATGCTGGACCAAGAACACTTCGCCGTTGTTACTTTTTAATTAGTGGAATTAGAGAAGACTTAACTCACATTTGCACACTGATTGCGGTTTAGGCATATTGTAAGCTTAGACTCTTAAGGACAGTGGATAATAGTATGCTTTCTAAAAGATGAGCATTCAATATGTTGTATTACTTAATTTATCCTTTATTACCTCTTTTCACTCAAAGTGTAAGTAAAATCAACTTTCTACGACTATTTTAGAATGCAAGTACAAGGACAGTTTGTTTAGATATCTCGGTGGACATAGTATTCCTGTTTTTATTTGTGAAGGTTGTAGGTTTAGTAAAGAGGAGGGTCAGGATCTTGGTTTGAGAATAGACCCAGTTGTCTTTGCCTATTAGGTTTTTAATAATCATTTAGCTGGGGACAACCCTAGCTACATAGACAACTGATCCAATTCAGTTTCATCGGTTCATGTGTCCCTCATGAATTTACTCATAAGCTGAAACACGTCTATCACAAAATAACATTTAATTAAAACAAAGAATATTTTATGAATTTCGGTTTTACTTTAAAATTACTTTTTACATGTACGTTATATGTAAACAAGGTTTTAAAATCTTCTTTACAAGAATAAAATTACAAAATCAAACATATTTCAATAAATTACACTTAAACATTCACCCGTATATTTTTACAATGGGGAAAGCTCTTACTTGTTCACACAATTCAATAAAATACATTCCAAATGTAATCCAATTAGTGAAGAAGTACCAAGGGATTTCATATCCCTTTGGGTCAGGTTCGGGCTGTAATCCAGTAATGGAATATAAATATCTGGAATTACCTATAACTCTGCTGTGGGTGCAAAGGGGGTCTTACCTCATGCATACGTATGACTTAATTAAGCTCTAACAGTGGCTCGACATGCCTTGTTATAAACCTAATACGTTCTCTACGAGGGATTATGGTTTTAAGAAACTTGACTACATAATACTATAATGTATGGGAAAACAACTAATGAGGGATTTTCTAGGATACTTATTACCTTAAAAGTATTTTCGCAGCTTCGTGATTTTAAGATATGATATCATATTTTTCTTCTTCATTCACACATAAGTATGACGAAACCCTGAATTATGTTTGTGATAATATTGTATTCCACCCCCTTAAAATCATTAAATATTTTCTTCAACATGTATTACTTTTACTAAGTCGATTGACATTTGACGCGATTGACAAATATGCCTTAAAGATTCCAAGAACGTTTAATATTAAAACTTGTCTATTTACAAATAATATTAGATGTCAAGTATAGCTTATACTTCAAATTTGTTACTGCGGTTTATAGTAACGCATTATAAGAGTATTTTTTATGTTATCGAAAAAATACATAATAGACAAGGAACGAATTTTTGAGCATTCACAACTCTTTCAGTCTCTACAAAAGGCTAGTAGTAATTTATAACTAACTACATTAATTAACAAATTAAAGTTGTCTTAAATAATAAAATAATGGATAAATGTCACATTATTAAGCAATTTATCTGAGATTGCTGCGGTTTGAACTTGGCAACCCTTAATTGATCTCTCTGGAACCCCCACAAGTTTCAGCTTACATTAAAAACATTGGTAAACTATCAGGATAAATGTAAGACATACACTAGAAAAATTGTTAATAAGCCCGTCGACTAAAATACAATTTGAAGTTAAAATCTTGAAGGAGTGAAATGACTTTGATGTTGAGGCAGCAACATATTGATTTCTCTTCACGCAGCACCATCCCTTCTCCCAGCTCCCTACTCTGGCGTCGTCCCACAGCTACTCCAGCTCTTGATTTTGTTTATTGCTGTCCCACATTCCTGCAAAATTATGGCGGTTCTGACCTCTCCATTTCTTGTTTCCACAGAAGCTAATACAAAAATAAAACCATTATTATAAATCTTGGATTCCAGGCTAGTGGATGCTGTTACTTAAATTTTATTTGTTATGTGGTGTTCTTCTACTGCACACGTTTCGTTTTTATTTGTAATTTAATTTTCGTATTTAATTGCGACATAAAGTTATATTCTTATTTAGAACTCGTCTTCATGTGTTTATGAAATTGGTAATAAAATTAGTTAGTTTAGGTGAAATATATTCCTTAGTTTCAAGAGCTCGAATGATCTTATGATATTACCTATTAAGTAATATTTTTGTTGAATTATTTAATGAGTTATACCACTACTCTAAAACGTGAAATTAATACTAGAACATAAGGTTCTTAATTTTAACTATATATCCAAATAGTAAGTGATTAAAATGATCAAATTACAAGAATGGTATGTGCAGCGTCGCTTTACTCAGTGAATACTTCATGATAAAAATTCGTTAATAATAAATTCAACTTATTTAAATTTACATTAATATTTATGGTCCTAGAAAACTTCTCATATAAGATCTAATTATTGATAGTTGTCCAGGTATATTTTTAAAATATATACAAACACAAACAAACGTGTTGCCTAATATATCAACGCATTTTTTAATTTCATTTTTGATGTTAGCCTCCGGATTACGTTGAATATATAAATTGGTTTAAATACCTGCTTCTAGTAATCCAATTGTTGCAATTTCTGTCACGCAACTAGTTTCGACTTCATACAGAAGTCATCATCAGGCGTCCAGTTGGATGTCAAAATAATCACTTCATCTGAAGGTCGTCGATTCACACATGGTACATTCACACGCAAACACGCACACGAACACGAACATAGACATATAAAAAAGGTACATTTAGAACGATGATAATACTAATTGGTAACTTTAGGATGATGCGTCACGACCGGGTGAATGTAGCGTCTAGGCATTTTTTAAGATAAAAAAAAATTTTCTAATGGGTTTCAGAAAAATTACTTCTCCTTTACAGCGAACGTTCTCATTACTTGAAAAGTCAGTGATTTTTGTGTTTATAAGATAGCTTACTCTACTGGTAAAGTTTAGTTTTAACCCTTTATGCCATTGTAATATTAGACCAACAGCCATTTTAATATTTTTTTTGCTGGATTTAAGCCCGGGCCTCCAAGTTACAAGTCTCAGGTTCATACCACTAAACCAGCCGCCAAAATACGTGAACCGTTTTGTTCAAGATTACATCAATAAACAAGTATGGCATTGAATGTTGTAATATATAAAACTATAAAAAAAAATTGAAAAACGTTTGCTGTGTTCTAAAATTATAATTGGAGAAAAATCAAGAAGTAACTAGGAGGAGATGTCATACTTGACGTGTATATGTTCAATAAAGCGTAGGTTCAGTAGATTAAGAATGATTTAACATAATCTTGTAATGGAATATAAATTCAGGGATCGGTTGAAGTAGAGAGGTTCCTCAGGGAGTTTATCTTCAATCGCTCGGCTTTACGTTAAATACACCTTCCACTAGAATACCTCAGAAATGCTCAGCTCGCTGCGTAGCTGGCTGCCAAAGCTTTAGTAATTTTCAGGGTTTGAATTTTCATTTGGTGTATTTTATGGTGCAATAATAATTACGAAGGCATCTGTACCAACGGAAAGTGTTTTGTGAGGATTTAAAAGGTAATAAAGAAGTTTCCGCTTTTACATAAAGTTTTAAATTAAGTTCAGGAACTTGATTAGATTATCTGGTTAAATATGTTGTAATCCTACTGTATATTATTGACTCGTGACAATTATAAGTAGTATCAAAGATTGCCACATTCTTATTTTCTTAGAGGATAAGAAGTATATCAAATTATTTTGTCTATCATAAGATTCGTGTGTAATACAAGTGTTTTGAAATCAAATGAAATGAAATGTCTTTATTGCTTTTAACATGGAAATAAAATCCATTGCAATCGTCAAAATAACTTAAAATATAAAATAAGTAACATATATCATACAGTGCAAGCCATGCAAAAACACTTACTTAAGTTAGAAAGAACAAAACCATGCTTTCTACTCTACAATAAAAGACTTCTGTTGAGGCAAACAAACCATCTACTTACACAATAGGCATACCTTCAACTTAATTAAAATGGTCAAGGCTGTCTGGGCATTTATTATTAAGTTTTCTTCTGCCATCTTAATAATGCATTAGATAAAAAAATAAATGTTACGTTAGTATTTTTATTGTTTACAGCTTATGGTTTAATAACTAAACACTATTCTTAAATGTCATGTTAATATTTAAAAATAAATAATTCTCTGTACTAGGAATCCGCAGGGCATACAGTTTTTCCCCAAAAATGATGGTCTTTATTTATCAAACCAATATAAGCCAGTTTGTTATAACAGTTACATTATAAACGAAATAATGAAAATGTTCAGAAGTATTATTGTTAAATTTTATATAAGCTTTATTACCATGGCAGCACATGTGTTTATTTGGTTGTGAGATAAGATCAAGATTACTATTGTAGTTTAAGTTTACTTGAAAACAGATACAACCCAATTACTTAAAATCGTTAAGTTATTTTAATGGAATGCTACAACGGACTGAGTAATTTAGAAGACTATGGAGTCATAAACCTTAAAAGAAGAAAAACTATTGAGATGGTGCAAAATAAAGTATTAAAACTTTAATTTAATATCTTATAAAATCCTATAAACATAGTTCATGAAGAGTATTATTAAGACTGGAGGATCTTGAAAAGGTAGTGTCTAGGGGATAATACCTGATGGAGTTTAACAATAGGCCCAAATATAATTATTTAAAAGTAAATTATTTGAAGAAACGTTGCCAAGAATAAGCCCTAGGCATCTTATCTTCAAAAATAGTCATCTTCGTTCTCTTAGTCGCCGCCTTTGGTCACCTAAAACTGAAATTAATATTGGCCGTTAATTCGGTTTAAATTTAATTGGGGAAATCAAGTCACCTGTTAAACCTCAGACTCAATAATTTATCTCTGACCACGAGCCTTGAATGATTATGCTTGATAACGCTGAAACAAGTTTTCGTTTAAAATATTAGTTTCACTATTACATTAGAATATTTTATTTATTTAAAGATATGTTTTTAGCTGGTTAACTAGTTTTTTCTGTCAATTTTACCAGTCATTACATTCTTTTATACTTATAAAGCTTAATATGTGAATCCATAGAGGGGCAGTCTTTGACTTAACTCTACTCTCACCCCCAATGGTCTTCCGGGGGAGGGCGTATCAGATCTTGATGAGTCAATGCCTCCATAAATTCAATTTGGTGCCTTTAAAATTAAAAAAAGGTGGAAGTAGAAAAACATGGGATCAATATTGTAGTATTGATCTAAGTTTTGTAATCACAAAAAAACTTAATGAATCCACATTTAACCCACTTAACCAAAAATAAAACAAAACATGATTAAAAAAACCAATATCAAGTCTGAGAAAAGTAAATAATAAAAAAAAACTAACAACTAAATGTTTCATTTTGTTTTAAAGTAACACTGTCAAGAAGAAATGCTTCCGCTCTTACAATCATCGGTTATGTTAAGGTACAAGAGATAACACAATACCACAGCTGTTCAACCACCACAGTAATTGAAATGTACATTATTCAACCACTCGGTTAGTCGACTATCTGTGTATTTAACAGTAAAGAGAATAAGATATAAGTTGATGGGTGGTAATTTACATACATTAGTAGGTCTTGTAGGACGAATTTTGTTTTTATCATTTCGTTTAAGTGATCTTATTAGTCAGGTAAATAAAAAAACGTACGTCTGAGTGAAAAATAACTGAAAAAAGGGGTTATTTATTATACAATAGTAAAATATATCGAATATTTAATAAGTATTGGTATAATTAATAATGCTATGTAAGAAGAAGCAAAAGTCCAAAAACCTTTAGATGAAGAAAAGTCTTCATTATTATGTGATACCTGTGAATAAGGGTTTAAAGTTATAACAAATAGTATGACAAGTCCTTTTTACCATAATTGCATTAATAGTTGTTTTGGATCTTGGATATGGATTTATTGGTACAATAATAACATACTAATATCAAGGTAGATTTATTATTTCAGCTAAATACTTCAGTTGTTCACGTAATTGTGTTTCAAATCAAATCATCTTTATTCACTTTATACTTTTTATGAATAGATGATGAGGATGAGAGATGATGAGCTTGATAAGAAGATTCGAAAACTGATTGCAAAAGGCTTATAAAAGTAAATTTACTATACACTACACAACTTTAAGGGTTGTTGTATATGAATATTGTCATAGCATAAATAAATACCACAATTACATTACTTCATCAATGGTATTATACAGAAAATGAATAAGAGACAAATAAATGAATTGTGATTTCACTATTACATCATTGAAAACTTATTTTCGTGCATGATCATTAATATAATAAATATTTGTGTAAGTAACATAAAAACATTTGTTTTTTTTAAATTATCCCACTAGTACAACATCTCAAATTTTTTTTAGAATATAAAATTTGATATAGTAGTACTTATTTTACTCTCCTACCTTTTGTGTCATTAATAATGTACAAATTATTAGGTACAATATATATAGAGCTACAGCATAACCGAAAAACAATAGAAAGTATGTCACAGAAGGAAATCGTAAAGCAATGGATTACAACGGTATAATTAGCATTCCGCAATGGAGGAGACTTGGTAATATCTGTTCACAAAGACAATATCAATCAGCTGATTGGTTAGTTAGAGTTCTCGCTTCCGGTTTGTTAAGGATGTTTGCGATTCTCGCGTTGCTTTCATTAGCAAGTTGGTTTGTTGTTGATTAAAGCCGTTCTTACAATTCGAATCCCACAATGGTTTGAGCGGAGGCAAAATACCCCAAAGTTATACAGTAGTTTGATTCAATTGTGTTTACAGGGGCTTACTGAACTACTTTGGTTAGGATTAAATAACTAAGGCTAGAGACAAATTTGAATTTTAAATTGATTTTGTTTATGTTATAATTGGTAAACGTAAAACAGTTGAAACGCTAATGCTAAATAAATGCCGGTTGTGAATATTATAAAATTATAATTTGACAATTGAATTTGGTTGTCCCGTTTCCACCTTGTTTATGTATGTATTTGTGCACAAATTTACTTATTGATCGTCTCATGGTCAGCAGAAGATAGCTACAATTCCATGTGTTATCAATTGGTGCAAATTTGTTTCCAGAAGTTAATGCGAATTACAATTTAAGGGACTACAATAAGTATGAATAAATAAACAAGTAGGTTTTAAAGATACACACAACGGTTACTATAAACAGATAAAAGAAGTGATTTGAAGAAACGCGAATTGCATGTAATTTCCATGTCCATAACTCAGAACTTGATTAATTTTTTAGATAACTAGAGCTGAATAACATTTTTGTTAAAATCCTTCCTATGGGAAGAGGGTTGAAGTACACAAGCATTTTTAAGAAATAATCTTCTAAGGAGTTCGTCCAGTGGAAAAACAAATAAGCATGATCATCAGTCATTTGTTTGTGTTAATCTTTTTTTTAGAGGGCCAGTCTTACAAGTAACCATGGTATTGCATTGCAGCTGGAACAGCTTATTGTGCACCCTCATTCACAGGTCCTCATTCTCCGTCAAATTTCAGGTCCTTGACTATGGTAACCTGTTCTTCCCTTTGATCTCCAGTCGATAGGCCAAGGGATCTAATACATAAACCCCGTAGGGCTGGGCACATAAATATCACTTGGAACGCTGTCTCTTCCTCCTCTCCACATTTCCTACATTAGAGGCCTTCAACTTGAATTCCCATATTGTGTAGATATCCGCGGAATACCCATTGGCCGCTGATGAAGCCAACCACCTTCCACAGGGGCAGGGCCTTCCTACTCAGCCCAAGGCATCTGCCGTTATCGCACCGGTAGGTGTCTGCAGCATTCTCTTTGACTACACGTTGCCTTCCCTTATTTCCCATCTCCTTCAATGTTCTATGCCCATCCAATGGCGTACAGCTCTCCGTGCTGTGCTGTAAGCAACACGTCGGCTCTGGACCCATGAGCGGGCTTTCAGCTCCTTTGTTTGCCCACTTGTCAGCTTCTTCGTTGCCAGCAATAATTCTATTTAGTATAAACAGACAAATACTGTGTGGCCAGGTTTAAGTTCATTCCCAACAGTAACCATGATATTAAGAGGAATCACAAAAATTGCTTGATGTATCCATTTGGTTATAGTATTTTACAATTTATCATGGCAAAATTATTGTTATGTATCTTGTTACAAAAGTCCTGAAGCACTAATTAAAAAAAAATATATAATAACCTAACAATAATTTTAGGCCACATAACACAATTTTGCATACAATATAATTGAAGTTATACAGTTTACGTATTTATAGCCCAAGTTTGAAACCACGTACATGACAAAAAAACCAAAATCGGCAAATACAAAGACTTTGAAAGTAAAAAAGAGTGATCAACTTGGGATAAGACTATATTTTTTAGAAATATAAGGAGAAGAACGGAAGAGGAGTACCGGCAGACGAGATTAGAAATCTTTGGTCATGACATGGAGTGGTCCACTAGAATTTACTGAGCCCATTAAGGACATTTTAACACGTATTTTGATACTTGGATTAAATTTGTTACAGTAAAAAATAATCTGGTACAAACACAAGAATAATCATGTACTAATAAGTGTTATGGAAATGATGGGTTTTTATGGGTTCAAAATTTGAAGTAATGTTTTATGCTTGGTTAAAGTACATTTTTAGTTTCACTGGGTTGACCTTTCTCCTTCTTATATATGTATTTAACTGTTTCGAAATAGACACCTTTATAAGAATAAAATTGGACATTATTGTGTTTTACATAACCAACAGTATGAAAATTGATTTTAACTTACAATTAACCCTAAGATCGGTGTACATTTCCCTCTCATTAAACTTAATTATTAATTTACGCGATAAACTTTAAAACTCGGCAATAATAATAAACGTAAGGGATTTAAAAACCAAATGACTATAATTAGTAAATATATTAAAATCTCGAATTATACCATGTAAAAGACGATCTAACTAAATTTTGATTGACGGTTCATTCAACACCATACACAATCAGAGAGATGAAATTGATTACCAAATTTAGAAAAAATAGAATATTAAAATATGGTACAATTATTGATATCACTCCTATATATTTTTACCCAAATCTGAAGGAGCAAAAAAACACGGGAAATAAAAAAAAATAGTATTGGTTTCAAAACGATCACATACTGGTTGGATGGCCACTAAAGTGCTACTAGTTTCTGTTTTGTTCTCCAGCAGATATTGTGCTGAATTCCCCTTTCACCCCCTAATGTGGGGGGGGGGGCTGAAGTTTCTCACAATCAAACCTGATCGTTTGAGAGCTGCGTTTCCACTTCCTGATTGGCTCAGATTATATAGAGTATTAACTTATTTCTTCTACCTTTTTGTGGTCCTGAGATTCATGAATTTGATGGTTCCATTAAATTATAAAAATGTTTCCAATAATATTTCTTTTTGTTCGTTTTGTTAGATTAAGTAAGGTTGAGATTGTGTGATATTAAAATGTAAGGAAGGAGTTGATCAAATAAGTACTTAATATAAACCTTCATTCTGGTAAAATTATAAAAGGAATGATAATACAGTAATGTTATCATTATTTTTCATATCTTCCTAATACTTTCACTATTCTTAAATACATATTATATAGTTGATTATATTATCATATAACTTTTCAGGATTTAACTGTGAGTAGTAGTCAAATATGCATTAACAATTTTCCAGATTAATGCTCAAGTAAAAAACTACACTAGATTTGGTATGGTAACAATTTGTATTCCATAAAATGTGACTTTAAAATAATTAGTGCCTTTATCGGGTGATTACCAAACGTATTTTTAAATATATTCTAATTTTATATCCTGTGATTTGGATATCAAACCTTCATTTGTACAATCACAACAAACCATACACCAAACCAATAACAAACCATAGTTATTTTTCAGTTGTTTTTGTAAGTATTTGAGCTATATTTGGTTGGTTTGTATCAGCGAGGATAAAATTTGGTTACCTAAATACTACAAACTAAAATCATTTTTGACAAACCAAAAACAAAAAGTACAAAGTTTGATCACATACAATAATATTTTAGGACACAATTAACAACAGTTATAAAATGAGAAAAAGTTAATATCAGGCTCTTGAACAAATGGATAAACAATGTTAAGAGTAATAACAATTCGTTGTCTGGACCTACTTACCTGGTTGTAGACTAGATTGAATGAAAACCTCAATTGTTTGCTCTCTAAAATAATTCAGTTATGCATTTTTGTAAAAAGTTTATTTAACTTTATTGAGTCAACATTTGCATAAAATAACTGAAAAGTCCAGACTCTTATTTTGTTGGCTTCATGTTTGACTGGGACGAATTTGTTTTATGTTTCTTCTAAAAAAGCTAGTCGTATTTTGTATTACAGTTGTTCAGTATACTTATCAAATTGACGATTTCATAAATATAATAGTATTCGTATATTTCAAACAGTTGGATATTAAATTATATTAAACTGCTTATGTCTCGAAGCTAAATACTTTGCAATAAATATAAACCTTTGTAAATATTTTAATTAAATAACCTATACCTACTTTGGTAGTTTACCGTAAATGACCTTGAATTAAATTTATTTTATTATAATCTGTATACGTTATAAATGCTGCTATCCAGATAAACTAGATTTGATTATATTTTGAATTAGATACCAATACTGTAATCACTAAAACATAAAAGACAATCCAATTGTGTCCAAGCTGTTTTTCTCATAATATTAATGTTCTCCTTTCTCTGAATTTTTTTCTGTCTCAAAAATTTTTAAACATTTATTTATAAACGTAATAATTTCTGTTATTGATTTTGCAAATAATTTTTCACAGCTCTATTTTAATTCAAATTCATAAGTTGATGGATGTTAAACTCTTTATGAGAGCGTCGTGAATCTTTGCTTATTAAGACGGGTAAAAACTATCTTTTAACCGAAACGATAACAAATAAAATTTATTGATCTGGTTGGTTTTCACATTATACAAAATATTATTTTCAAGTCGACTAAACTTGCATAAGCTATTTAGAGCAAGTTCAACACTAAGGACTTCATAAATTTACTAGGTAGGCCTAGTGTTTGAGCAGAGTTATCAGGGTTGACATTGACGCTCACCTTTATGCCTTATTATTTGCACCTACAATGTGGATTGGATGCAATATTTGTGTGGAGAAAATATTTATTGGGGTGTTTAAAATAGTTAATTATTTTTCTCAGTGAAGGGAAGTCAACAACAGAGTTCAGAAAAAAAATATATCAGTTGCATATATGCATGCAGTTATATTTCATATTTTAAGTTATATTTTCAGCTTAGTCTCTGGGGTAGTATTTAATTATTTCTTTAATGGGACGGTATATTTATAACTAGTTATAACATGGAATTCATCTAAAATAGTTCTGGCTTCTACCATCGTGGTTACTGATAACTGAATAACGTATCGTTCAAGATTTGTATAATTCAAGGTTATAGTTTCAAACCGTTAAAAATTATGTATACTTGTCAGAATCAAACTAGATCCCTTCTGATTGTGAGACAAGCAATATATCCAGTTACTTACCAGCTTATATTGTTTAGTTTACTGGGACTAAAGTGAAACAAAGTGAATTGAAAGTGTGAAGTGTCTGTGTATTCATGAATGTAATATTTCGTACGTTTCACTAAAACAAATATCTCCGATAATGGAGATGACCTTAAAGGGCTAGAACAGCTCTTGCTCGGACACCTATACACTTAACTAAACATTAGCGTTATTTATGTTTTCACTCTTAATATAAAAACCAAGTTTAGTGGGAAATAGAATGGAAAACCTGCCAAATTTTGACACTGAATAAGACTAATTGTTTTTCAATCAAGATAATTTACTAAATTCCAGGATCCAAAGTATACCGAGAAAACACTTGCTTTAAACAAACCCAGTTAAATGCAATTGTGGTTTTGCAGATTTAAATACTGTCAGACAATTCCACAATACAATGAGAGGACTATTGACCTGGATATGAGGGTTGTCTCTATGTAGAGTAGTGGGTCATTTGAGCAAAATCCAATTCTTTTTATACTTTTAAGCAAACTAATTGCCTTAAATTGAAACAATTGGTTAAAGAAAATTATAGTCGCATTAAAACATACAAGTGCGAAATTTTACTTCTTCCTTTAATGATTTTATATACTGTTTCAACTTTGGAAACAACAGATTGATTCAATGTATTTTTATTTATTTGTGGTACAATTCTAAAGGTAGCGTGAAAAGTATCTGAGCTGTAAATTTGTTCAGTCCCTGTAAGAAAAGACCAGATATTTTCTTTACCTTTATTCACGGTACTAAACCAAAGTTAATAAATAATTAAGCCCGTGATATTTTACCTAGTTAAAAAGGCAATCAAAATCTATAAATTGGATGTGAACACGAAAAATAATGGGAGAGAATCGATGTCCATAAACGTTTGGAGATCTCTTACATTTTACATTCCAAGAGTGTTTAGGTAAGGGGTCGTTCCCTCCAATGGCCAGCTATTTGGACGGTTGTAAAGAGCATTGTAGACCTTTAGTGGTGGCTAATACGTGTGTGACTAGGATCAACAGCTTCCAAAGCTTGAAACAAATAAACTGTCACAAGAAATCTGCACTATAAATTAATTTATGGTTCCATTTATGAATTATTATTCAGTAATAAAAATAACTAATTCGTTAAGATGTAATACCATATCCCCAAAATAGATCTTGTTAGTGTGCTATATGGGAAAAGCTAATAGTATAATTTCAGAAATATCTATATATGTCAATAAAAAAAAATATTACAACTATAACTATAACTCATGGCACACTAATCATTATAATTATAATTGAATTTATGGTATTAATAATTGCAAATTATTTGTAAAAGTCTTACACCTTAGTGTAAAACATATCAGTTTTTTTTTTGTCCTAAGATGCTAGGGACGAGCCAGGGAATGTTTGTCACATTACTTCAGGCTAGTCCTAGGGGTTGCGACGTTACCACTTAGATAAAATCCATAGGTGATTTGGCGGGATTCGAACCCGGGACCTCAGGGACCGAAGTCCCCCACTCTAACCTCTAGACCAGCTCGCTCCCCCAGTGTACAACATGAAGAAAAAAAAATCCATAGGTGATTTGGTGGGATTCGAACCCGGAACCTCAAGGACCGAAGTCCCACGCTCTAACCTCTAGACCAGCTCGCTCCCCCAGTGTACAACATGAAGGATTAGCTGACAACGAAACTGAGTTTACAATTTCTGACTAAACCGACAGCCCATACCCATCCATAGCAGCCCATACCCATCCATAGTGTCCTCTTACCCTGCCTAAAAGATGTATTTATATCAACAGCAGACTAAGAAGTGTAAATGGGTTCATTTTTTATTGTGTTCTACTACAACCAAGAGGACCATCTACTCAGCCAGTGAGAACTCTTATCACGCACAGGCAAAAGCCTATGTGATAATTTTCTATTCATAAATTGAAATGCTTTATTATTATTGTAACAATAATGATTACTTTTATTTGATAGTATAATAAACTTATGGAGCTAGGAAAATAATGTAGTTTATCCCCCTTTTCTAGCTATGGAAAAATTGAGATAAGTATAAGACTATCATAATATTTTAATATGATTAACCGATTTACAAGTTCTCTAAATGTAAATACTGTTGAAATGTTTCCCAACGTATTAGCTGATCTCTAGGTTAAATAACAAACAAGGTATTCAATAGTAAGTTGATCATACTTTTTGGCAGGCAAAACAAAAATATGTTCTTGGTGTTTTATATTTGTTGAAATTATTATACATTTGTTTGGTTACGTCCTATTTTTGAGCAACGAAAGTCAAACGCAAAAATCAATGTTAGATATTTTACACAATATATTTATAAGTTGACTTTGTGACATTTTATTAAAATATAAAAATAAAGACGCTAATAAAAAAATAATATATATACCTAATACTGAAATCTTATAAGTAGTTAAAACTGTTACATAAATAATAAGTTTTTTTCTCAGAAAAACTGTGTTTGTTTAAAGGTCAGAGTAAAACTGAAACCTTCAGCAATTTGAGCTCTGGAAATTCAGTAACAATACAAGAAAACTGCATTCTTCATCTTGGGTTTTTTGTCTTTCTGGACGCCTCCGTAATTAACTCTGAAACATTGTCTTACTCATCACTGTTTTGTTACGTCATTTCCAGTTGTAGAGTTTCTCATTTTTAAAGAAAGAATAGAAAAAGGATGTATCAATAATTTCCTTTGTTTTCACGACCCGGGCTATTTAGAAAAAATGTCATACGATACAATAAGTTATTGTGTTGGTTAATTAAAAATTTCCTAGTCGATAAATTTAACTAAAATATCATCCAAACAAAGTAGTTTTTGTAAGAATTCTTAACTGTTGAAGTGTGTTACTTGAAAGTAAAAAGACTATTATCAGAGGTAAACTTAAATTAAGTCATTATGTATGTTAAGAAGTTGTGATTTTCCGGTGAGAATCATTGAGATTATTATGGAGCTGTTATAGCACCAAAGTATGAGGTTTTATGCAATATAAATTATCTTTTGATAGGTTTTATTTTTATATATTTATATTGCGTATTTATAATTATAAATTTTACTTATTATTTTTTCTCGAATTCATGAACAAAGTTGTCTTTTATTGGTTCTTGGTCTTATTTGTTAGTTTTTTTCGATACTTGCATTGGTTTTTATGAGCCTTTCTTTTATTGTTGTATTGTTATAATCAAGGTTATATTGTACTTTAAACATTTGTTAATTATTTATTAAATAGCCAGGACGTTCGTTTGTAACTAGATTTAAAGAGCACATACAAGCATATATAAGTTAAAGTACAACACCCATGAAGTCAAATTTGTGAACATCATTTATCAAGTAACAACAATTACACAAATTGCACAAATAGGATGACATTACTAAAAGTTCTAAGCAAAGGAAGCATAAAGGATTCAACCAAAGAATATCTCTTAAAAAAAGAAATATTTGAAAATCTAAAATTCAATAAAATAATCAACTAAATTGACACGAATCAAATTATGTAAACAAAAGTTAAGTATTTACCATTCATTGAAGTAAAAAAATTCAGAAACACATTATTAAAAATAATTACTTTCAGAGTGCTATAATTGTTTTAATGTACTACCTTAATAAAAATTTAATAAAGTTAATACTATTTTTAATTAAATCAAGAACAACTACTAAAAGAAGCTTCCTACGGCACAAAACAGAATTAATTGTAGGTTCTTTTCTCTTTGAGTTAATTAAGAAACGGTGGTGTTTGACCTTTGCTATATCTTTTCAATCTATGTTGATATAATTAACAACGTGATAGAGCTTAGTGATGATCAATAATATTAGTGTCAAAAGCACCCATAATTTATTACAGTGTTTTTATTTATAATTAAAGATTTATTCTTTTAAGCTAGATTATTTCCGATACTGATTGATAATAAATTAAGTATTTTATAGCGCTAGCAAGGTAAAAGTATTTTCATGGCTTAATTTTCAAAAATTAATTAGTAATTTTCGGAATAAACTTTAAAAAAGTGTGTTTGAATTAAAATAAAGTTTAAATACATGTTGTGTTTGGAAGCTATTAATAAGAGCAGATTGAAAATATAATTCTATAATAAATCCTAATTTAGTTTATATCTTTTTATCAAAGATCTTTTTAAATTCATCTGATTTTAAAATGACATGTATAAGGACTGTCGTTATCTAAAATTGTTTGAAAATTAATAACAGTTGTGAGATATTATCTCTAAAAGTTCTTTACCATTTCATCAAGCTACATAAGTAACTTTTTATTTTAAAGTTTTCAGCCTGATAACAAATTATATCATGTAATATGAATTTTCGTAGATGCAGTATAACTAATATCGTAACTCACGTGGGTTCACCTGAGTTAGAATGTGTATTGAAACATATTGTTTTCTTATAATTATAATAATTATTTATATCAGTAATACCTTTATAGTTCATTGAACTTTCTTAATTTTGTTTTAACATTAGTTTTCTGGCATATTAACGTATGTATACACCAACTAGCTGTACCAGGTGGCTTCACCCCGTTTGTATTATTACAACTATTGATTGCCGTGCCGGTTTAGGTGGTATTTCGAAAGACTTTTTATGGTTACTTTGAAGAACAACGTTGGGCATAACAAAATTGTCAGGACATAGCCCTAGTAGAGCATTAAAATAAAAGCTGACTATGTCCTTTAAGTCTGTGGTTATATAGGCTATATACTCATGGAAAAAATTAGCTCATTTTGTCAACTAGTTTTCACGTTATTGACATAATCCAAACATTTATATCTACAATATCAGTTCCTTCCATCCAATTGACTAGATGAGTAATACACTAATATTTATAATGACCCTAATCCGTTTCCCAGATGAACACACACAAAAGTAAATTGAAAAAAATGTTGGTTATGGGGTTTCTTCCATAAACGATTCAAATTAAGGTTAACATGGGAAACCCCAGAGCCACTGGGGCGGAGCCCGAAAGTCTGATTGGAATAACTACTTAGTTTTCCTTTTTAATGCATAAAGGATCAGTGAACGAAATTTCAGCCTCATAGGTAAATGGGAAGTAGGAGAATTAGTGATGAGTGAGTAAGTGAGTCAGTCAGTCAGTGAGAGTTTTACATTTTACAGGTATAGATTATCTCAAAATAGGTTTGATAACAAATGAAAAAATTCTAATTGTTAAAGAAAAATCACGTTACCATAAACTTATACGAATAAATTAGATCGTATTTTTGGATAGAAAGACAACAACAAATCTAGACTGAGAGAACCCCGCGTGGAGTGACTTAATAATTGCAAGCGTGCTTATAATTTTGCGAAAAAAAATCTTGACGAATGAGGACACTTGGACTCTCTCCCCTTCCTCTTAACAAGGGGCAGATCTGGGTCTGTAAGAGGGTGGTAATTGTGATAAAGAAGACCCGTAAAGACTATATTTGTTAAGGTTTGGGGTTTTCGTGGGATTACATAAAGTAATATTCCCGTAAAAACTGTTTATTTAGATAACGCCTTACAACAAATTAACAGCTTATTACCTTTCGTAATATTTTGTTAACAAATATACCAACGTTATGTTGCCAAAAAAAAAAAAAAAAAATAAAGTTGTAAACGTAAATGTGAGGCTTAGATCATAAGAGGTTTAGTGAGAGTGGGACGAACGCTTCTAAAGAGGTACGTCACTCAAGCTTCTTATTTTGGCGGGTATTACCTCCCGTTTCCCGCGCTTTGGTGGACCACCAGTAATGTTTGGAAAACACTCCACTCTTGATACGTGGTTATGAACATCTGATGGATCTGGTGATGGCGGGCTGAAAGTTTTATCCCTTCATAATATTAATTTTTATATATGAAATGAAATCTGCAACTTTGATCAGCGGATTTATACAAAACACATATTTAATTTCAGAATTATTTTTGCATTGTATAACATGAGTTCATGATCCCAATACATTTTAAGCAGCATGCTTTTACGTTAATCGATGACAACCTAAGTAGCATCAAATCTTTTGGTATATAATTGTTCTTCTACTTATTGCCTTACTTAAGAAAATAATGAGCTTTTAATATTAGTTTCCAACATCTTTTACGGAATGTAATAAATGAAATTAACTCTTTTTGGACTTTGACTGTTTCAGAAATTGTTGCCTTATGTAAGTTCAAATAATGTTTTTTTTTCATTACGGTATTACAATAATTATATCGTCATACCAGAAGTATATTTAAGGGAAATAGAATGAAGCATTTTCCTTTTTAATGTGCAAAGATTATCAAATGTTTATTCATCAAATATATTTATTTAAATATACATTCTAGTACAATGCACCCCTTTAAATTACAATATTCATATGAAGTGAACCGCATGGGTAAGGAAATAAGCTACAAAGTAATATATACCATTTCAATTTAATTATAGCCTAATATATTTGCTGACATTATAGGCTTCTGTTTTTGAAGTTTATAACATTAACTAAGCCATTAACATTTTTTTATTATATATTAGTGGAATCGTTTTAGGGATATTACATTTGGTTTTGATCCAGGTATCTCGTAGTGTATCTCCAATCATCATCAGACCAGATTGGTTTGATTGTAATGGTAGTATCAAATCGAAATCGATCAACCCCTAGGCCTAATATCTATTGCATTACTGTGAGGAATGTTGATACAGTAAACAACTTATTATCAATATGAAGGATTATTAAGGTTTCTATAATTTATGTTACTTATGCGGAATAACTATTATTGAAATATTCATATAATTATTATGTTTATTTTTTAATCAGAAACAAATAGTAACTTTAACTCGAATGTATAAATAACATTTTATAGTAATAAATAATAAAAACTATCTAGAAACTATACAAATAATGGAAAAATTTACAAAAGATGTTAAATGTGTTTTCCCGATGTTTAATATGTAAAAGATGAGTTATCCCTTAAAGGTCGACGTTCTTAGACCCAATATCAATGTGTTCAAACCAACAGTGACTTTTAAGGATGTAGTATCAAGGTAGTATACAGATCGATACTGTAAGGTATGCCATCTGAGAAGTGATTGAACACAGTTCCAGGTGCCATCCCCCGGGGCACAGCTCCAACGATGTTGTCAGGAGTAATGTCAACTCCGATCTCAGAGATCAAGGAGGCTTGGCAGTCATTCCACCTGTAGCAAAAGTAGAAGGTGAGCTCGGCAGTTTCTGCTATGTCGGGACATTACATATAGTCCGGACAGGCGTCTTTACCCATTATGTGCAAAAAGGCCCAGAAGAACCCATTCCATTTCATTGCATTTGTTTCAACGGCAAAATTGCCAATTTATACATGGAAAATTCAAATTATACATGATACTGTGCAACAATTTCACAAGCAAAGGCAAAGAAGATTATAGTTCAATAGTTTAACAATCAACAAAAGAAACAATAGCAGATCAGTCAACGAAAAATATCAATATGACCCCATAAAACTGGGTCATAAAATACCCGACCTTACCATGCTTCCGTTCCACCCATTGCTGGAAGCCAAAAAGCATGGCGGTCCAAATACACTAGACTCGGCGTCCCATTAGCGCTGCCAGCGATTAAAACTGCGGTCGTGTTCTTCTCTGGCAACAGTATCTTTGCCTACTTCAGGTCTTCTGTGGGAGATCGCCTGTCACTCTCTCACAAGGTGGAAGACGGAGATGACACCGGCAATCACCATGACTGCAGGCTCAGAAACCGTGTGGTAGGCAGAAGCAATTTGCAAGGCCCCTTGCGATGAACGTAGGCTTGCCACGGAATACACCCCTCTCCACACTCCAGCACATGGGTCCAGACCTCAGAACCATACAAGAACACTGATTGGACAGCAGACAGCAGTAAGTAGCGTTTGGCATAAGCCTACTTAGAGCAGCCTCCCTTAGTGGCTTCGTCCAATGTTCGTTTGATCTGCTGGGCGAAATACATTTTGCTGTCAATAATAACACCAAGGTATTTGGCATACCGCTTGGTCTACAGTTGGGCGTGAATTAATTGCACAGAAAGGACAGTGGGAATTCTCTTCTTGGTTAGGGCCTAACTCATGGTATTTTCAACCATCAGTGACCATCCGTGGTCTTGCATCCAATCGTTGGCATTGAGTATCACTTTTAGCTCTGCCTCTTCAACGCTCCTTCTGCAACCAGAGCGAAGACGTCATCGGCGTAGCCAACTAGTGGCTCACCCTTTGCCATTTCGAGTCTACAGTGACTATAGATTGCATTGAGGTTGAAATAATAAAATCGTTATTTTCCAACCAAACTGTGTATGTTGCAATTTTCAGGAACAAGCGTGGATTTGAAAAATCCTATCTTGTTTTGAAATTTAATTAGTTATTTCATAGCTAAGAAATAAAATGCATGCAGTTTGTTACGGAAAACCTCCTATGCCTGAAGAAAGTAAGCCAAATGTTTTTAGGTAAAATTACTTACTGTGGTTTACTGTAAGTTCTTCTACATATCGCAATGGTATGTAACATAAGTGTTTATAAAAAAGAGTGAACTATGAGAATTACTGCCATATAACTTTGTAACTTTGTTTGAACTTTGTAAGGTTCTGGAAAAGGAAAATTCCTAATCAGTTTTTACATTGTAAATTTGCAAATTTAAGTTGATGAGAGAATCAATGATAAATCCTAGAAATCTTTTGTGTTGAAACAATTTGTTTTGTCTTTTACTGTTTTTTGTTTTTTTGACACGTGTGTCAATCGAAATTACATCGTTTAATAAGATATAAATGCTATTATATGTGTTTTGTAGGGACCGCGACCCGTTGTACCGCCGTCTAGTTGTACCTACGGCTAGTTGTACCCACGTCTAGTTGTACCTACGACTAGTTGTACCTACGCATATTCGGCGTCCTTATAGTCTAGTTGTATCTATTCTTCAATTCGTTACCCTTTTAAATTGATTACTGCACGATTACTTTATAATGATACCATAATTAAATCAGAAACTGCAGAGTTCCGAGTCAATTTAGTATGATTGGCAAATATTTTTTGGTTTGGTATTGAAGCGAGAATTTTCAGGAACAAGCCATTGAATCGAAAATGCTTGTAACAGGATGAATTACTTGTACTGTGTAGTTAAGATACAATTAATCAATGATAATTAATTTATATTTTATAATCTTATTTTATAAAAAAGTGAATACAAAAATACATACAGTTCAAGATGGCTAGTACAAATACACAGCATTTCATTGGCTTTTGCAAGTAAGTTTTAGGTGAATAGTTCACCTGGTACTTTACAAGTTGCTGTTTCCCCTAGGGTCCTTAGCTGTTACGTCCGTCCCTTGGGTAACCTCGTCTCGTGTTGCATACTAACAACCCTCCCCCACCCCCTGACTGTGTGACGTCATAGCAAAGTGGAGCTGGCAAAACATCGAGTAGAAAATATAAGTTGACTCGAGGATTCGTGAGAATAGACATCTGAAATTGGATTGTCACTACGAATTAAAATTCATGTTATTAACAAAATAAGACTCCTACAATAATGAAAAATATTAAAACTTTTATTTTAAAATTCAACCTAAAATATGTATTGTTATTATCAAGTGTGATACGAAGGATTGTTTGGGTTTTGCATCGCTAGATTGTTATTACATTAGTTTCAGGAAGAATCAAGCAGTAATACATCTTGATTTATTCTTATAAAACTATGATATTTTTTAATTCCATGTTAAAATAGTTTTGTAACTCTATGGATATTATAAATGGATAACTATTACGATTCGAGCCAAATGAAACCATTTTTATATAATCACAAAAAATATACTAAATACGATTAGGCCATTAATGATACCAAGTAAATGTTGTTGAAAATGTATTTTATTCTACTGGAGACCATATATGCCACAGTAAATACAACCTAGTCATCTTTTATTCATCCCTCCAGCACTTGATCATATATATCTTCTGTATTTTTTATTACATTAAGAAAGATTGATAATATTTCTCCCTATTCCAATATACAGTACATAATTAATGGACCCATTAAATATGGTTCAATAGTGTACTAAAACAAGAGTTTGTGAATTGAATGTTCACATTAACTATTACAATCAAACATGTTAATTAACAAGTATAACTCAACTAAAGGTGGTTTCGATACGTGGAATTAAAAATAATTTTCTCCCAAAACCTTCTGATCGAATGTGTAAATGTTGACAAACAGAGATGTAGTGACTCGGCTCCCTTGCGTCTGATTTTCTTGTTTTCCTGTTGAAGCTAAACACCGTTTTTCAACTACAACCTTATCGTAAAAAAGGAAGACTCTAAAATTCTGATGCAAAATATTTAATCGTGGAAGAATTTTGGACTTTTCAAATTTAACCTAAATTGCATTACCTATATGCTATGTATTTGTTTTAGCATTTATTAAGATAGCTATATTTGTTAACAAAATTATGAAAAACATTTTGTACTTATCTATTTATACTTTCCACATAAATAAATCGGCTTATAGTAAATTAAACTAAGAAACTATATCATTACTACTGTGTATTATTTTCCTCTTCTATTGAGTCCTCTTTTTTAATTTTATGTAGTGTCTAAATATTCAAAGTTTTATTTTTTTAAGCATGGCAGTAAATACGGATGAAATAAAACATTTTAAACATTGCAAAAGGACTCATCCTCACACACAGACATAACTTTTGTGACAATTACTTGTTCGTGTCATAATTTAAAAATATATATATATACCAGCCTATCGCAATCAACCATAACATACCATAACACCAGCCAAAATCAACTATTGAATGGAGCTAAGGAATCTTTCCTGTAAATTTTCTTAATGATAGTAAACTATTTCATAAGCAGTTTAACATTTATATACTGTAAGGGTATATTATTATACCCTTACATATTAAACCTTATAATTTGTGCAAGGTTGACACATAAATACGTTTTTGAATCTTCCAAGTCAAGCTATGTTTGAGAAATGTCAGGTAAGAAGACTTACTTTCACAGTGTTACCTTACAACATGCCTTGACTGACAAAGAAATAAAATAAAATACTGCTTTATTAACCCAACAGGGAAAGGTGTTGTTATATTCTTTTGTATTTAAAAAGTAGGTCTTGAAAAATTGATATTCTTAAAATAAATAAAATATTCTAATATACAGTTTCACTTTTAAACTTATCCAATTAAATAAAGTCGTCCAATAAAATATATCAATTATGGTTCTGCAATAAATATTTACTTAATTTAGAATTTAAGGATTGTCATATTTATTTATTGTTTGTGTGTGACTTTAAGCTCTTTTAAACACTATTGTATCTTACACTATATCATAAATTTTATGAACTAAATAAGTAATCTAGTGTCAATCATTACTATTTTATTAAATAAAAGAACTTTCACAAGAGAAAGGAAAGCAAACGTTATCCCGGCAAACCCTTAACATACCCAAATATAAAATAACAGCAAATGTGTTAGGTACACTTAATTTTAGCATTGAATCTAAGCTACAAATAAAGAGGAAAGTTGAAGAATGATGGTAAAACATGTCATTAATGAAGCATCAATATGCACAATCTATGCTATTGCTACACTAAGGTATGTTGTCATATTCTTTTGGATCTATTAACATAAAAAGTAGGGGTATGAAAGTAAGTAGGTTTACACTTTTAAATCAGTTTATTTTTTCAACCTAATCATAGAGTTGCTGTATTTTAAAACACACATCAGAATTACTTGAATAGCTCTCTAGGTCACATTTTATTCCCGTTGCAAAGCACGGGTATAGCAGCTTGTATTCATTTAATTGCTTCAACATGTAAAATGCTGATTATTAATCCTTTTATTGAAACGTAATTTTACTCACACGTAACGTTTCTTACAATAGTTATTTCTTATATTTCTTCTAATATTTACTTAAAGCCACCTTGAAACAACAAAGATATCCACATACTTCAGCGTGTTTTACCGTAGTAGGTGACAAAGGTGTTTTCTACACAGGTTCTCGTTTTTCTCAAACGAAGCTTTTAACCCAACACTCTTGCCATGTTATGAAAACTGAGACTTTTCAAACATCAAAGTCTAAAGACGGTGAGAATGAAACTGAAATACTTTTTTCAGAATGAAGATTGTAATGTATCAAGTTATATGTCAGTTGTATACTCCTTGGTGTTTGTCATATTCATGAGGCCGTGTAACTAATGCAACTAACGATTAATGTTGAACCATCACAAGATGCATTTATAATTATTTTACCTACCATGTTCAAGGTGATATGTAAGGTATATAAGAAAATATACAATCGTGTAGCCTATAAAAGAAATAGGCATACACTATAAAGATATTTGTTAATTTTATACTAATAGGGAATATTCAAATAGTAATTAAACGTAAAGGGACCTTTTCCACATATATAACGAAACTACAAGCTCAATTTTCAATTTTGAAATATTTTTCTGATGTCAATAACCAGTTTATAAAACTAGTATAACTTTAATGAAAACTTGTAATGCAGCCTGCAATAGTTATTTTAGCAGTTACATAGCTTTAATTTATTCTTAACATATCATTGTAATTATTGACAATTTGTAACGAAATTATATTTTAAACCTTTAAAATCCCTTTTAACACTACGAATATTAACCAAGAAATAACTCAAAAGTTACAAATAAATTAAATAAAAAAAATCGAATTAAATATGTTAGCAATAACAATGATAATTTACAAATTTCTAGAATACTAAATTTAATACCTGTCCATATTTTCCATTGTTGTACTACGATAATTATAAGTATTATAAATAAATCTTGTTGTTAAATAATGCTTTCTCTAATCTAATAATTACATTAAAACAAATACAGTACTAATAAACGTAAACATTACTAATTAAACTAAAACGATGACTGAACAATTTTAAATTTAACCGTACGACGTTGCGTTGAAATATAAGACACGACGTGATATTCAAAACTCCATGATATTATGGTAGACAAACTGTTTTGTAATTAAAATGTTTGGAAAGCCGTTTATTTCGGGAGTTTTCAAAACGAGGAAGTGGAAGGAGTCCCGCAGATTTCAGAACTGTAATTCCGTCTTTTGACAACCATATAAAAGGAAAGAGTTTCTAGAGCCGAGTAATTCCTGTAAGTCTTCAACTGTTCTTTTCACCGAGGAGATTTTGCTTTAGAGGAGTGAGATTACTTTTATTAGGCAAGGATTAGATCGCCTGTGAGTTTATTCGGTTTTCACACGAATGTATAAGCTATATAGCCAGCAACTTGGCGCGTTCGCTTAATCTTTTACTATAGTTATTGACTGCGTTCAATCTCAGGAAAACATTTCAAAATTCCTTTTTTACCAGTATTTTTTTGTAAAAATTTAAACGTTTTCTACAAAATATTATGTTCTGATAAGTGTTGTGACAGTAATTTGTGTATACTTCAAATTCCTTATACTATTTACCATACGATACTTCTATAAAGCAAAACACTGTAGTAATGTCAGTTACAATATTTGATCAAGGTATGATAGTTTTTTTTTCTTTTAATGCAGGTGAATGCGATGTTGGCGATAGTAAATTTAACCTTACCATTGTTGGAATAGTGACAACAAATACTACAGTTATCTATTTAAAACTTCATTGTTCACCATCTTATTTTCAACTGTATGTAACCCTTTACCATGTTGGATTGATATTTTCTCTGGAAAAGCTCAGTACTTCAGTACATCTCATTACAGATGTTTTATAAAGGATGTGTGTGGTTATATAGAGACTCAAGTAACACTACTCAAAGGTAAACTCCACATCAAATGCTTGAAAATCCACAGAAAGATATTGGACTTCTAGTTCTGAGAAAGATGGCAAATTGGCTCAGTGACTGCTTAGATCTGTGCAGGAGATATTTAACGTACACACAGATATATTGAATCATTATAATTTTAAGCAAATAAACTGAAACATCATTCAATTGTTCTACAATGAGTGTGTATTGTTTCAGCGACATGACGGTGGTGGTGGTCAGTGTACTACTGGGCCTACTTCAGCTCACCCTGTCGTCGCAGATTTGCAACTGGTAAGTAATAATTGTCAAATATTTCATACAATCTGTAATATTGTATGATGGTGTACGATGTGTAGAATCTAATAACCTTTTGAGCATTGTGTATGTGTATGTACACTAGGCAAAAATGTAATATACTAATAAATATTTAAAATTTGTATCAATTTTGTTAGACACTCCAAGCTTCCAATAGACTCTCTTCCACACACAGAGGTATTTTTTCTTTGTGGAAGATAATTCGCTAATTTAAAAAGCTTTATTTATTATTTATGATTATATTAAATCACACACATACTATACAAAAAAATTATCCATATTGTAAACATTTTTGTATGGAACAAATAGGATGTAATTTGTAAATATTTTGGCGGAATAAATGCTATTTTTTTTATGATTGATTTATTTTTTATTTTAATTATGAGCATTGAATCTTTTTTTTCAGAAATTACACAGTGTATTTTTTAATAGCTTAGATTAAGTTATAAGTATAAATTTAAGCACTAATACTAAGCTTCTGAAACAATCATCCCAAGGTCAAAGACCTGTTTAGGATGATCGATTCGTACAAATGTATATAATAAAGTTCAAAGATGGAATCGCTTTTTACATCAAATACACCATAAAGCAACTCTATTAGTTGAAATAGTATTTATGCTTAATTAGCAGAGTCAAATTTATTTACAAAACCCATCCTGATGTAACAGTGTTTAGTAATTCAAATAAAAATTTAATATATGTATAATTTACATGTATAAAACCACTAAACTTTCCTCCATATCAATATAAAATTTCAAATTTTCCTCATGAGGTTTTTTTTTTCTTTTTTTTAAGATCAACCCTTTGCTGGTAATAATGTACTGAACTATTTGTGGTAACATTATGTATGCTAAGTTATTGCTGTTAAAACACGTTTTAGGAGCCATACATCAGTGGGAAAGAACATGGGCCGAAACAGATCATAATCACTTTAAGACGTTTTTGTAATGGCACTCATTGGGAAAACTGTGTGATAATAAATTTTAATAACTCTTAGTGCCCTCAAGAGCTATTAAAATAAAATAATTGTGTGGATAAAATATACATGTGCTAATTAAAACATGCATAAATAGATAGGCTCATTAATAATGAAGCCAACTTTAATTAAGTTTGGAGAGAAGTCTGTAATGGGTGGTTCGTTCCTGATCTTCGTACTTAAAACCTCCGGTAGCCAGTACGATCATATTAAAGACACGATTTAGTTCGGGTTATTCTTCTTATAAAGCTTTTAGTATTTCAATTCGATCATAATATTACACAGTTTCAACGTATGTTGCCATTTTTGGCTCTTAAAGTATGATTGTAAATGTATATGAACTCTTAAGAGAATGTTAAATGATCAGTCCAATAGATCCAATAGATAAATGACATATTGACTACAGGAAGTATCGACCAACAAGTTTCTATAAATACAACTGGAGCCAAAATTCACTTGTTTATTATTTAGATTTTTTCTATTTTTACATTTTCCCTTATAAATATAAATTTCTTCCCAAGCATTCATCACATTTTTTTCGTACGATTCTTTAAAATACTTACATTTTCTTCCATTTTCCCCAAAGAGTGGTCATTTTGTAATAGGTGTTGTGCGACATTTAATCTTTCCGGTTTGTTGTTTTTCGATGCAGAGACATGGTTTTTGAAACGTAAGGAGAGTTTATATATTAGGAACATATGGATCATGTTTATTTTATTTATTGATTTCTTATTAACAGTGTCATAATGTGCTATATATCTTTTTAGTTTTGTTATACTTGTTATATATTTTTTCATGTCCCATTCTGTCCCTTGTGAAGGCACTAGTCCAATTGAAAATATACGTAATGACACCTTTTAAATTATTAATCTTTTGCGTTTTTAGAACTGAAATTAATAAATCATGAAAGTGATCGTGTCCGGGAAAAAAATTACAAACTTATTTTACAGTTTAAGTTATGCTTTTAATAGTAAAGTGTGATTGGTGATCTAGAATGTAAAGTATTGGATCTCATGCCAGGATGTTTAATTTTAAAGAATCGTCCAATGCCCGCAGCGTCCAGCTCAATATTACAAAGTCATACAAAGTCCAATATTGGACATTTTAAATGTGTCCAATTTTGTTATGATTAGTTCGATCTTTCTAGCACACAGAACTACATTAACTTTAATGCTATACAGTTTATGAGTATCGTTTAAACTTGTATACTAATCTATAGTATCTATGAAAACAATAATCAAAAACATTTTAACTTTAATTGTAGATAAACCAGTATCACACTAGTCAACGAATACATCTAACCAAGTTATTTATCCATTTATTGGCAAATTCGAAGATATTCCACATTGAACTAACAGTTTAATTATTGTTATTGTTAGACGTGTTTCAATATATCCATTTAATATAGTCAACGAATACATCTAATCATGTTATTAACTGATTCAATGGAAGATTTGGAAAAATCTGTACTGTAAAATAAATTTTCAACTGATAGCTATAACGTCACTTATAAATTCGTATTCAACATTATTACGCTTCGGTTCATATGGTGTTAACTTACCTTATTGGTGTGTACATTGGGTATAATTACTAGTTTAGATTAGTTTCGTTGGCTTACATTGATTAATTATATATAAAATGGTTTATATCATACATTGGCAAGCCCACTTTCTGACCAAAAATATTTTACTAACGTACCCACTTTGCTCAATGTTAAAAACTAATCTAGAAGTTGAAGAACTGGAATAATTGTCAACCATTCCGATACCGCTGGCAAACGCAAAACTAACCCGCCTTTTCAGTAAGTTTTCGGGAACTATATGTCAATTGTAATTTCTAATTAAAATATTACAAAATTATCTACAAATAATTACAACTTTAAAGTATAGATATATCTTTTGAGCTTTGACCAGCCAAGAAACAAATTTTAAGTGCATACATATACTGTAAATAAAAGTTTTGTAATGTTGAGATTGTAGCACAACGGATTGAGTTATCAAATAATTAAATAACTTACTTAAATAACTTAATGGATTGATGACGTAAGTTATTTAATTAAAAGTTTTGTAACTTAATTAAAATAGAAATGCGTAAAATAATAAATGTATGAACGTCTGAAACAGATTCCATAAACATAACTGTAACTCTTTTTCTACGTAAATATACAAGCTAAGATATTTTTGTACGAAAACCTCGATAAACAGAAAGTTTCAAGTTGTGTTTAACAAACCATTCTGAGGCTATCTTGAAACTGAAATGATTCAATATTTTCAAGACCCAACTTTTTTAATCACTCTAGAAACCCCAAGTTTATCCTCGCCACTGCTTAGTTTATATTAATTCTCATTTCAAGTAAACTTACTTACCCGGGCTGGGTAAATATTTAATATTGGTTCTCATAGGCTTAAACAAATATTTATACACGAGTTTCGTCAGTGCTCCAAATAACTTCAACTCGATTATTTTGAAAGGTTTACTATCATAGTAAATACATATTTAAAAGGATTTTAGTAAGCAAGCGTTCTTTGAAAATAATTGCTTTTAAACCACTCTATAACTAATCTGGTTTAATAATTACAAAATAGATAAATGCTTAAATAATAGTATTTTACCACAAATATTTCAGTTTCCAATCAACTCCATTACAATAATAAAATAAAAATATTATTTAAATTCTGGAAATGAATTTATACCGGTCAGTAAGATTGGAGTAATCATAAGACAAGCAGGAACTATAACCATATCATAAGCTGTGTTAGAAATTAATAAATACATATACTATTTACATTTATTTACCTTTAAACTATAATGTATCAATACCATATGCAGCTAATATATTACTGGTCCTGAGTTTTTATAACTATTTACAATAAAAGCTACATGGTTATCATAACAGTATCCTAAAGTTTTTTAAGTATCAGTTGGAAAAATATTTTAACCTCGTATTTCAACTATATTATAGAGTGTCAAATACATTCAAATTCAAAATATAAAATATTATAAACAATTATTTGTTACAAAAGTATTGTATTGTAAAAGTAAGGTTGAATTTCCAAGTGTCACAAGCAGGTGCTGAATACATCGGCGTTGACATGTGACAAAAACAAAATTCATTTCGTCGAAACGTTAAATTGTTATCACTTATTTAATACAACGAATATGTAATCGATTAACTGAATAGAAACATCCAAAAATATGTATTCTTCTAAAGGGTCTTTACACTATATTTACAAGTTCACCATTGATATTGAAGATTGTGAAATGGCTATACAACCGAAAATTTGAACAAACAAACATATACTAACACATACTCAAAAATATATTCAAAACACGAATATTCAAATTTGATATTGAGATAAAAAAGAATGACATATTGTCATAAAATAGCATACTAAACAATTTACAATTTATACTATCAAAATAAAATATAAGGGATGTTATACAGATGATATGATGGGCGACAGAGAAGATGGTGTAAGAAACAATTCACTGGAGCGGGTGACGATTCGTTCGAAGATGAGAGAACGTTTCTTTGTCGAGGTTTAGGAAGGCCAATTAAATTCACTCTTTTATTACCGGCTTTAAATCCATTTACCACTTTACTTAAGTTTCCTGAGTCCTGCAGGAAAACCTTTAAAATAATTAAATAAGTGGATAACATCACGTGGTTTGAAATTTAATCGTATATTTGAAATTCTTTACATAGATGAAACGTTTTTTACTACCGCAAAACAAGAAATACTCTACCTCTACGTTAAGAGATTCAAACTTTTTTAAATAACAGTTTTTTTTTTAATTCTAAACACTATGTATAAGAAAATATTTTTAATGACAAGGCTGTTAAATTGTACCAAAGAATGTGCTTGATTAAAACCTGCTTTTACGACTTAAAAAATCAAGGCCAAAAAGGTTTTATTTTACTTTAAGCCATATGACAGAAAAAATCAATAACCAACCGATTGACATGCTTCACTTCAAATTTCCCACTTACAGTGAAATTTTACTGTAATTCCATGGTCTTTCCAAATCAATGTATTTCTGAGTTAGCACATTAATATATTTCAACAATTAGAAGGTAGGTACAACAAATGGTAGCGTACCTCAATCATTAATATTCATATATTCAATTCTTGCAATATAAATGAATTTAGAAATACCAAATATTTAGTACAATGGTCAACTATTGTAATTAATGATACGATTGTAAAATGGATAAATATACGAATTTTCGTTTTTGCCAGTAGCAGGTTTAATTAATCAATTATAGATAAAGTTCTACTTAACTATTTTTAGAATGTGTACAATGTAGTTATTTCATGCTGTATACATCTCAACGTTAAAGTAACTTCAGCAGCATTTGTATGGTTTATTTTCCATGTTAAATATTTAGAATAAATAAATGCTTCCAAAGTTGAGCTGAAATGAGCTTAAACACGCCCATCATTAAATAATTACATTCTAACAAATACTCAAGTTTTCATCCATAATTGAATATTAGGGAAGTTAAGAATATTAAAGCTATTCAATTCGATGTTTATGTAATATTCCTAATAAAAAAAAATCTCATAATTGTGTAAGTGAACTTGAGATTGACATTTTCTCTTACTTTTTACATCAGAGGTTTTATTGAAACCTGCCAAATGTACAAGCGTGTGGCTTCAAAAATATGTTTGTTGTTTGGAGATAAATTTGTAGTTAAGAGGATTAACATGGGTAGTGTTGCCCGGACAACGCTTTCAATCTACAACATTTACCACAGAGACAATACACCTGCCATACCTGAAAGAGAATGTCTCGTAAATTATGCAAGTGTCAGCTTTTATCTGTGCTTCCCTCCAATTAGTTGGAAGGATAATAAATTTCTACATATCCCTAACAAAGGGAAACTAACAAGCCATTACAAAAGGCAAAGAACGATGTGTTTTGTAAAGTATTAAAACGTTTCTTATACAATTATATAATTTTTGTAAACATTTAAAGTTACCATAGTTATGTATTGCAAAAACATAGTGTTTGCAATATTTATTGAATGTGTAATGACTATTGAGAGTTAATATGAATACATACCAGGAATGTAAACAGTTAAACATAAAATAATATCTACGTACTAGATTCAAAGATGTTTAGGGATTTCTTAGTTAGTAAGGTTACTTAATGTTACCTAGAAAAATATTTAACAGTATCACAATATGAAGCTACTGCTATGTAAAATGTTAACTAATATCGTTGCAGAATTCATTATAATCAATTATTGACAAGCTCAACATCTATATTTGCATAAAGACCTAAAAAGATTAAATTAACGTGGGTATCCAGTTCAGGATAAAGGTGAAATTCAATTTGAAGTTTTTTTTTATTATTTAGGGTGTAAATACATATAATGGTGCATATGCGAGGTATAAATATTCTTTAAAGCATAGATCATACTAGTATTTATGTCCGGACATAAATACTATGTCTATGTTAAATAAACTTTTGTTATTATCATGTAAAATACAGAAGAGTGTTTTGGTTAGTTTTGGAGTTACGAGTTAAGTTGGGTTACGAAATTGTCGTTATTTTTTGTTTAATTTTAGTATCACACATTTTTGCGAGCGAAAATACTGTCTCTAGATTGAAAATAGCCGAATAATATTAGTATTTTGTTAGTCATAAATATGTTACACATTGAAGTTCATGCTGTCACTCAAGGAGTATCCAATTCAATATTGAATTCACCCACTCCGAGCCCCAAATGAAAACACCGTAAAAAAGGATCGGATTTATAATAACAGAATAGCAATGAGAACTCAATAAAAAAAACCCCAAAAAGGCAACAAATTTTCATGAGTATGAATTCCTAATGAAAGCATGTAAATGATAAATTGCATTATAAACTAAGGCTCAAAGCCCGTCTCTTTTACAAGCCAATCTATTCATGAATCAATTTCACAGCTAGAGACTCATCTACATTTATATAACGTAAGGGTGGCGAATACTGAGGTGGTTAGACACCCTTTAACTTGAGCAAGATTTACAAGCCTTTGTAACTCAAAGGGATGCTAATTATAATTGATTCGCGAGATACCAACTTTTCTGCTCATCTAAGCTTAAAACGTTTGAAATATAAAGTAATTTTAAAATGTAAATTTGTTTATTTAATACAAAAAGGTATTAAATATTTGAAAGTGCTTGCCTTATTGTATTACGTTGAATGGTCTAATAGGAATTTAATAAGTGAAAACAGATGCATAGAGATGTTCATTTGTTTATTGACGGTAGCGTTTCATCTCATTTGATGTATTATTGATACAAAGTGACTAGACTATTGGTCAGAAATTTGTATGTGTAAAATACATTTTGCAATATATTGCATTATACCAAGAAGCTTAGATTTTGCACTTTTTCCAACGTTCAGTTGTACAAATAAGCAAAATACACAAGTTTATTTAGTAAATAACTTGGACATGAAGAGCAAATGATCCCAGATGGATCAAACAAATAGCAGTAATTTTTTATTAATGATTAACATTTTCATTACCAATAATAATGGTATTTTTACTTAGGTATTTGCAGCAGGTCAAAATAGTTTGTGGAAGGATTTGGATGTAGTATCAATTGGAAAGAGAGGAAAACCATAAGGATTGTATTTCATTGTAGTAAGTTTTAATTTAAGAAAAGTGATTAGTTGCCGTTTTCTAGTAGCTATGCTATTTTAAAAAATAACTAGTTTCATTAAGAATTTTCCTAATGAGTCCATGTCTCCTGGAAGCATAGGATACAATTTGTTCATGAACGGGGGAGTTTCATAGTCCTGTTGTTATTGCATTATTTTTGTTTTAACTTTAGACGAGAGAGTTTATTAGTTGATTTCTTTTCGAAGAATGAGAGAGTATAAAATGTTTATTATTCGAATGATTTTTTACTGTCGTGCATTTTACATGGAATGCAATAATTTTAAATTAATAAAATATGATAGTTAATAAGAATCGATATCCAGAAGTAGGAAGTTTATTATGGTATTTTGTTAAACCTGAGTCGGTGTTAATGTCAACGGTTATTGAAACTATGGTTAGTTGTATAAGCAACGGTAATGAAAAAAAAACAGTTTCTCTAAAAAAGGTTAAAAATGGTTTTAATCTCCGTTGCATCCTGTAACGAAATCTGACAAAAGCTATTTAATCATACTTGTGACAATGATCAATTATATTTCAGTAAGGGTTAAATTTTAAATTTAGGGTATGTTATAATACATATTGTTACAAATACTCAACTGAGTGGCCTTTTCTAAAAAAATATAAAAATTAAATAAATATCAGGTGTGAAATATTGGGATTTTTTTTTCATTTTGTATTTTAATAAACAATGCAGGGGTTGAAATAGTTATTTCGATTCTCAAATGTACGTTTAAGATGGACTGTTATATATCTTTACTGGCTTTCTAACATAACTCATAACATTAATTCACAGTCTTTAGATAATCCATAATTTGTTTTCACAATAACCTGTGTGTATCTAATTGAAGCTTAAACTGTAAGTATATGTTTATATTATTTAAATAATAATATTGGCGAGATTAAAACACGAACAACGCTAGATACGTCCTTCTTCAGTTGGTATCAAATATCAATTAGAAACGAGAATCGTTAGTGACGTTACGTCATGATAAAATAAAATAACGACAAAACTCAGATAAACAAATAAACATAAAGCAAAATGTTTCAATTAGGATAGTATTACTAGCTAAATTGCCCCTTACATAACCTATAATTTTACATCCACGTGGTGAAATATAAAACCTTCTTTTCAAAAGTAAACTTTATTACAAAATAAACGTAAGATTGTTTATCAAAATATTATTTAGACTACTAAAAAGTTAGAATTCACATTTTCGACTTCGAAAACACATTTTAATTTCAAACCTCAAAGTTCTCAAAAGAAAAATATGTGTCAATAAAGAATTAATTCCCAGTTTTATTTGATCTATTGAGGATGAAACCAATTACGGGAAATGTTGATTTACAGAGCAGTAATGTTTAAAGTTTTCTTTTTCAACGAAAATGTAACGCAATTTGCTTTCATGTTCAGTGACGTTTACTAACTTGATTTTCTATTTACCTTTGACTCGTCTTCTGTATACAAAGAGAACGAAAATATTGCGAAACGATTAGAAGTCAACGGGAATTTACTACTTGAACAAATATTTCCACTATACTCGTTTGTAATAGTCTCTGTAATATTCTCAATATGTCAACTGAAAGGTTATAGGTTAACTGGCAATCCTATTAATTTCTACATGGTTTCAATTACGATGGAACTGGAATGGGGAAACTAGCAATTGTGATACATTTATGCACAAAATGATTTAAAACGTATTCTAAAGTATTTATTTAGCTTTTCTGCAAATATGCTTTTGAAACACAATGCATATTTTAATGATCTAAAGTAACATAGTTTCAATTTATTTGTATCCATTGGATTAGTTTACCAAAAATATATTGCAATTAAATGGTTTTGTAATTGTTGCTATGATAACCTTTTTTTAAATATTTTATTGCTATATTTCCAAGCATTTGCAAACCAGTTTTATTTAATGTGTAACTTATTTAATTCTACAATATTTTAATGGTGCTTGAAAATTATTACTAAGAACCTTTTCTACTTGTACTTTCATACTTTCATTAGTTTTAGTACGTAATTTTCAGTTCACTAAATATTCAAGTTTAACACTAAGTACTTTTTATAACTACACTATGTATTTGACACGGAAGAGCACCAAATAATTTTCATACATGTTATAACAAAATATATGTCATGTTATATAGTTATGTGGTAAACTATTGAACAGTTTTGATATAGTAATACATATCCTAGTAGTTTTATATCAAATCAACTTTATTTCTAAAATAAGTATCAAATAGAACAAATAAAGATACAATTCCAGTGAAATGAAGAATCTTACTTACTATTGCACAAAAAATAATACGGTAAACTAAATAAATAAATGTTAATAATACTAAATCTTATGACTTTAAATCACACTAATAATAATCAAGAAATCTAGTTGAAAATGAACTGTTCTAATATTTTGAGCAGCTCAGTTAATAATAGTAAACTCATTCTATTAATAATAGATTAGGAGAAGGGAGATGTATAAATTTGGACTCGACAAGAAATGCCATCTGTTCGGAATCAATTTATCATCTGTACCTTTTATTAAATTAACTGAGACGGTAAAAACATATCTCGGGAAAAGGAATAAAACTTTTTGATATGAATTTATGTAATTTATTTATTTAAGTTGCTTCTGGTAACAATATTGTATTACGGAAAGTAAATAAAATAAACGTCACATAACACTTAAAACATATATTTACGCTTATACTGTTTCTCACAAGACGGTAAATGCCCATAAAAAACCCATGTTTCCCATGTTCATGCCCATGTTTCAGCCTATGAATGTATTTTTGTTTTCTTTTATACTGGTTATGTATTTTGCATGTCATGTCTGCTTTTTAATTTATTCTATTATTGCTCATATTTATTATCTAATTATGCTATGTTTATAAAGTGATTAAATCCTATTTAATGTATATTCTAATGTAAAAATGGTGTTACCGTTGAATGAATAAATAAATAAATAAATAAATAAAAGATGGTAAGTGGTGATCAATTTCGATTGGACACTCCAATCATCATCAGACCCAATAGGAGAATGACAAGAATCTTGAATGGCGTCCCTACTACTATATCCTATTGGCTACCGGAAGTACCGGCAAATACATTTTGTAAGTACAACTCTATTCGAAATTTACTTGTTCATTAATCAGCTTATTTCTTTTTTTTTAATTTTCTTATAAATATACAATTCATCCCAAGCATTCATTACATATCCTTTTTACAATACCTTCAAATACATAGACTATCCTCCATTTTTCCTATTGCGTGGCCATTTTGTAACAGGTGTTGTGCGACATTTTATCTTTCCAGTGTGTTGTTCCTCCACGCAGATATGTGGTTTTTGAAGCGGTTAATGAAGTTCATATTCTGTACAACGTAGAAGCTATCACAATCGTAAAATTGATTTTATAGATGCCCGAATTGTAATCTGTTACAATCTTCTATTTTAGGATGCAGTATTTTAATCATGGTGTTCTGAGCAGGAATAGCCAGAATAAACTACACAGCTGAACAACATTAGAAGAGACGAAAGAGGAAAACACTAGATATGTCACATTCAGCTACACGGGGACTACACGTTTACACCACAAAGGACCGCTAACGTATTCAAGAAATACGAAGTGTCAATAGCCTAGACGAACTCAGAAAACCTTGTTTCCCAAAAGTGTTGTTTTGTGGCTTTTAGATCAGTTAGAAATAAATATCTTTAGGATAAGTATAATAATTAAAATATGAAAGTTTACGCATAAAATCAAAGTCTACGTACTTATTATACAGATCCTTGATAGATCATATATTTACTGACATAGATAATAAAAGAATTAAAAGTGAAGTTCTTGTGACAGCCCTCTCAGACCACCACGCCCAGTTAGCTTCCATAAACTGTTCACTGAATGACAGAGATAATTTAATAAAATATAAATTTCCCAGAGAATTTAATAATAATACAAAGCTATACTTTAAGCTATTACTTAAGCAACAGAACTGGATATCAGTGTACAACGCAACAACAATGAATGACAAATTTTCCAATTTTGAAAGCCAGTTACGCCACATATTTGAAATAGCATTTCCATTGAAAAGAAAGAAAGTAAAAGAAAGGAAAAACACAGGTCGTGTAGTTTTAGACAAAGAAATGTGCCAAAAAAGGACAGAAATGATTGACCTATACAACAGAACAAAAGATCTTCCCTCCGAACATTACATGAGACAATATTATTTAAGAATAAAATCCAATTTTAGAAAACTTGTGAGGCAAAAGAAATCTGAACTGTATTTATGTAAAATAAACCAGGCAGAAAATAAAAGCAAGGCTATATGGGATACAATTAATGAAAATAAAAATGGAACAAACAAACAATTTAAGGAACCCCACCTCCTCGATGAGAAAGGTTATTTAATCACAGATCCACAATTAGTAGCTGATCGATTTAATAATTTCTTTGTTGAGATTGGCAGCCAGTCAAATAAAAAGGGTACTAACAGCTGTACAAGGCATGTGTCAAATTCCCTCTTCCTTTGCCCAACAACTGAAAAAGAAGTTGCAACTGAGATAAGGTTGATGAAAAATAAGAGTTCAGCCGGCACAGATGAAATATCCCCAAGGCTATTAAAAGAAATAGGTGATGTAATCTTGACACCACTAACTCATTTAATTAATTCGTCCTTTATTTCTGGTCAGTTTCCTGATACTCTAAAGCTCTCTGTTGTTAAGCCTATATATAAAAAGGGGGATGATCGTCTGTGCGATAACTACAGGCCAATATCAATTGTGTCAACGTTTTCCAAACTTTTTGAAAGATTATTCCTAAAAAGATTGCTGGAATTTCTACATAAAAATAACATACTCACCAGTAAACAGTTTGGGTTCGTAAAAAACAGGTCGACAACAGACGCAATTTATCACCCTGTATCGACTGTGGTCAGCGCACTGGATGGAGGTGAGAAAGCTTTGGGATTCTTCTTCGACCTGACCAAAGCATTCGGCACAGTGGATCATGACCTTCTCAAGCAGAAGTTACACTCTTATGGAATTAGAGGGCTGTCACTACAATGGATCTCGTCTTACCTTGCCAACCCTAAGTCAATATGTGGAGGTGAAAGCAGTGGATAGCACTGGGTGTCTACGCCCTCACAGATCCTCTACTGGCACGATCGTCAGTGGAGTGCCTCAGGGGTCGGTTCTTGGTCCGGTACTGTTCCTCCTCTTTATTAATGACCTCCCATCAGTTGTTCAAAAGGGTGAAATATGTCTTTTTGCTGACGACACCTCTCTCGCTGTCTCCAGCCCAAACCGACTCGAACTAGACATGTGTGCCTTTATACAAGCCAGTTGCTTGTTGCAGTGGTTCGACGAAAATCTCCTCAAAATCAATCCAACAAAAACTCAGCTCGTTGAATTCTCAATTAGGAAAACCAAAAACAAACAAAATTTTATTTTGGACGACACTGAAACTGAAACCACTGCTCAAGTGAAATTCCTGGGTTTGTTGTTGGACGAGAACTTGTGTTTCAAATCCCACATTGATTCTGTTTGTAGAAAGATCAGTTCAGGAATTTTTCTTCTGCGCCAACTAGCAAAATTTTCAAACAAAGATGTACTTCTTACTGCTTACTACGGTGTACTTTATCCACACATGATATATGCAGTTGCACTATGGGGAGGTGAAAGCACAAGAACCCATTTCCTTTTTCGCCTTCAAAGGAGAGCTATCAGAATAATTCACGGCCTTCCCTACAAACAAACTTGTAGAGCTGTATTTAAATCATCCGCAATTCTAACTTTTCCCTGTATTTACATTCTAGAAGTCCTCCCTTTTCTGAAGTCAAATTATTCTCATTTCCACACCACAACCACCCACTCATATCTGCTTCGCAATACTTTCAATCTGAGAATTCCATTCCATTCAACCACATTCTTCGAAAGACATCTAGACTATAATGCCATCAAACTCTTCAATGCTCTCCCACTTCAAATCAAGTCCACATCAGATCCGGGATGCTTCAAAAGGCACTTGAGGTCATTTCTCGTGGGTAAAGGCTACTACAGTGTCCGCGCCTTTCTCGCTGACGGACAGTCCTAATGAATTTTAATTATTTTAAAAGTTAGTTAATAGTTATTTTTAGTAAATTTGACTTGGCTAATGCATTTGTAATGTTGATCTGGCTAAATAAATGAGTTATTGAGTTATTGAGTTATTGTTTGAGACGATACATGAATGCAATATTTATATTTCCTTCAAATACAAAGTTCACCATAATATATTGAAAGGGTGTGTTGGTTGTTTCAACATGAAAAATCACTAGTTAGTGGCCTCTATAAGTTTAGAATTAGTTATAAAAAAAATTCTATAACCTATCAAGATTATTTTGTAAACGATTCTTCCATTAATTTTGCGCATTTATTTTAAAATAATATAGTTATACTATGAGTAAAAGTATTTCAGAAATTTCGTCCAGGCTTCCGAGATAATAATTAAGTTGAAATATCGGTTTGCAATCTTCTTTCAATTAAGTTATCTGCAGATGAGTTCACTTTACTACTCCAAAGTGTCTCTGGGAGGAATTACTTTTAAAACGAACTTCAGATCAGATTAATTTTATTTTTAAACCTTTACTCAATACCAGAACATGAATCAATTAATTACTATATTTGGTACCGCAAGCTTAATAATCAGTAAGTTAATATGCTAGGCAACTTTATCAATTATTTTGATCTGATCACAGGATTGTTTTTCACATTACTTCAGGCTGGACTAAGGCTTGTAGAATTATCACTTAGATAAAATCCATTTTTTGATTTGGCCGGATTTGAACCCGAGACCTCAAGAACCGAAGTCCCGCTCTAACTACTAGACCTGCTCGCTCCAGCAATAGCTAGGTAATGTATACGATACATTACATACCAAATTTTACGTGCTTTGTTGGACTTATTTCAATTATAGGGATGTTTTACAGCTTTACTAGGTACACTATAATCTGTTTTAGACTACTGACATTAAAAACTATTAAATTTCTGAAATTTCAGTTAGTAATTTTAAAATAATATCTTGTCTGTCTACATGGGGCCCAGAGGACTGTGCGTGGAGAGTATTCAGCAAATATAATACAATGTTTTTCCTAGTAGAACAGTAGTTAAGAACAGTAGTTCACTCTGTGGACCGAATCATATACAAGTTTTACTATAAAATAGTAATTCGAACACAAAGGTTCCAAGTGACTTTTTAAAATTACCGTAGAATTTTTATTTTAACGTTATAAATAATTTTAAAATGTACATAAGAACTACAGTACTTAGTAGTTGATGATTCAGTTGATGAGTCTTTGGCTCAGTAGTTCGACGGACCAAGAAACAAAGGCAGTGGTGTCATAGGTTCGTATCCAACCAACTCCATATAAAAGTGTTCATATAGTTCATTCTTATGCTGTACCTTTGCTTTGCTGTACAACGTATAGGCATGAAGAGGACGCCTTTTGGCCAGCCTGTTCTAAAAACGTATTATTTCATAATGTAAAACAAAAGGTAAAATATTATTTTAAAAGATTCGTCATAATGTTTACTATACCTAGTTTGACAAATAAAAAACGTTTTTCGTATTACTCAATCATTAACTTATGTCTTAAAAGAAACGCACAAACTTATAATTTTGGAGAAATAAAAATTTCAATTTTACTTGTAAACGTCTTCCACAGAGCAATTGAAGTAAACGTGGAATCAATTTCCTTTGCTTTATACCGTTGGTTCATTACTTCACTTGAATGGAAATTGGAAAAGAACATTATTGGAATTTAAATTATTTGAATAAATATTGCATCATCTAAAAATTTGGTCTTTCCTAGCCTTAAAAAACAGAATAAAAAAATTTTTAATTTAAATATAATGTCTATTCAACTGTAACTCACGCTGTGCAATTTAAAACTCAATCAGAATTTTGAACCCGTCAATGATTTGTTAAAAATATTACTGTTTTAAAGTCGTTTGTATCATCAAAATGTCCTTTGCATAAAGATATGTAAAACCTAGCCATGTACAAGAGTCCCCTTTAAAAGGAAATTGTTATGTTCCAAATTATAGCAAATTGTTTTACAAATTAGCCAAAATAATCTTAAATAATTTTTACAACCATAATGAATAACAATGTTCAATATATGGTGGTTTATAATGTTTAAACATGCAACAACAGGTTCATTAGTTAGGTTAAATTTTTTTATCAATGATCAAATGAAATAACAAATAAACATTGCACCAGCTGATCGATTTAGCAGTGTAGCCAACTTGTTTTAAAGCATACACGTATTACGTGCCTAATACAATCACACTATTTGGGGTTATTTGGTTGAAATACTGGAGTACGGGAAAGTAAAAAAAAGTAAAATGAGTGCGGGAAAGTAAGTAAATGCTGAAAATAGCTACTTTGCGTCCTATAATCAGTGCAAGAAACTCTACTTTGTCAGGTACCTGTGGGAATAATTTGTTATACAAAATTTCAAAATACCCTTCAGTTTATATTAGTTTAAAAAGAGTAAAACTTTTATGAAAAAGCATTACTGTACAACACTACAAATAATAATTATTATTCTTTATCTTTTTTACTAGAATTTATGTGAGTGTAGACCTTCTTTCTTCTCTATGTAGTGAGCTCTCCAAAAATAATTTGATTAAGTTGTTTTCTATAGATTATTTATTATAGTTTATTTGTATGGTTTGTATAGTCATTCCATGTACAAATGTCGAACACGTGTTTTAAGTACATAATTCTGCATTAGGAAACCTCATACTTCATATTATAATAGCTTGATCAATCGCAACCTATTCGGTTAAACGATAAATTGATTAAGTAAGATGTGTGTTATAAAATGTAGAAGTTACTAGAAAATTACTGAATGCATTACTGCAATAGAAAGATAAATCGATTCTCAGTACATATCAAAACGACAACACAAAAGGTCCAATTGAATCGTCCCAAGATGTTCCCAAAGCAGTCGAGGACCTGGCCGTGGCTTATCATATGTCAAACGGTTCTTTGGACTGGAAAGTCCATTGTACCTGGAAGGCGATGAATACCTTATTCAATGGATCCATTCAACTCGAAACCTTAACAAGTATTCTTAATAGCAATCTGTATTTTACTTCGGTGATTTAAATATTAGTATCTCGCAAAATATCCTATTCAACAAAACAAAAGAAATTTCGTTTAGGAAATTAATTTAATATTTAATATATTAAGTTTTAATGTAATCTTAAGTTAACTTCTAAAGAACTCTTTGATTTAGGTTCAATTCAGTCAATAATATCAAAGATATGTTTATGAAGAGATAATATGAAGTTTAAGTTTTAATTATATATTTTTGAGTTTCTGGGAATTTTTATTTACATTTCTTGGCATTTAAATTTTAACCTTGCATTTTAGATCGTTCTGATTGGTAAATAGTGAGTTGAAAAATACATCTAAAATACATAGTGAAACAATGGGTTAAACGAAATGAAAAATGCAAGGTTGCATTATTGGTACTCAAATTCTTGAGATAACTGCATTGGATTCAGGGTTCGTCTTGATACCAACTAAGCAGCAAAAAACTAGACGAGGTGACTTTGAGTGTACCTAAGGAAATAGTTTAGGACTTTAAACGTATTCTATTGAAAAATGTTTCTCCTTTTTAAAATTGAACATTTTTATATCTAAAACTGAAACCTTAGCTATCCCTCACCATAACATCTTGGTCTGCGTAGGGATAAAATGGCACTAAATACCGTAAGTATTATTCAGTGAAACAAGCTTCGTGGTCACTAGGGCATTAAAGGGAGTGGCTTCAGCAGAATTATAGTTTTTAGAAACTTCTATGCTCACTAATGTTGTATCGTATAAGCTGTAAATTAATTACTACTGTAAATGAGTATAATATTAATATACTACTAATGTGTCAAACCTCGTTAAGCAATTTGCTCTTACGGTAGTTTATTACTAACATTGAGTTAAAGATAAATTTGTTCCGTACAAAGTAAGGTAACATAATACACAATTTTATCGATTCCTTGCCTTTAAATATTTTTATACTAGAGACAAAAATACTGATTAGTTGTATAAAGTCTTATGATTTGTTTCATACATGAAAACATATTTATTGCTGAGAATAAAGGTCCCGGTGGGAAAATTCTGCTTGCTTCATCAGACCCTAAACGATTTTAGAAACGAACTAAAGGTCTTTTGAGATTTCCTTCAGAATCTCGTTACAAGCTTATCTTGATGTGATTTGTTTTCTAAAATGTCCATCTTCCCATTTATGGTCTTCTACTTCATAAGTGATGCTAATGTTCTCAACAAAATGCTAACTAGTTTCGTTACAAGTACAACATTATCGGAGCTTGTAGCCCGTTCAAAGATGAAAAGTAAATATTTTTTATTAAAAACCACACAACAAATGATGCGATAAAAACAACAGGGGTTATAAAATGGGTTGTTATACTCATACCTTTAAACCTTTACTTTATTCACATTCATTCTTTTTTTAATGTTCATATTCCCTTAAATGTTTCAGTAAATATTTCATTTAAACTAACCATTATACAACGCGAGAGTATGTCATTAAAAGCAGAAATACAAAATTGACCGTTGATTTTATATTTCATACAACTGTTATGGAAAATGTAAATACATTGTCATGCTTACAGTGCTTACAGTTTTCTTATTGCTTGTGGAAAGACAAACTCTCTGAGGTCGTTTTAGGGTTAACAATATAAAACCTCTTGGAATATTATATATGTTATATGTATTAGATAACACCAAAAGTTTACACTAATGACTTTTCCTCGTCAATTTAGCAAGTAATATTACGGTTAAACGATATTAACTCTAGTTGTCCTTTGAGCAGCTTAATGCTATTTCACATTTACCAGCCTAGTAATTAGTGTTTGAACCAAAGCAAGAGGAGGTGACTCAATATCTGGAAATGTAGAAGGGCTTTGATAAATTTGGATCAATATACTTAAATATAAGTTGTGAAATGAGTACATCATGTCTCTAGGGCTAATTTAGTAAATTAATATTGTGATATATTAATATAGTTCCCATTAAAACTCAATGATACCAGATTACTCATTGTCTGTAAATGTTTTATGTTAGAAAGGGTCGATTAAATTATTCAACCAGAGGTATCATAAAAAGAACCCTCAGAAAATGTATACAAATATATTTGCATTATTTTTAAATTTATGACATTAATATGAGGAATTTTATTTTTTTATGTTCTGACTTCACATCATCTACGGTTATGTCCGGAACTCTTATACACAATACTTAGGGCCTAAAAGGTTGGGGCGTTATCACATTGATGAAACCCATTTGTGATTTGCAGAATTTGAACCCAGAACTTCTAAAACTTAAGGCAACACTACCACTAGACCAGCTTGATACCTATAATGAATAATTTTATTAGTCTTTAAACAACATACATCTTTATAGTGATCTTTATAGTGAGATGTACATCTTTATACATCTTTACATCAACATAGTCTTTATAGTGGTACAACGCTAATTGAACTGTAAATCAAATCTACATACACAGTTATGATATGATTTAAGATTGGGATTTTTAGAGTTGATTAAATGGTTTTGATCAGTTCAACTATATCATTTTATAGAATACTCTGAATATTACAGGGATTTAAGATTTATGAAAGCAGCTGATAGCGACTAAAACTAGGTACTTGTTGCAATACTGGTATCCATGACACTATTAGATTTCATGCATTTGTCGGAACTTTTTATTTTTGTTTTACTATGTATGGTTACTTAATGTTCACGTTAATTTCAACTGTGATATTACTTTTTTGAAAATAGAATACGTACTTGAGCAACACTTGAGCATTCATTAGGTAAAATTAGGTACATCATGCCATTCCATAAACTAACAAACCTCGCATTTCCTAAAGAGAACCACTCACACCATGTGAGCTTCTATTTGATTGTAACTGGTCTATTGTTGGAGTTTTATTATGTAATAAAGTATATGAGGCAAATATATAAACAGTTTTAAAATATTTTAATGAAGTAATAAACAAATTTCCATCAAAATGTTAGCTTTCAGGTTGATTATTTTAAAGGTTAAGGTTATTTAAGCAAACCGTTTTGGTGAAACTCGTCAGCCTATGGAATGAAATTAACTCATTTATGAGTTTGTGGATAGAAATTCACTTTAAAAATAATATTGTGATGTTTGATGACAAGCCATTACTGTCGGGGAAATAAATATGTGCACTCGAGTTTGAGCCTAAATATCTCTGAGATGAATTATCCGATTTTGTTGAAACAAAAATTAAATGTAAGCTTGTTTAAAAACATTTTACGTGGTAACAATTTAAAAATTTTCCGTCTACCAGAAAAATGTATATAGTTGAAAGATCCTAAAAAGTACCGGTTTTTAAGGAACTCCGCACTAACACTGAAGTTTAAAAATTAATTGTAAACAAACCACTGAGCCAATCTTTCTGAAATTTTTATGGCTTATTGGTAGGTTTATTGTTAACATTTCCATGCATTTTAAAATTTTTACTCACAAAAGTTCTTATGCTGCTGTTAATTTTTAAAACCTATGCTAACATCGTTAATAAGACGCTAAAAATTTCGTTCAAAATACCATCGTGTTTGTCGTGACACAAGAAATAACACCAATATGATAGATTTATAATGCGAACAAAGGCGTTTTTTAAACAGATTTATATTTGTAAACAAAAATTTCTCCCGCGACTGGCAGCGGGCCGCCTGGTGTGCGTACGATATTTCCCAGCCGGGCGGGAGCGCGGCGAATCTGCGACGTTGCCGATGTGTATCTGGCCAGTGGCCACCACACTGACATTGCATCGGTATTCGCTCACGGCAAACAACTGTGTATATCAATATTTAGTTTGAAATTTACATAAATTTACTAACAAAATATTCTAATTAACTAGTCATGAAACAAATACATTATAATAAGTTAACTATGGTGGTATGAAAAATTAATTTTGTATTACAAGCAACAAGCCAACTGTTTTGTGTTGATTGAGCTAGTTAAAAAATTATAACAGCTAAATGCCAAGTAAATATTTTCCACCAGTATTTATTTTATGGTTTCTTTAATTTGCCACTTTTAAATATACAACTGAGAGTAGAAATCGGAACGGTCATCACCCGCTCACACAAGCCATTAGGTCTGGTGACAATGCAATATCCTTGAAATGAAGGAACAGCCTTTGTTGTGGTCGTGGAGGGAGGGGAATGGGGCCAATTAAAATGAATTCTTTTGTTGGCAGTTTCACCCCTTTCTCCACTTCTTAAATATAATTATGTATTTTAATATGATAAGCAAATTAAAAAAATTATAACTGTTAAATTATTACTATTAAAAATAATTTTGGTTGGCTTATCAGTAAAATTAGGTAAAAATGGTCGAGAAATATTCAGGTAATTTTGCTTGAAGTAATTTGTGCATAAGAAACCATTTTACAATTGTTAAAGATTATTGTATTTTCAATTCAAATGGCAAATATTAGATAATTGGTAGAGGTTTGCATCCCATTTCCAGTTTAAGGGATAAGACAGGTTTAATGTTTTATAAGCGTTGTTAAGTTAAGGCAATAATAAAGGGCACTACGATCTCCTACTGATCGAAATCATGAGCATTTGTCCCGAGAAAGTTTGAAAAAACAACTTATCGTAAACAATGGCATCTTTTTGATATTTATAGTATATCAGTAAAAAATATATATATATATATATATATATATATATATATATATATATATATAGAAACAAAACTTTGACGTTAGCAAACTCTTCTAAGAGGCTCGTGCTAGAATGTGTTCCTAAAATAAAATGATGGATAAAGCTTGTATGGTTTGTCACAAAATCAACAGGAAACATCTACAAGTACAGAACCAATGCATGGATAAAGGGCAAGATAGAAGCAAGATAAAAGGGCATATCTCATACAATGTAACAATGAAGAAACAGTTTATTATTTTTTTCTGTTTTACAAACCATTATCAAAATAAAAACACACTAATCCCTTGACAAAATCAAAACAAGTTTTTATGAAACTTCACACAAAAACAACTACACATATTTAACTCAAATTTGTCATTAGTAATTTCTCCGATATCCCTTTTGGGTAAGTGACCAGAACCAGTAGTTTGTCTTGCTTTATTCAGTCTATTCTAAATAAAATACCAGAAACAAAATTGTCTGTAAAAATAAATTTTGTTGTAGCTTGTGTTGTGTTATCTTGACTATTTAATTCTTAAAGAATTTTACACTCATGAAGAGTATTGAAATTTGAAATAATAAGTTTATACTTTTCAGGGATTGCGAATAGTGTTTGTTTAAAATACAATTTAAGAACCGCTATAAGAAATATAACTGATAAAATCTATATAGGAGAATGATTTTCTCAATTTCCTGAGGTAAATAATTTTCTAGAGGTTTTTGGTGTGTAAGGTCGTCTCTTTGTTTTACATTTCAAATGTTGGGATAATATCTTTTACATAGTAAAGTTATGAGTATGCCCTTTCATATATAATAGCTACCATTGTAAGGGAGAATGTGGCTTTAAATCTTTCAACCAATTTTAGGTTCTGCATTTTTATATTTACTCTTAAACGGTGGAGATTTAAATTGATCGGTTTGATTAAAAATGGTTATTTAAATAAACAAGTATTTTTTGCGTATTGTGAAGTAATATAGAATGCAATGATAGTGCAGGAATATTGACTTCATTAACCATGCAATCATAAATGAAAGTTACTTTATAAGAATTTAATATATACTTTTATTAAATACAATGAACCTGTCTTATTCATGCTTCTATGGTTAAAATACCTTTAATAATCATGGAATTCATTAAAAGATTTTTAGTAGAATAACAACATCTATAATTAATACGATTTTCACGCATTTTCGCAAATTGTTCAATAAATCCCACTACCCTTCCTTAAATTCATAATTTCCAACAATATTATATTATATTATATTAATTATATTAATTAATATTATATTATTATATTATATTAATATTATATTTATTATATTATATTATATTAATAACAATATTATATTATTATATTATATTAATATTATATTAATTACAATATTAATTTAGAGTCATTAATACGTTATCAGGATATTACTCATAGTACCTTTACAATATCGTCAGGCTCCAACTTTTATGAAGCCTTTAGCAAGATGAATAATTCTTACAATTGTTAGGAGTGTTTATTCTTACATTCATTGTTTGAAAATAGGCTAAATAATAGATTGAAAGTTGAAAACATAACCGATTTTATTTTTAGGAAGATGCTTAAATATAGCTTTCAATGCGGATAGGCTATCAGTTCTAAAAGCCTAAAAAGCTTATCATGACAAGCTTAATCGTAAGGACTTGGCAGAGAACGAAAGCTTCTTTCGAACCATTGATTCCCGTGAAAGAGGTGAGTGGGAAATAGCTGGTAAAAGTTTTCGTAAATGTATATAACATATATTTGACTCATACATTTACAGAATGGATCATTCACAATCAACAAGAATAATGTAGACTAAAAGAGAAAAAGTAAAAATCATAGTTCTGTAACAAATATTTACCATAAATAAGTTTTAGCTGATTTTAAATTTTAATTGAACATTAGTTATTTGAATAGTCTTCAAAATCATATAGATTATCTCATGGTAAATAGTAAAAAGTATATTTACATTTAACGTGACAAACACTTCATTTTTATTGCTTAAACCACAAAGGATCCATCAAATACTCCAATTTTATTCAATTTAAAATGGGCTAGGTTAGGTTAGATTTTTTTTTAATTTTTATTAATCCATAAATATTAAATTTCCCATTCAAAATGCATTGTACCATTTAGTTAATTTTAAATCTTAACCAAACCTGTACTTACTTAAATTACATGCTAACTTTAATTTATGCTGTATACATAGCAAAGTGCGGGGAAAGATAATGGTGTGAAATAAATATCTTAAAGATTTTGTAAAATAAAAACGGATTTTATTAAACACCTGTTTCGCTAATCAATTTATTTTTTATGAATGTATAAATCCCTAAACACATTTTGGATTTTCAGGATATAATGGTAAATAAAACAAACAATTATTGTTAAGCCAAATATTCCTAATAATCAATAAGGTTTCTGTTACACATCATAATACAATGTTTTGTTTTACTAAAGCTGTAAAATGTGCATCGATTTAAAGCCCCAAACACCCTTGTACCTTTTGTCAGGTTGTAAATAATAAATACTTCCCCGCTTGGCATTATATTTAACACAATGTATTTTCTCTGAAATATAAATCACAATTGTATTCCGAAATATTGTTATCGTGTTTTGAACGTTTAAAACAGGATTTTCGCATTTCGGTAGCAAATAATCAAATGTTCAACTAATATTGGTTTCCATTGGTGATCCATTGTTGAAGGGCTTGAACATAAAACCCTTAATACAGTTTTGTTCTGAGTTTAATTTTAAACACACGAACCTGCTAAAACTCATCCTAGATATATGATTAGTCTTTGAGTGAGAAGGAATTTTAAGTAAGAAATTTATTGAATATTATACTTTATCTCAGTGATTGTTCCAAAATGAATAATAATCGACGTTAACATTCACAATAGTAATAATATGGCCATTGAAATAATAATAAAAAATAAAAAACAATGAAAGGACCATTATTGGGCTCCACATCCATTATTCATATGACGCCAGTCGTAGACAGGCAGAAACATGCATTTGGCCTGGAAATGTATCGATGCCAAGTTTCCCTGTTATATTCATACAAATATATTTTTTTCTCTGTGACTTCAGTGTTTCTATCTAAAACTTATTTATGATTAAGATTATATTATTTATGTTATATTATTATATTATTTAATAATTTATATATTTTTTTAGATAGTTGACAAACTACACGCTCACGATTGCCTTGCTGAGGAAATGTGAGGTTTTGGATTTTTTTATTAAACAAATTATTTAAAGTGGGACTAGCAATAAATATGCCACCAAATTTGATACAGTAGATAAGCTGATAACTTGGTATGACTAAAAGTTATCGGTTTATTATATAACAGTACTGTAGTTAAATTTTGAAAAAAGTTATCGAATATTGTTTGCAACAACACTTCCCTGCAAGGATTACATTAGAATTAATTTACAAGGAAAACGAACATAAAATCTAATCATACCTTTAGATACCCAATCAGCCATGCCATCATATATACTAATACTTTATAAACGGTGTTTATAAGCTACTTATTAACATTATCAAAAAATAACAATTACCTCAATAAAATTATGTGTTCGAAATTTCCACGCTTGGATTAATCACACTTTTGCTTATTGTTATACTTAAAAAGAATATATGCATGATAAATAAATCACATTCTTAATAGTAATTTCGGACGGATTGAAAAGTGTTAATTATTTTTATTGTTTTAGATCTGTTTTTTTTGTCATTAAAACCAACTAAAAAAGATAAATATGTGTAGGCCAATCACATTATGGATCCCTGCAATAAGAAATAAAAAATTATATTTATATATATAATATTTACCAATGATAAATTAAGAATAATTTGATTAAGAAAGAGTAATATGAGAGTAATTCCAAGATCACTTTCACGTATAATGCCACAGGAGCTTTAATTTAAATACAAAACTATAAACATGTATACGACCTGTTATACAACTGGTATTTACAACAGTCGTTATGGTATTTAAAATGAATCTTTCATTGGCCTATATAACAAGAACTTATATTGTTAACATGGATAAAACAATGCCAAATTAACAATAGTGTCTAGTGCTCAAGAAAAGCACTATACACATAATGTCATTACATCACTTTGCTCTTAGATTTTCATTGTTTCCCCGAGTTCTTCTGTGTTTTTATTGTCCCACTTGAACGTGTGTCAGATAATAGAGCTAGAGAAAAACAGTCTTATCGAAAACTTACACACAAAATGTATACATAATAGGCTTTTGAAATTCTTCAACAGCCTGAACAAATTTACGAGGAAAAGTAGTGATGTTTATATCTCCGGAACTTTTTTTCTTTCCAAATTATTACATAAGCTATGAAAACCTAATCAGAATCTCCTAAATTGGCCCAAGGAGTGGGTTATCACCCACTTGTTTGTTATTCAATGCTTGCTTTTTGGTACATATATCAACTTGATACATATATCACGTTTGATACTATCAGCTTTTGTATATAATACTAAATTAGAAAATTAAAGAATATTAAATTTCTTACATGAAAAATGTATGATATAACTATTTGCGTTTAAACATTTACAATATATAAAAATATTTTAAAATAATATTATTATAATATTACAAATCACAATATTCTGCAAATTATATGAGATTGAATTGTAGTTTTGTCTAGATTGTATGAGATTTTCAGCATACTTGAAATTTAGGGTGACAGTTTTTTGGTTAGGATTTTCACTAGCCCTAAAGGAAGGTTTTTCAAAATTAACCTTCATTATTGTAGCCCCTTACATCTAAGAAGGTTGCCACAAACTTTCAAATATCCCAACAAAAGGTTAAAAATTTAAAGGGGGGGGGGGTTCAAGTTACTTTTCAGCCACCCTGTATACATAACATAATTAATTATATTTCGATGACTGTTTTAAATAACGTGATGTAAAAAGGGGTGAAGAGGTGTAATAATCCCCCCCCCCTTCACTGAAGAGCAGGATCACTGTGATGAAAGTGGCCCAAATTGGCAATAACGGAAACATCACTTAGGTGGGTTGAATTCAGTTACACCGAAGCGATACCCGGCAAGAAACCCATAAAAGAGTTTTCAAAAACTATCAAGAGGAAACCCATCATTTTCTACAAGATATCTTGTTAATTTCAACAGCTAAAAATATACCCCTCTTTAAAATATACTGAAATTGTTAAGGGGGTATTGATAGATCTGGAAGACATATTTGATTCCTCAAAAATATTGCTGCATTATTTCATGAGTATGACGCTAAATGGAATAAAGCTGTGAGAAATTGTTTCACATAGTAGTTTAATAATGATTTTATTTTTCTTTCTATATCTACCTATGTTTTGTTTGATTACATTATTCCACACATTTATTTCAAATTACTATTATAAGATATGGATGTGATAGGTAAATGTTTACCAGCTTATTTAAAGTGTTAAAAAGTCTTACAAAGTATATATTTTTTGTTCTTGGGAAACCATAAAGCAACATAAAATGAAATATAAAGTCAAATACATATTAAGGCAATGAAAAAATAAAAGTATGTTATTACTACTGATACAATTTACCTACATTTTTCTTTTAAGAACATTCCCCTAACAAGCCTTTTTTCCAGACCATGGGGTAAATCCTCTAACAATTTCTAAGGGTATGACAGGTCAAGAGGTCCTCCAAGCATCGGTCGAGGGCTCAGAAGAGATCACCACCAATGAGACGTCGGGGTCATCAGGGACGTCGTTGTTCTACAAATATGGAGAGGCTAGTAAAGAAAACCTTATACTGATACATTTGCATAATAGACATATGTTACTTAACCACTTGAAAAATTTTATTCGGAAGCCCTCAATCCCCTAGGAAAGGTTTTTCCAGAGAAGACTTTAAAGTGTCGCTCTCTTAGAGTAATTTTTGAAATAAGTTTACATAATTTGTTTTATCAAAATACATATTAACACCATAGATTTATACTATAAAGTATTAGCAAATATGTATACTAGCTTCTTTTTCTTCAATGGAAAGGCGTATCAGCTATTTCTTTATAAAAATTCTAACCTTCATTGATTTACAACTAAATCCATATTTTATTTATATTTCCAGTAAGCACAACTCATAATCAGATTTTGCTGGCTGTAGTTTATTCCTTCTGAAAAAAAATATTCCTGTCTAATAAAAACTTAACGTTTTATAACCAAGTTCAGTTTTTGTACAATGCAGCCTTACGTTGTTTAGCATATATTTTTATTTTAGTTTCTTGGTAAATAGTAACTTTAATAATTAGTTTCTGCATTGCGCGAAAATGGTCATTGTACTAATTTGTTTCTTACACTTATCACTGGAAAACTTAGTCCGACATTTGACAAGTCTTTTATATACTAAGACTGAACCTATAAACAAAATTAGAGGGAAAATATTAAACACAATTATTTTTATTAATATTTATATAAATAGTTACGTAAACAATTCTTGGAGGTAAGACCATACTGGGTGATTTATAATTAATTCTAACGTGTTGATTAAATTTTACTAGTAATTTAATGACATATTTATATACAATAATAAGCTTAAAAAATACAAGATTTAGAGGTAAATTAAATTAAATTCAGTAATATTTGTATCATTTGCATCTTGAAGATTTATGGTAAAAATTCGTTCATAACGTCAACCACTCAAAATTAATGGTAATGCGTTAAAGTCGTTTGGTGAAACAAGTCGTTAATTTTCTCTCATCGACACTTGAAATTAACTGCTTACTTTGCTGTGAAAGAATTTCCATCTTTCTTCGGAGACAAATTTCGGTTTTTTTATTCTCATGAGAGTTTCATTTCTACTATACTATCCTGTTTGCATAAACTTTGAATAAAAAAAAAAACTACTAATAATATTTTCTGAAGTGTTTTAGGGATTCTTTATAAGTATTATAAATAATATACTTATAACCGCTTGTGACACTTCTACACTTTCCTACTTGTACTTAAATATATTAATATATTTATTTCCGTTTGCATACAGTTTGAGCTGTAAAAGTAAAACTATTAAATTCAAAATAAGTTGTAATTAGAATAATAGCCTAATTTAGTTAATTATCACCATTTTAAAGAAAAAAAATAAGCTAATAGTAGTGTGCATTAAGGTTCTTGGTCACATTGAAGCTAAAGAAAAGTAATAGAACTGGAACAAAATGTTTCGCCAAACAGGAAACTGTTATCCTTGAAGTTATGTTTTCGGTATATGTAATAAAATAGTGTTCATGTAACATAATTTGTCGATTATATAGGGATTTAAATACGGTTAACTGTTTCCCCTCAAGTACTACAAAGGAAATACTTACCACTTACTTAGTACTTGTAGGAAATAATGGTCCAACAAAATTAATAGAAACTATTTCTTGTTTACTTTAATTACTTTGAGGGACTCTTAAACCACTTCATTACTTAATGTTTAAAGGTTCAACATTTCAATATGGGCTTTAGGAAAAAATATTGTTGCTTTTTAAGTTTGGTACTAGGGATGGTGTGATAGAAAGATTCAAAAGCAATAGCACCAAAAAACTAAGCATATATTAGCATAAAATAAATATCTAACATCGTTTAAAGCCTTATATACTTAATGTATAAACAATTGCAAACAATTAACATATCATTCAATCGATATCGAAGAGAAAGAGAGTGTCTTTTGTCAGGGGATGAAAAGGCACCAGACAAATAGTAGCACTTTAGAAAGACTGGCCAGCCACAGGGGTTGGTCAACCCAGCTATTTATTGTTGTCTGTCTTATCCCTTTCGTATCCTTTTAAACCACGTTATATAGGGGGGTTCTTGTTTGTTAAATTTCATGTGGCTTTTTATCTGAACTTGTATTTGCCTCTTTTGTCATTGTTCTATGAAAGTAAACAGGTATACAATAAATATAAAACATCTTTATAAAAGTATTTTTAACATATTAACGCTGTTTAAATGGAGAAAAATTTAGGTACTACAGAAAAAAAACTAATATCTCGGTCATTCTTTATCAGAACTTATCATAGTGAGATATTGTTTGATACGTTCATAACATTAAGCATAGTTTAAATGTCTTGAAACCTTTTGGTAAAATTAGCTGAATTTGTGGAATTTGGATCATATATTTAAAATATCCGCTATTTTTTAATCGGTATTTATGTTCTGCAATAAGATTACATTCTCACACAGTAGCTCAAACTGTTAAGGAGTTATGGATATTTTTTGTAAAAAAACCATATAGACTGACAAAAGCAAACAAAATGCAATAGAACATTTGTTAAAATAAATCTTATTGATTATTTTGACACAAGGAATCCCCAACTTAAAAAAAAAAAACTGTTTACACAAATTTTAACACATTTGAACACTTCTGATTTTACAGGTAAAAATAGTATGCATTGCCTGTAAGCCATTAGAAAAAATATTGACATTTATTTAAATGTGCTAGTGCTTAAAATGTGAAAATAATTATTTTATTTGCATATAATATATTTAAAACACGTTTAAATGACTCTAAGCTCAGCTAGCAAGGAGGGAATTTGAATAATAGAAATTTGTGTTTAAATTGTTATTTTGTATTGCAAGTTCCCGCCCCTCCCCCTCTTGCTTCCCCCCTACACCCTTTTAAAGTTATTTTTGTAAGCTTTAATTATTTTATCAATATCTCGGAAACAAACAGCAATAGGGTTAATGTTATTTCGCCATTTCAATCCTCAGAATATTATCTACAAAAAACGTTATTAGTGTGTAATCGATAATTTAGTAGTTTTCTTGTAATTTACGTTTAAATTAAACTTTTTCACTTTTAAATTGCAACCCTCGTAGGTTCAGTTGATTTGTACTCAAAACTTAAAACGGTCTAGGAAGGAAGCATGAGGGGGAGGGGTGGGAACTTTTCCCGAAGAAAATGTTCCTTATATGATCAACTAACATCATGAAAAAGTCTGCCTTTCACTAATTACTTCCGACAAAGCACTAATTTCCCCTTTATTGACTTGGCTATTAGGAGCAAGATGGACAGGTTCAATTCCCTGCAATTACATACTATTTTGATTGGCTTGGACCACGTTATACTATAAGCGGTTAGTGTCCTTAACCACAACACGCCACTCATTGTGTTTAAACTAAAGAAAAACAAATTCCTACCAACTTTTTCCTCATCTATAAGTTAATTATTATAAATTACCTTAATTAAAACAGTGTCATGTTGTGACAAGTTGGCCTGGGTTAAGTAAACGATATGAGACGGTGATCAATTACGATTGGACACTCCAATCACCTTTATACACAAAGAGAGTAACGAAAATTAAAGTTGATCCATGCGGAAATTCTATTACTTCTGGAAAGGGAGTGTCTCAAAGTGACATAAGGGTAAAATTTTTTACCGTACATTGTTTGGTTAATTTATACTCCTGCATAAATCTGATACAATTATAAAAGGTATTAAAAAGATCATCGTCTTTTTCAGGTAGGGTTAGTTAAGCTTTTTGTGTTTTGTCCGCTTTATTTTAGCGGTTTGTTGTTTAAAAGTGACTACTATATTAATTAGGTATATTGTAGCAAGGATGAAGGTAGTATTTGCAGCACAAGAAATTATAAATTCCTCTGGGTATCAGGCTCAATTCTTTGATTATTTGTACTAACATACAATAACTGTTTTAAGAAAGCCATTACACGAACGATCTTGTGCTTTGGGTGAAATCAAATGACAGTAGTTCTACACGAAATAGAAAACTTTTCCTCGATTATTTGAAGAAATATGTATATATATATTTTAAAAATATATATTTTTTCAAAATATCTTTATCCAAACAGAAAAAAGCATATTTCATACTGGAGTATAACATATGTATGAATTAGAGTTTGTGAAATTTTAAAAATGTTTCCTTAAAATATCAGCGATAATCACATAACATTATTATCAGTCTCTTGTTAAAGAACATAGGTATATTTAGCTTAAAACACTACCAAAGAAATTCACCATGACGACTATTCCTCTTCACGATGGTTCTAAATAGTTGTATCAACTGTAATACGAACTTCTTTGTGCAAAATCAATCTGAAATAACACTGAATACTGTATATTGGAGTCCTGTTGGACTTGTGGGATATACCAGTTTTTTTTATGTCCATTAAATATCTCTAATGGTGACGAAGGGGGAAGATAGGGTTACTTTGCTTCACTCCATTTAACATATGCTTAGCCTAACGAGAATAAGTTATGTCATTGAATAAGTACACATGTTGAACCTAACTTGTCTTTACTTTTGACTTTTACTTTTGTCTCGTACTGCACTTTACGATGGATTTATTATGTGAACATGATTAGTGTGGATGGTACTCTAACACGTCTTTCTAATTGCAGGCCGAGCTAGTATCTGTCGCAGGCAAGGACACTGACAACCACTATGTCCTGGCTAAGGAACCGATCCTCAAATGGAATTCTTCCTCGTCCTGCTATATACTTATTAAATGCATGGGGAGAACTTTAGAGGAACTACTGTCTGAATAGAAATTGTATTTAAGTAACCCTGGAGATTCTAAGTAACGTAGGTGTCGTATTGGTAAGCTGCTGGTGTCTTTGTAGAGTTGGAATCTAACAGATAGAAACTAATGCTGCAGACGCACAATGTTGATTCACTATTTCACTAATCCCTTCTTGATTACACCTAATCACTAAAAGGGAGGTGTAGTTGGTAAAAGTAGGATACCATTCTTCCTAGCATGAATAATTTATCGTAATAAAAAAGGTAGGTCCCAATACAGATCACTGCGGCACACCAAATCAACGGGAAAGTCTCATAAGACGGGAAGGGAGCTCATAAGACTCAAGTCGGAAACAAACTCCGATGGGTACACATTGTTTTATTTTCTAAAGATTTGAAAAGAGGGTGAGGGCGCCTACTTTTAACGCCCTAAAATCAGGTACTGTATAATGTGTTAAATAAACTATCAATGGCTCTGATGAGGTCACAGAGGATTGATGACGCAAGGTATTTTCCGTATATTTCTAACCAAGATATTTTCTATCTTATTTGAATTGATCTGTATTCGCAATTTACCTACCCCGCAAAGTCTGAACTTCATATTGGTAACGGTGTGGTTATCTTCAAATTAACTTTAATTTTCAAATTAAATTTATTTAATTATCTTTAAATTAAGTTGCTATTTGACGTATGAAAAGCAATTAATTTTGCTTGTATGTTTATTAACCTTAACTATTATTGCTTTCTGATTGGAAATTAAATGAACCCCGAGCAAACTATTTTCAATCCAAAATTGTAATTAAAATACCCAACGCAAACAAATCACATTTTAATATGTATTGATCTATTTGCACTATATTTCATATGATGTGAAACACGATTCTAAATTATATATTACAGGCAAGTGCATCTGGTAGAATAATAGTATAGTACACAAAATGAAATAGTTCCGTGCCACAAAAAACCACATGAATTTATAACACTCACTTTAACATACATTATTCCACCATGCAGTTGTGTAAATTAAATGTACCGTTGCAAAAGCTTTCCACTTAATGGACTTGGTTAGTGATATGAGAGTACTCTAAATATCTTTGAAATATTACATGTATGTGTGTTATCACAAGGTGAAATATGTTTGTAAATATTTTGTGGATGTAGTTTTTATCAGTTTCAAGTGTAGGATAATGTTTATAGCTAAATATTTTAGTGTTGGCCGAAATAAAATGTTACAACTGTGGAATTTAAAGTACTATAACATACTAAATTTTTATCAAAATAGTTTGAGCCAATTATTTGAAAATCTGATTTTCCGTTATTTTATGGGGTTTTGTGGGAAAATAACATAATTTACAATAACTTTTGAACCGTAATTTTTTTACAGAAATGGGATCTGTACCATTTTGTTCAGAATATAAAGGACTATAACAAACTAAATTTTTATCAAAATCCCATTTTTTGAAAATCCTATTTTCCCGTAATTTTATGGGGTTTTATGGGAAAATCCCCATTAAAAATAAAAATTTCTAAAATATGAAAAAACCTATTAAAATTGTAAGGGCCATAACATACTATGTTAAATCAAAACCGGATTTTTGTCAAAAATCCTATTTTTCGTTATTTTATGGGATTTTTGTGGGAAAATTATTTTAAAAATTTTTGTTTATATATAGTGGCTAGTTGGTCGCTGGTTAACATTTATATTGCTTTCGTAGTTTCAATTTTCAAACCAAACCTAATATAGGTAGGCCAAAGGTGGATTCTGTAAAGACAGATGTTTCAATTGGCAAAGCTGCCGGAAATTGGCTGAGACCTGCACATTTATACCATGTTATTGTGTCTCAGAAAATATATAGTCAGGCCAAGGGTTCCTTTTAAAATCACGCATCGGATATAACACAAATGTGTTGGTATATAAGTTATATTTTCCCTTTCACTTTGCCAAATGTTTGATTTAATTTTCGTTTGCACCTTTTTGTTAGTTTTGTTTCGTTTTGCCATACGTAATTGTAATAGTCAATAACTGAAGTATGTATTAGCAATAATAAGATAACTCGTAATAATCTATTAAAATAGTCCTCTATTATAACTTATTATTATAACTTACACAGGGCTTGTAATATCACTGTTAACTGACTATTTTATAAGCCACTCTGTCAAAATTTTATTTTATAAATGTAAAAAGGGTAGGTATTCAAATATTTCTCTGGGTAGGTATTAAATTATTTCTGATATCCATTGTACATTAGAAGCAACATAAATGCACGTAGTGAATAAAATTTGTCATCTGACACGTTAGACATTCCTACTAATCAATTATTTAGATTGATAACAGATAGAAACTAATGCTGCAGACGCACAATGTTGATTCACTATTTCACTAATCCCTTCTTGATTACACCTAATCACTAGAAGGGAGGCGTAATTGGTAAAAGTAGGCTACCATTCTTTCTAGCATAAATAATTTATCGTAATAAAAAAGGTAGGTCCCAATACAGATACCTGTGGTACACCCAATCAACGGGAAGGGCGCTTGAGTCGGAAACAAACTCCGATGGATACACATGGTTTTATTTTCTAAAGATTTGACAAGAGGGTGAGGGTATTCCTGCCTACTTTTAACTCCCCAAACTCAGGCACTGTATAATGTATACACTATCAAATACACTATCAAGGGCTTCTGCTGAGGCCACAGAGAATTGATTATGCAAGGTATTTTCCGTCAATTTCTAACCAAGACATTTTCTATCGTATCTGTAATACTCGCGTTTGATCAACTCGGCAAAGTCTGAACTTCATGTTGTTAACGGTATGGTTATCTTCAAATTAACCCTCAGTTGCTATTTGACGAATGAAAAGCAATTAATTGTGCTTGTAACCTTAACTATTATTGCTTTCTGATTGGAAATGAAATGGACCCCGAGCAAACTATTTTCAATCCGAAAATTGTAATTAAAATACCCAACGCAAACAAATCACATTTTAATATGTATTGGTCTATTTGCACTATAGTTCATTTGATGTGAAACACGATTCTAAATTATATATTACAGGCACTTGCATCTGGTAGAATAGTAGTTTAGTACACAAAATGAAATAGTTCCATCCCACAAAAAACCACATGAATTTATAACACTCACTTTACACATTATTCCACCATGCAGTTGTGTAAATTAAATGTACCGTTGCAAAAGCTTTCCACTAAATGGACTTGGTTAGTGATATGAGAGTAGCCTACTCTAAATATCTTTGAAATATTACGTGTATGTGTGTTATCACAGGGTGAAATATGTTTGTAAATATTTTTATATTTCATTTTAATAAACGTTTTGAATTAAACTGTTTAAATAGGATGTAGTTTTTATCAGTTTCAAGTGTAGGATAGTTTTTATAGCTAAATATTTTAGTGTAGGCCGAAATAAAATGTTAAAAACTGTGGATCACATTATCTGCACCTAATGTTTTACTTGGAAAACCATAAGACTTCATAACTTTTTGTTTTGCTTATCACTATGGGCAAAACCAATCTAAATAGGTTTTAGGTACTACCATCGACTTTATGGGTATTATCGATATTATGTGTGATGATCCCATTAATATGGACCAGCAGCTCTAGCCTTTTTTACTCCTTTAATCTATGATACAACAGAAATCCCATAACACAGCTTTAACATTGAAAGTAATGTCTATCCATCTTCAACGGGGTTTATTTTCTGTGTCTACAGATATTATCCAAAGATTTTAAACTTATGAAACAGATGACACCGGTAAATCTTGAAACTCATTTTAAAGTTAAAGATCCTTGTAAAAGCGGAGCTGTTTCGTTGGCCTGATTATTTATTCAGGACTGTTTCTTGTTCCTGCAGCTTTTTATGTTTCATCTCCTGCAATATTAAACCGACTACAGTTAGAAAGTCGTTAAACTCGACGTTTCATACTTCATATAAAAGCTGTTGAGAGTATCGTGAATAAATGGAACACCGTTAACAGCACAATGTGATATAAGTATGGCTATTTTATACGTTACAAGTGGGGAAACGGGTTGCTACTTTTACAAATTGTAATTGAAATCCTCAGGTCTGGAAATCTTATCTTGCTGCTAATTGCAGGAAACACGTGTGTTGCTTAACATCCTTCTCCCACCACGTTCGGTTAGGTATTTAACTCAAAACAGCGTTTATGTCATTTAGCCTCCCTCGTTTACAACCGTTAGTTAAACTTAAATTATAAATAAATAAAAAAATTTTTAATAATCTGTAGTTAGTTAAATTTGTGTACAACATGTTTAAATCTAAAATAATTTATTTCATTACCATCATACTATTTCTCTAATGATGGCAATTAAAATTTAATATATCTATTCAAAAAAATATTGAAATATAAAAAAATATCCTACAACTTTACTGAATTCAGATTTTGTAGATCTTATCTAACTAAAAATTGCATAACTTAAAAACCCATTAACCGATTAATGTACGTTAGAAAATTTTCAATATTGTTTTATTATTTAGATTCTACACCTAATCCCATCTAAGTGAACATCAAGTAGGTAATAAAAGCTTTTAACGCAAAGACTCAATCATATATTTCTCATATAAGCTTATACAACTCAAGATTATATGTTTAAAATTGCAATACAAGCAATATGCTTCGCAAGGTACAATACATCGTTGAGCATCGCTGCCTCATAGCCTCATTGCAAACCCAGTCTACCACTACCTCATAGCCTCATTGCAAACCCAGTCTACTGACGTACCTCTGACAACATATTGACTTGGCGTTATGAAATTCCCGCCAACCAGACAAAGACAGACATGTTATCACATAGCTTCAATGTCTTCTCTACAAGAACATTCGCAAATATCAAGTTGCAATTCTTAAGTAAAATATTGTTAAATTATCTCGTGTATACAGTTGTAGAAAACAAAATACAAGCGAATGAATGAAACAATAACTACATAATCAGCTGGTTGCACAAGTAAAATAATATAACCACAAATTGTATATTCACTAAATCCCATTATGTACTCTATCAAAACTTAAATATTTTTAAGCACTTGGTTTTGTCTATATTAAACCTAGCCTGTACAATATGTTGCCTATAAAATAATATGTGTGATTATTGATAAACGAAGTTAGAAGCTAAGCATATGTTATTGATCCATCACTTTTATTCTCAACAAATTGTTTACACAGTGTTTATATTAACTTACAATAAGAAAATTGTCATAGAAATTATCGGCACGTTTTATGGCAAATATTTTGTTCCAACTCAAGTAATAGGCCTAGTCAATGGAAATTGCGTTTTTTCTCATCTATTTTTTATCCTTGTACTAAGCTACTAAGATATTTTTATATATTTCATAAAATAATTCAAGTAATTTGATTAAACCAAATGAGAGACTTCTGTTAAAAAGTATCATACTTTTTCTGTTTGTATTTAATTTTATTCGGCTTAATTTTATATGCTTGCAAGTAGTTGTTTTTTAAGCTAAACGAAGTAAATGAGACTAAAAATACCGTTTTCAAACGTATCTGTTATATATTGGATAACATATTTCACTCATTCCTAAAGATACAATTCCATTTCCCCAGCCATGTGGGTTTTATCTCAAAAGACCATTTAACATTTCCCCTTTACGAATTTGCAACTGAAACAAAAATAAAAATACTAGAAGCACTGAGTCATAATTCCTTAACTGTACAACATTGCTTTTATGCCTACGGGTTGTGGTACATTGATTATATTCATTAATCCTTAATGATATGTTTGGACTTTTTGTGTTATGTTCTGTTTTTTTGTTTCATTAAGAAGTCATGCTTCGATAAAATTTTGCAACAGTAATTTTAATGTATCTATTAAATTACAAGGAAAACTATAAAATGGTATGAGGGAAAACCCCTGTTTCCTGGAAAAAGCCAACAGTTCAATGGTCAGTTGCACATTCGTGCTCTTCACTTCAAATGGTATATTTTATTTTCATATTCCGTAAACGCTTTCATATACAAGTTAGGAGTAGCGGAAACAGGTATCACTATAAAAACAGCCTTATATCATGAAATAAAGATATTTAATTTGAACGACTTTTAGCAACTAGCGCCATTTTTTTTTTTTTTTTACTTATTAGCTTTGATGAAATTAGTATGATGAACAATATTAGGCAAGCTCAAAAGGCCATATTTACCACAACTTGTAATATGACAGGAAAATAACCAATGTAATGGGAAAACATATTTCTTCAAATTTTTGTTTACATTTTCAATTTCATTCTTCACGACGCTTATGACTCGGTGATTTTACTTATTAATATACTGAAGTAAAAAAAAAAAACAAATATTATAAAACAAAAAAACTACAAATTAATAACAGATTTTACTTCGGTTCCTTCTTTTAAAAGTACCAGATGGGGGGTACAATCATTGAACAAACCACTGGAATGAAAACAACCCCTGAAATGTAGGTTCAATGTTGCAAGCAAAGTTCCAAGATAATTCTAAAGAAAGTTGTTTTATCAAACAACCACGTTTGAAGCAAAATATCTTTGTAATATTTAATGAATCAAGGGATCATTTACCAGGACGAATAATAATTGTTAATTATCTTGACACAACATCTCACAAGAATAAGCTAAATTGGAAAACAACGTATCGATGCTTTAGTCTTAGATTTGTAATTATATTTGCAAAAGAGTTATGTCTTATAAAACGGCAAAGCTACGGATTATAAAACGACGAATCAATAGATTAGGATTCATTTAATTAACTCTTGAATTGTAACGAAAATTCCAATGTGATTTGTTTTTGGTCCCACCTCCGTAATCATTTTCAACACAAAGCACGATATGTATCTAAACGATATGTATAAAGCACGAGATGTTTAAACAAACAATTGATGGAAATGAAACCACCAATAATTTGTGGTTTTAAATGTTGAAGCATAGTTTTCAGTTGTTATTAAATTAAAATATAAGTGTTTGCATTACACAGACCTATTGAACGAAAATATTTCATCGGTTCAAATAATTTGTAAAGTAAAATATTGACTTATTATTTGAATTATTATTAATATTGAAATACATATAAAGTTATTTTATTTATGAAACATGCAGCTTAGACAACAGTAGTATTTACAATTTTTGTTTATATATAGTGGCTAGTTGGTCATTGGTTAACATTAATATTACTTAATATTACTTGTAGTTTCAATTCTCAAACCAAATCTAATATAGGTAGGCCAAAGGTAGATTCTGTAAAGAAAGATGTTTCAATTAGCAAAGCTGTCGGAAATTGGCTGAGACCTGCACATTTATACCATGTTATTGTGTCTCGTATAAAATATATAGTCAGGCCAAGGGTTCCTTTTAAAATCGCGCATCGGATATAACACAGATATGTTGGTATATAAGTTATATTTTCCCTGTAACTTTGCCAATTGTTTTATTTAATTTTCGTTTGCACCTTTTTGTTAGTTTTGTTTCGTTTTGCCATACGTAATTGTGATAGTCAATAACTGAAGTATGTATTAGCAATAATAAGATAACTCGTAATAATCTATTAAAATAGTCCTCTATTATAACTTATTAACTACACAGGGCTTGTAATATCACTGTTAACTGACTATTTTATAAGCCACTCTGTCAAAATGTTATTTTATACAATAAAAGGTTAAATTACCTGTGTCCGCCAATCGATCCTTGTGCTGTGTCCTATTACAGGATATGCATTTCGGCAGAATAAACTGCCATCATCAGTCCTAATATAAGTCCTTGTTCTTCCCCATTGGGTGCGTCTTGAAGTTTTGAAACACGTACACGAACAATATTACACTTAGATACATTACGAATAAAACATAAACACGGTAGGCCTACTTTTATTGAGCTATTACGGACATGTAGACGCGCGTCGGTCGTGTGTCGAGTCTCGACTGGGCAATAACCTTTTATTGTATGTCTTACCGATCCGGAACAACAACATAAAATGATGTTATTTTATAAATGTAAAAAAGGGTAGGTATTCAAATATTTCTCTGGGTAGGTATTAAATTATTTCTGATATCCATTGTACAATAGAAGCAACATAAATGCACGTCGTAGTGAATAAAATTTGTCATCTGACACGTTAGACATTCCTACTAATCAATGATTTAGATTGTACTACGACTTTCTTTTGTAAGTAATATGTATGCTTTTTCTAGTAAAAAATCATTCCATTTAATAATATTGACCACTATAATTTATTAACATTGTTTTTTTACTGTACTTCGCAGCGGACAGAATAGAGTGGGTATTAAAATATTACCTTGTACAATAGAATATCGTCTAATCGAGTCTCAATTGGAAATGGACAAAACATTGGTGAAATGTGTCGATGAGGTAAGTATTTTTGATTGTGAATGAAATTGTTTGGAAAACCTTGAGTTTAGCCAAAAGACTAATGGATAGTCAGATGTCGATACAATTGTGCTCAGTTACACATGAATTCCACCTTGTGAACGTTTATTAAATATTATTGGAGAACATTTGTTATCTATTAATTTACATACAAGTTTATATACGTAACTTATTGTCAAAACCAGAAAGAACAGATTATAACGTTGCGTTAGCCATTAGGTGCAGTATTTTTGTGGTTAAAAATTAAATAAAGGTCATTGCCATAAAATGAAATAAATACTTATCATTAGTCTAACAATAGCTTGCAGCAACACAGTTACAGATGCTACTATAGTATAGTAACGCTTGTCCAAGAGTAAGTTCTGTTTAGAGGTTTAACATAATTTAAGAGAGCTTAATACATGGAAGTGGCATATTGTAATAAAGTATTAAAATGAGGCTTTAATATCGCCTACCTCAGGATTCAAACTGACTGTAAAATAATGATTAGTTTGATAAATTGTACGTCAAACAGTATTGAATATGTGTGGTTAAATATTGATAATAAACTGACTGAGACAACAATGCAGTATTTTGTAAAAAATTACTACGAGAGAAATAATTCTGTAATAATTCCATGACGATATATACTGTTGATATACTGATATACGATAATACTAGGTATTAATTTGATGATTATATAAAATTTACACGTTTTAATAAAGTGGCCTGTCTTTCTTAATCAGCATTAAGGAATCGATATCTTTTTAAGATTATAATTTACCATGTTGACTGGCTGATCTTAAAACGTCACAAAATGTTTGGTTTATTATTCCAAAAAACTTAATTTGTGATTTGAAAGTGAGTTAATAATCTTTTGAAGAAAAAAGCTCGTTTAAAAAATACTTGTCCCATTCAAAATTTACTGTAAACAGTGAAAAAAACCGTCTTAAATTTAGAAGTATTCAATTCCTGAAAAGAAAAAACTACTATGTACATTATAGCATTCCATCCATGAATCTTACCATCCACTAAATACAAGAAGTATTTGTTCTCTTACAATCTGAATATTCACTCTACATGCATTGTTTTCGTTCGTCAAGAAACCATTAATACGCCCTCTGCTAAAGACGACAATTATTAAAATTAGTTCCTCACGAACCGACTATAGACTATAGACTCTATAGGCATTGTTTTGGCTCTACAACCGCCTAATGTCATGACTGTCAAGGTACCATTAATATTGTCACCAAATTGAACTTCGTGCCATTGATGAATGGGCGGGCTGTCTGTCACACAAGCGAATAAGGTAAAATATCGACAACGATATTGGTTAAATATCAATCCACAATGAATTACACTTTCGGAAACAGGAATAATGTTCTTAAATATATAAATTAATATAAATGCAAGAGTAAAATAAGTGTTATTGTTTTCCTTACGCCAACATGTTGTTATATTAAATTATTGATTGTTAAGTACAGTTACAACTATGAAAAATTAAACTATTCTTCAAATTCTGATGCATAATTGGTTTGATTTTGGTAAGTCAAAACATAACTTTTACAATTAAACGTGAATTTTCAAATGTTCATGGGTCATTGTTAATAAATTAGTAGCTTTGAGTGTTACTACTTTATGCAGAAAAAAAATATTTAAAAATACAAAATAAATGCTAAGACATGTATCGCTGGGAATCTTCCATAGTACGGTTAGTCGGAGCCCGAGGCAATACATGTTGTGGGTCCCTTTGGTTCCCCTTTCACATCAAGCACCGCCCTTATAAATTATTCAGCGTTCGGAATTGCTTGGGAAACCTTTCAAACTTTCTCGCTAATTTATCCAAAACTCAAAATATTAGTTTTCTAATACAGCCTATAACTGTAAGGAACCTATGAGATTACTTTGATACGCTCAGGGCAGTATTATTTGTAACTGTTAGTATTTTTTAGAAATTTACTTTTAAAATACTTAACCATTTGTTTGTTTTTCAATATTATTGTCCACAAGCCACAAGTTTTATAAATGTTAACATGTTGCATATAAAATAAAATCTGAACTCACGAGGATTTCAAACTGAACTAAAATAAGTTTAGGGGTTTAAATTATACAGGGTATTCTGTAAATATCAATATTTTCCATACAAATGGCCGCCATTTTGATACTGATAAAAATAATGGAGTTCTGTTTTCATTAAATTGTTTGTCTAGTCTACAGATTTAAAATGATGCATAACATGAAATATGTTTACATTTGAAAACTCTGAGATTCGAACCCATGGCTCCCAGTTTTTTGAACATCTTTATTTTAAAAATTAAAAAAATGATTTTTACGTCGTTCCTTGGGTATGAATTAGTGGGAAAAAGTGTTGTTTCATCTCTGTATGTCAAACCGTTCGTATGTAATCTTTTTAGGACAGCTTAGAAGACTCACCCTGTACATTCTGTCAATAAAGTATTATTTATGCTGGTGAAAATTTGTTTCTTTATCAATTGTACACTAAAAGCAAATTTAATTTAAAATTATTTCTTTAGATTTAGGTTACTGACACTCTTTAAGTTGAAAATATAAAATCAAAATCCATAAGAAGTGTGAGGATGATACATTGTGTAATTCTGTCCTGTTACTGCGTTGTAACCAGCCATCAGAATGGCAACCAAAACGTCATTTAAAGTTATAAGTCATTGATTCCACCCCGAAAACCATAATTAACCCTAAAGCTAATTTTTATTTTTATTTTGGGCATACAACATAAATGAGTAACTAACAGCAGCAAACTATACACATGCTTTGTTCATCTAGTTCCATTTTTAGTCTAAAACTGGATACAATTATAACGTGGTAATGAGATATGTTGTTGAATCCTTAGTTAAAGTATTAACCGGTAAATAATCAATCCTAAACCAACGCATATAAAATATTCTAGTAATTTGCAAAGTGATTGAGTTGAAATAATGACCCACATTCGATAATATTTCATTAAATTAAATTAATTATTTATATTAATTTTACACAGATAATTATTATACACTTTTTAGTATAAAAAGCGAGAACATCCATTTAAATTTTTATTTAATGTAACAAGTTGAACAAGAATATGGCCAAAGCATGACCTAAGTATGCGAAACTGAAATCTCAAATGTAGATGTAAATTTCGTTTGACTTGAGCTCAGCCAACCAATAACACGCCCAGGAGAGTTTTTAGTTACAGTTGTAAACTTTGGCATACACGCTTTGTTTCCCTTACATTCATAATTTCGCTCTCACTTTGCCCAGGAACGAGATATGAATAATATATATATATATAATAATATATATGAATAATACCAATTGGTTGTTAAATGGTTGGTAGTTATCGAAATATTCTTAATATTTATGAATCAGTGCTTATAGTTTATAGATCATCGATACTAACAGACTTTGATTCGTTGTGATTCTAATCCTTAATGTATACTTTGATTTTGTAGAAAGTAATCTTCAAGATAAAAATCATATCCAAGCTAGCTTCTTGCTTGGGCAAATTATATTATCTTAATTAACAAAGGAACCAAACCCAAAGGACACTTAGTCTAATACAAGGAGAGAACCTACTGACTAATACATAGATGGACCTTCCATGCTATAGTAACTCTTAGGGTGGTCACATTAACTGACATTTATATGTATGCTGTTTATATATATTAGAACCAGAACGAAGAAAAATTAGGAGTCAATTATTGTGAGTATTTACTAATTTTCAATAGCTGCGGTTTTAAATTAACTAACTTATGTAGGAAATGTTACTAGTGCATTAGTCAATGTTTTAAAATGGTCTTTCTTTCTTTGTTCTAGGACGATAGGCACTAGCTTTGGACACGTTACACCAGGCTAGACCTAGGGGTTGCGAAACTATCGCTTGGATAAAATTCATTGGTGATTAGGCAGGATTTGAACCCGAGCCCTCAGGGACCCCGCACTCTACCACTAGGCCACCTCGCTCCCCAGTACACTATTTTATAAAAATAGCTCAATCTAAGAAAGTAAATTTTTTCTATGACTTCAAAATACAGGTAAATGTTATCTTAACTCTGAATACATGTACAGTATATTGCTGCAGTTTTAATTAACACCCAGAGGCTCAGGTCTATCCTTGGTAAAATTAGTTAACAACGATTTTTAATGGTTTGAGAAGTAAAAGGTTTGCAAAATTCCAATTCGTACATTGTGGCAGAGAAACATACTTCTACACGATAGTACTTACGTCAAAGAGCGCAAAGTAATAAATTAATGTCGTGAAGGGTTCACGACAATTCAATGGGTAATGCCCAAGGAATCACCCGATAAATGAGGAAGCTTTCTTTAAACGGTAAAACATTGTCGCAAAACAATTTGTTTTTTAGTTACATATAAAAATGGCTATTTTATGTATTAAAATCATTATCTCAATCTTATAAAACTGGATGACTTCAAATATATTTTCTAAATATTCAATTTTTCCTAGTAGGAAAACGGAAATTTTGGGGATCGAATGTTTAGTAAGTTACGGGTTTAAATTAAAAGGGTAAACGATTTTACATTATCAACGGTTTTTCGCCGTGTAAAGCCCAGAGGGGATTTTAGATTGCGCTTTAAACTGATAATTTACGCTTGGTAACGCAGCATCTTGCAGATAAGATTTACTGTTTCAATTTGTTTCATTGTATGAGAATAAGTTAAGAACCCTTCACGACATTAATTTATTACTTTGCGCACTTTGTCGTAAGTACTATCGTGTAGGAGTATGTTTCTCTGTTACAATGTACGAATATACCCTCTTTACTATGTGGGATTTGTATTAATCCCCTACAACGTAATTTATTTAGTAATGTTTATATTCAAGTAATTTATTTGAACCAAAATAACCAGTAAAATTAACCCCATTGACTCAATGTTTTTAAGCTTAATTGAAAAACATATAATTATAAAAGAAAATATCATCCATACAAAATTAATTTTGCCTTTGGTTTAACTTATCGAGAGGTCAATATTATCAACTTTACTCATACGAAAAAAAATTTCTGAATAATATGCCGATTTCTGTGTATAATGCTATTTAAATATATACACATCTTTTCGATGCAAATAATACATTTATTTTCAAGCAAATTTACATAATGTGTAGACGGATGGAATTGATAACATATGTTAATAATATCTTACGGTAAAACAGATGATCCTGATGATGATGATGAGATGAGAGATGATGACGGTAAACACTTAAGGTCCTTATGGATTCACAAACATCAGTCTACCAACTCCATCCCAAGTGAAATGTGACGATAGGGAATTCCTGGAATACATTACCTAACCCAACACTAAGAGATGGAAGTTGTTCTCACTAAGTCAATATCAGTTTATGGAGTTACCAAACATTTTACTTAGCAGGAAACGTCCAGGTTTGGAAACAAGCAGTTTGTGTTAAATGATTCAAAAGTATGATATTTGTATCTTATCTTATCTAACAGGGGCAGGCCAAGACCATAAAGAACTTTATCCGGAAAGTAGAATTATTGCGCACCCCAGACAATTGTTTCCTTGATATACCCTACAAATTCAGGCATCCAATGAAAGGCTGTAGTCTTCCGATTAGTTCTCAACAGGAATAATTTTCACAGATTCTTTAATAAAACATCTATAATCTAACAAAGTTCTGCTTCATATAAACTTTTTAGGAACTAGTAAAGAAAATATATAAACTCAAATTACAACATCGACGTTAAAATAATCATTAACTAATTCGGTCGAATCGATTTTTTTTTTACTGACGCTATATGCTATAAACCATTTGACTTATAACTCTAATCTGTTATACCTTTATTTTGAATTTCACAATAAATCATCATTCAAAATTTTTGATTAAATACAAAAACACTCTCAAGTATTCAACGAAATCGTAATTTTAGCCAAAACTCACAAAAATGAATATTGAATTATTGAAACAATGTAGTCAGGTGAAATGATTCTCTAGGCACAACAATATAGCTACACACTACTTTAACGTACATGATGAATAAACATAAATTATTTAAATGTTATATTCATCAGAAAATGGTAGAGCATCCTAATTGTCTTGAAAATGTTTTATTTTACTGAGATAACTATTTTCAACCTTTTATTTAGCAGAACAATTCTGCAGTTTAGAGTAAAACCGCATTAATTAGAAATTTAAGTAAACTCTCTGGAAATTATAACTAAGATAGGCTAGTTCCTTAACCCCACATGTAATTTATTCAAAAATATATTAACGTTACTAAAAAGGCAGATACTTATACATACAGTAGATGTAGACAGTTCAGATTCCTATATGTTTTACTAAACAATTATTCTAATTATTAATATACAGTGCATGTCAAAAATAAACGTTGGAAAGATTAATATGGAAGTAGAAGATTAAAATAGTGCCTGATAAAGGAAAGTGTCTTAGAGTTGAGAAGTAACCACTGAAAATGTATTTCTAGTCGTACATCTGCTATTTTATTGGAACTTTGTCATGTTAAACAACAATGACTGAAAAACTACTGCTTAGCGTTACTCCAAAATAGATCTAATTCCAAAAGAATTAATTATACATTAGATGCTGTCTTGTGCCTTTTGATATATAACTCAAAGATACAATCGAGCTCTACAAAGCTGACCACAATTACTTTACAGAAAAAAGATTATCAACCAACCCTTATCAGTAATTATGTCTGCTTGATCGGTTCCCATTTTTTTAATATGATGGCGGAATCATTATCATGAATGACTATGCATTTTTTATTAGGTCTTTCAAAATAACTATGAAGGTAAATAAACTAAACAACTAGCTTTAATTATACTGGGACTTTATCTTGAGCAAAAGGATTAATACACGTGAACAATTCACCAGCAATCTCTAAAGGCAGAAAGAAGTCAATTACGGTTCATATTTTTTTACGACACAAATTCCGTCATGATTATCCTCATCAATGAGTTTTAGTTAATAATAAATACAAGAGAAGTAAATAAAACATGCTTTAAAATAGTCATTGTCTGGGTAAAAAAGTTAATAGTCACTTTGTGTTTCTAAAGTTTGTGTCTGCAGCCTGACAGACGGACAAATCGCAGCAGTTTAAAACAGCAAAGTTAGTCAAGTACTGTAATGACCCCTCAGTCCAGTCGTCCTTTAGTTAATCACGTTTAGTTTTCTACCACCTATTCTATTTATGAAATACAACTATTAAACAGGATTAAATATCAAGCGGGAAATTGTAATGAGTAGTTTATATTGAGTTTTATTGTTTAAGGAAAACAGATAGTTATCATTCTAGTTCAGTTACAGCAAAACCTAAAAAATAAATTAGGTTGAATTATCCGATTAATTAAATATTAGATTAATTACTACTTTATTTAATATATATCTTTACTATATTCTCCGTAAATGGAGATGCCATATAGATCCAGGGATAAGGAACAGAAATGACGACTAGCTGAACTATTCCAGATGATATGCTAATCATACAAGAAAAAGAAGATAGCATTCAGCAAGCAATCCATGATCTTAACAATGTGTGTAAGGCTTACAGCCTCCCAATTTCAACAAATAAAACCAAAGTGATGGCATTTAGAGGGAAATGTCCTGTTAGGTAAAAAATTGTTGATAACTTTATCCTGGAACAGGTCTCTCGGTTTACGTATCTTGGATGTTAAATTGGTTATAGTCTAGATTTTGATGTAGAGAACAAAGTCCAAAAGTTTCGGTTTATTTGTAGTACTATCAATAGAACTCTAAGCACTAGGGTACAAATATAAACACTTCTGAAGTTTTAAAAGTCATGGCATCTCCTTTTATACTGTATGGTAGTGAGACTTGGGTTACCACAAAAAAACAGGAAAACTTTTTAAAGTATTTTTTCAATAAAATATGATTTAATAAAATGTATTCATAAAATTTAAGCCAAGCAACACCTTTTACTTTAAGTATGTTTTTAACAGTAATCGCGGGGCATTTATAAGGCAATGATTAAGGATGGTTTGTAAATCTGAACAGGGTTTGTCCATTCAGAGGGGTCGGTAAAAGATATATTATTTATGCAGAAGCTGTTGAGGCCGAGATTATATAGTCATCTTCCAAACGACGGTCACAAGCAGGGTAAAATCACAACAGCTCTTGTACTCTACAACCAGGTTTAAAGCTGTTTTTTATACTGTATACTCGTTTTCATTTACAACACGTTTTGTATTGTTGATAGACAAATGATATTGCCAATATTAATGGAAACTAGACTTCAAAAACAAATATTTTGCTTAAATGTTCTTTTAAACCTTGGGTAAAATGTTTTATGGATTTGAACAGAGTGGCAAAACTGGAATAGTTGTTGCCCCGGGATTTGAAAAGTTACAGTAAGGAGAAGATATACCACACATTTATATACCAATACGTTTAAATTACCATTGTTAAGAATATTTTGATTTATCAATTGTTTTTATCTTTGACATTTTAAGTGCTTCCTACAGCTTTTATTAAATATATTTTAGGCTAACAATAGTTAGGTAGAAATACAGTGGACGTTTGTGATTCCCTGAAAGCCTTTTTAAACGTGTTACTTACCCTTACCTTGTACATTACACAGGTGGATTGTATAGTGGAATTAGACTAGAATGAAACAAATAATTAATTTATTTTACACTGGAATCACACATGTCAACACACGAATTATTTTTTCTTACCGTAAAGTAAAACTTGACATGTCGTAAATCCGGGTATTTGTCATTAATGTATAATTCTATAAAACACCATGTGGAGTCTGATTAATCAAGAGTTGAGAGTCTTTGTTCCATTTATGAACTTATGTTCATGAGAGCACAATAGATGTTTGCATATGTAAAAGTTACCTAATTTACTGCTGACTGAAGTGAACATTATTCAAACTTACCTGAAGTGGCTGAAGCGGCCAGTTGCAGTTGCCAACCTAATATTGTTTCAGGAATATTTTAGAGAGGCTTCCAAACATTTGATCGTCCTAAGCCTCCCTCCCTCATTAACGTCTCTCATTATTAAAGGTTAGTTTTTTTACAATTCGTTTAAGTTTAAGTACCCCATTTGTAAGAAGAGCTAAATTAAACAGAATCAAATCGTAGAAGCACAAGGTTTTACGGTGTAAACAAACACCGATGATCGTTTGTCATTTGGCGCCAGACGAACATTTGGATTCTTTACGAGAGCAATTTGTAGACTTTAGTGTGTTTCATAAAATAATATATCAGAACTTCATATTAAGTTGTGTTGTTTTTATTAATCAACCTTAGTTCCATATTAAAGGTGTCATATGGTTTTCGAATGAAGTAGAATTTAAAATTTGAAATAATTACAATAGTATATTTCGTACGTGAGGCCAAAAATGAGGTTTTGCCGGCTCGAGATAAATTAAATCGATGAGAAAACTGCAAAACCCTTCGGCCCGTGGTGTGGACGCTATTTTTTCACCACACTATACAATGTTGAGAAAATATATCATAAAAATACACACAACCACAACTTAACGGTTATCTGAAGAAATATTTAGAGGAATCGGCAAAAATAATAAATAGTTGCTAGGCAGTAGTCACAATAAAATAAATATATCACCATGCATGTTATCGATACCGCATATGTATTTAATTATTAATGATTTAAGTAAATAAGCTAAAAGATGTTTTCGGTCCTAGGGATGTAAAAACCTGCTTGGTCCCCAAATGACAATGACAGCTGGCATGGACAGCAATATACGTAGCTTTCAGCCTCAAATTAATGTTTGGATCGGCTAAAACATCACAGTGTGATGAAAAACCATAACGACTTACTTCAAAATAACGAAACCACAAATTACTAGGTAAACATATCCTTGCTCATTTTGACCAAGATTATTTCTGGCATGCATGTCATGTGATTAATCAAATCAGCTGACCATCGCCATTGTTCACCTGGAATACCAATAAACACGCTTCATACTAGGAATATTCGTTCGTGCATGACCAAATGGTTTTATGCAATCTTAATCCTATATGTAATATGAGTAAAGTCTGTATACGTAATTATTCAATCTCGAAATCAGCACGAAGAAATGCCTTTACGGCCTAACTAAGTTATTTTTCATAAATACTTTCTATACCAGTGTTATAGCCAAGAAAAACTATTTTCTCTAAAATATGATTATCTATTTTTGAACCTTATGAGTCACCATGCCATTACGACAGTTTTCAAAGAATGTTAAAAAAAGTAATCGTAACATATGTTTGTTTATAATGTTTGTTGTTAGAGCAAATCGAAAAAAATTGGATAAATTGTCGCAATTAACTATTCAGTATATTATTCTAAAAAAAATAAATGGCCAACTACGCCAATGTTTACTGGTGAAATTATTGATAACAATAAAATAAAATCATTAAAATCATCATTCATTAAGATGGTGTAACCGTTGAAAGGAAATAAATTAATAAGTAAATAACCTACTGTATTCTAAATAATACCTCTTTTAAATTGATCAGGCTTCAAATTTAAACTTTGATACTTTTTCGCTAAGAATATATAACACAATTCAGTGATAGTTAAAATTCGTCACCAATTCTCACCAGCGATCGCTCAATTCGGTGTGCTTGGAAGTTTCGAGGGTTCGAAAATAATTATATTTATTCAACTCACCACAGGTACAGATTTGTATGCACAAAATTTAGTGAAGATCAGGTGTGAACTCAGTACTGGTAACCAACAGCGCTACTTTACCATCATCACTGGTGAGGTCTAGGAATAACTAATTGGATTTAATTTTGAAATATTGTAAATCACTGCAAATATTGAAATTGTAAACTGAAGTATTTTTGTAGTTTGATCAATCCTTAAAGGTCAAATTCCTATCCATTCCCTACGTGGGACCCGACAAAGGGTTTGTACGGACCTGCCTCAACGGGTTCAACTCAGCCCGCAGTGGTTGAACACCAGATCAAATCCCGATATTAATTTGATCAAATGCCACCACCGTCGCAAATAACCAAATCTAATTGATATATTTAAATATATTACGCTTTAGTCACATACAATTCAATGCTTTATCATACGCTAACTTGGGCTTAAATATGTTTTAATATCAAATCAATGCCAAACCATGATTTTTGGTACACTAAGAATTGAAAGCTCAAACCCCCTGGATATTTAAGCACTACAAATAAGATAGTTTGAAGTACCTGTAAAACTGTAGGATCGTTTACTGATTGCCCACTCTACACTTTATTCGGCTAATAAGCAAAATCACTAAACCTGGAACACTTCCGTTCCTTACTCTTTTTAACGTAGAATTAGATTGGCCATCCCTTGTCCACGAGGTATCCTACTTCATCCCCCTCTGCAATCCCCAAGGAATGGAAATCAGCTGATCCGATCACAGCTGATTTATTACGTCACGAGCTCATAAACTCTGGCACCAATATCGAGAACAAACGAATGACTAACGATTTCTATATAGGTATAAGGATGTTTCATCAAATTAAGGTGCGCCCTGGAAATTCCTCTTAGATGTGAAGTTAACGTTATGACTTATAGGTTTTTATTTTTTATTTGTTTACGAACTAACAACAATATTGGAGAACTATCAAGAACTAACAACACACTTACAGTTATTGGTATATAGATACAAGCATTTTTGCCAGATGAAGAGACACGCTGGAAATAGGAAAAGTGAGGTTAGCGTACTTATTTATTATTGGCTACAACTTTTTCATTTTTGTTTGAATTGACAACAATATTAGGGAACCCGACCATAAATTAGATTAAAATGTGCATTTTTTACACCGTCGGCCCAATAAGTGATAGTGGAAGCCTATCCAGGAAGATTAGACTTGTTTGGTATTTTATGCAATGATCAATTTGCAATTGCTAAGAGGTTTTTGACAATCATCACAGTAACTAATAAAAAACTCCCTGTAAACTGTAATGTTTGCTGGTTGAAAAAATACAACTAAATAAAACAATCTTCTATCTGGGGGGTAACAAGAGGTTTGGTGCTCTACATACTATTTCTCATTCTACAAACAAGGTAGTACATTTCTCTTGGAGAGATCCCAATTTTCCTCTGACAGGAGTTAAAATATGGCTCTCGAGAAAAGAGACACGTCCCACACATTTAATGGAGCTCTAGCCTTGGCCCGCTAAAGTCTTGTCACATTTATTTACACAGAAATGTAGGTATTCGATTTATAAGTACAGTTATATAGAATCGATTTAACAATAATTGGGAATAAACCATGTATCCAATACAAACTAAAGTTTTAAATTTTACAAAAAATACAAAATCAAAAAAGACCATTAATTGGTTAAGAAAGTCAGAATAATTGCATAATATATTATGTGATTAGGGATTATTTAATCATGTTTATGCTGCCGTGGTATAAATTTCAGAGATTTTGAAATAATTACAGTGCAATATTGATACAAATGAACGAAAATCGTAAAAAACTATGTACCTTATCTAAACTAGAGATCTGATTGTGTAATACCAAAAAAATCCCCTCCCCAACAAACTTGCAGAATAAGCCAATTTTCATTTGACTGATTTGATTTTCACTTAAATCTATACACTAAATTATCTACCTTATTAAATCTATAAGGTGTAACGAGTACCTAGCATGCTGTACACAGTAAGGGTGTGTCTTTAGTGGAAATTCGTAGTTTAGTATAAAATTAATAAATTTGCCAAGTTTGATCATATTATAGCCATAAACATGCTAACTGCAACAGTTTACTATTTCTTCTTAAGAATAATGTAGGAATTTTCAATTACGACTTTCGAAATTTTGCTCCGTAGCCACTAACCGTACAAAAACACAAACGTACAAAGTTATTTGTTCTTCTATGGTCTTTAAAATGGTTTGGAGAGAAGTTGGGAAATTTTATGTTTCGAGGGAAAAACATTAGGAAGCCCCAATGTTTACCCTATAAAACCCCCCGTTCACATAGTCCGGTCATGCTGGTTCGTGAGGGAATAAATGTAGGTTTACACGTTTTTACATAATTTAATTTAAATTGGACGACTTTTGCTCAATATTTTGTGCTAACGGACACATATGTATTGTGTATTTCAATGCATTGTGTTTTGGCCTCTGGGGACATCAAAACGAAACAGTAAATTGGTCCTGCGTCCAAGTCTTACCATTTTCCTAATGGCTATTTCCTAATAGATGATCTAATAATCTATTAATAGGGCAATAGCTTATTCCCTCCATGAGAAATTTGCTAAACAGATTTAATATTTTATTTAATGCTAGAGTTCTGTTATATATTTCGTTATTTGGCTTTATTTAAATCATGTTTGTGTTACGATAGAATCATGTTTATTTCACACATAGAATCGTATAAAATTCAAACTAATAAACCAGTATTTATTGTATCCAAACGAAGGAATGGCTCATATTTCTTTCTTGCAGGAAATCCCCAATACAAAGATACTACTTGTATTTCTCTCAACCTACCTCTTTTGTATTTGGTTGGCAAACCAAAAACTTGATGAGATTTGAGCCAGAAATTAATGTGACACAAATTTACACTAGTGTTCAATGGGGACTGAACCCAAATCTCAAAGTTATGTGCCCTAAATTAAAAATAACAGTTACACATATTATACAGCATGTTAGTACGAAACAGTTTTTAGTATAGCCAACGGATGAAATAACTAATTGAACTCTTAATTTTCTCTAAATTCATAGTTGGACACATGCAAAGTGAGTAAGAAGTTAAACTAAGTTTTAGTTTAAATATCTGTTGGCTTTAATTCCTTTCTTGTCTATTGATTTATATTGAATATTTAACTAATGATGAATATTAAAAATTATTTGAAATTGTTTAGTTCCATACTTTTTAACAACAATATAAGTCTAAATTTTAAGTACTTATTTTACAAGACTAACTTTGCTGATTATAAGTCGGTGACAAAACCAAGGTTCATCTGAAGGTTGTTACTGTCCAAGTTTAAGAGAAGGCAGTAAGAACTAGTCAGAAGGCCGGGTAGTTCTGGATGATACAAACTTTGCTGATTATATTCAGGTGACAAAACTAAGGTTCATCAAAATGTCATTATAGGCCAAGTTTGAAAGAAGATAATAAAACTGGTTAGAAGTTTGGGTGGCTTAGCAAAATGTTAACTTTGCTGATATTATATGGGTAAAAAATAATTGCTTCATCAGATTGTTTTTATTACTGTCCATGTTTAAGTTAAGAGAGTAAAATGTTGCTAAAAGAAGCAACATGTGGGGAGTCTTGGTTTTGTACAAGACGTCTTTTATCAATACGAGGGTGTGTTTTTTTTATTTTATTTTTTTCATAAAGGTCGTTTTTGCGTATAAATCCGTAGTTTGCTTGTACGCCGCGAAGAGGTCCCTCACCACGTACTGGAATAATTTGTGAACAGAATCACACCACTTACAAATATGTAGGTGACATGTATGCTTTGCTGTATATATTTAAAATGTTTAGCTATAAAATGTCCTGCCGCATGCAAGTTTAACGGTTTTTTAGTACAAGAAACATATCCCATGCAGACATTCATCTCCAGATTACTAAAGGCATGGCCCTATTGCAGCGATTGAAGATAAAGTGGGGAAATAGTTTATGAAGTGTTAAAACTACCTTGAACTCCTTTTTTCTTTGTGGTTTTCTTTGAGCAGTCCGGGGACCAATATCAAACACAGTTCCTTCTAAAATGTTCTTTTTCACGGCCATGTTTTAACTCCCTGGTCTTATGCACTTTCCCACTATCATCGTAACAGGGCCATACTCTTCAGTCATCTGGCGATGAATGCAGGCATCGGATATGTTTCTTGTAATCAAAAGTTATCACTGATCTTATCTCACGTGTGGTGGGAGATTCGGTGGTTTGAAAAAAAAATAAAAACACACAGCTAAGGGTATACGTGAGCTACAGAGCTGAAAAAATGGTGCCATGCTTGTTTACAAACTATGCCAATGGCTACGGTTACTATGGACGCGTTTTTTAAGCGGCGAGTAGCCTCGTTGTGACATAAAATCAAACTATGAATCTATACGCAAAAACGGCCCTTACGTATGAAACGTATTATATGTTTTTAAATCTGTAAACACGCAATAGAAATTGCCTCATAAAAATACCAATAGAAAATCGTTACTTAATACTACGGATACATTTATGTTAAGAATCTATGTAAAATGGGTGCTTTAAAAGCAGTCTAGATCATCGAATAACATTCAATCATAGTAGTTTATGTTTATTTTTAAATACATCTAAATGATGGGTATTGTTGGAAACATCGCTTTAAACAAATCAGATTGGTTTTAACGATTAAAACATCAATAAAAACAGTACCGGTAGTTTGCTTACAATTTTAAAATTAAAATCAATATTTTTATAATCTGTAATTAAAAAGAACATGCTGAATATTCATTTAAAATGTTTTCCAACTTTTAACGTTAAAAGTGCGATGATGACATAATACGCCGTGGCAAAATTTATTTGAGCAAAAATACTTTATCATAGCGGGGTTAGTGGCATTACTTTTAGTCTTTTCTTATCAAATCTGGGAAAGAATTTTTTCCCATTTGTGCACACATTTTGAGTACTTTTTTTTACTAAGTGTGGTGATTTTTGGAAACTGTTTGTCATTATCAATAACTTGTATGTCTTTAACTGCAAAAATCTCTATAGTTATGCATACCGTTGTTCAAAGAAATGTAAAACCACACTATAATAAAACTAGTAAGGCAATTTAAATCCATATTCATAATCAATTACCACGACAATGACTTTACTAATAAAACCTTGTTCACATATGAAACAACAGGCAAATTTAACATCCAGGTAGACGGGACTGTTTAATATTGCCGGGGACAAACATGAAGGTTTGTTTAAACAAGATGCTGTACTGAATAAATAACTTGGACCTCGAGATTCCCGGTGAAACAAGATTTGCTCCGTTGTTTTTAGATTGCATTTGAAATATGAGAACTGAATTTCTTTTGTTTTATTAGCTACATTCTTTATAAGAATGGATTGTTTATACCAGTACATGAAAATTAGTATTAGTTTGTTTAACGCAAAACCTTCTTCGTTAACAATCTGAAATTATTACTAAATGTAAGTTACATTCAGTATATAGGTCTATACATTGTATAGGTTTTAGGGGCAGTGTAAATAAAATAGATGAATATGAACTAAAGCTTGGCATTGGTTAAGAGATGCATTTAAAATCAGATCATAATAATTATTTATAGTTTTAGAATTATTGTAGTGAATATCAATAATGGAATATTCCAATTTGCTGCTACTCTGTAATACTCAATTTGTTTAAAAGTACATAATTTAATGCATATTTGAATAACTAATAAGCCTCAGGTTTTGTAATTATTTCAATATGTTGTTATAATACAAATTAATTTAGTTATCCTCTACATTAAATAATCTTTTTCAGTCTAAATGGCAAAGAAGTTACTTTTTTTAGTTGTTTAAGAGTACATACTTTATTCAATTAGTATTTTAAGCTTGTAACCTTTTAAGTATATAGCGCAAACACACACAATTGGGTTGTGGATAGTTTTGTTTATTAAAACATATTTTTTAAGTTTTATGTTTATTTCAAATAAGACAGTTAAATTATCTTTATTTTTTGTCTTTACATTATTCAATGAGACTGAAGCTTTTCTTAAGCCTCTCCTTTTTTCTTGTACAACAGTATAGCTACCCGGTTGACAGCGCAATCTTGTTGGACAGCGTCGTCTAGGCTGTTGATCTCCCCCCAAGCCAGGTGATAGAGGCTCAAACCAGTCATTTGAACCAGGGGACTGCACCGAACCAGATGGTGTGGATTGAAGAGTTGGTGGGCTACACGGGCTCGTGAACCCGTCTGATGGTTCAGAGAAATCCTCTCTCGAACCAGATGGTGTGGGTTGCAGACTTGTTGGGCTACACGGGCTCGTGAACCCGTCTGATGGTTCAGAGAAATCCTCTCTCGAACCAGATAGTGTGGGTTGCAGACTTGTTGGGCTACACGGGCTCGTGAACCCGTCTGATGGTTCAGAGAAATCCTCTCTCGAACCAGATGGTGTGGGTTGCAGACTTGTTGGGCTACACGGGCTCGTGAACCCGTCTGATGGTTCAGAGAAATCCTCTCTCGAACCAGATGGTGTGAGTTGCAGACTTGTTGGGCTACACGGGCTCGTGAACCCGTCTGATGGTTCAGAGAAATCCTCTCTCGAACCAGATGGTGTGGGTTGCAGACTTGTTGGGCTACACGGGCTCGTGAACCCGTCTGATGGTTCAGAGAAATCCTCTCTCGAACCAGATGGTGTGGGTTGCAGACTTGTTGGGCTACACGGGCTCGTGAATCTATCTGATGGTTCAGGAAAATCCTCTCTCGAACCAGATGGTGTGGATTGAAGAGTTGGTGGGCTACACGGGATCGTGAATCTATCTGATGGTTCAGGAAAATCCTCTCTCGAACCAGATGGTGTGGGTTGCAGACTTGTTGGGCTACACGGGCTCGTGAATCCATCTGATGGTTCCAAGAATATTCCAACACCAGAAGTTACTGTAATAAGAATAACGTTTAATCTACTGTGTCTAAACTAAGATTTAAAATGTTGGTATATTTCTCTAAGGTATCACAAACAAAATAGCTACACTATACCAGATGTCTTCCCTACTAATCATTTTCATTAAGCGGGTATTAATAAACGTAGGTACTACATAAAAGATATCAAATTTGTCTCAACACAGAGTATTGTTTGTAGGATTATGATGCCTAGAACAAGGATTTATCATATATACCACCCTGTTTCATTTTTGAAATGAATGATTCTGATATTACAAAGGAGGTTGAACTACAAACTAAAGTCTACTGGGATGATTGAAAAATCAGTGTATGGATTAATTTATTAAAATGTTTATGTATTACGAATAAATAATTGAAAAATCACTGTTTTGTTAAGCTAGCTTACATAAAGTATAGTTGTTAGGGTTTTGTTCTCTTATATGAACAATGTTTGCTTGTATGTAAAAGCTGGGTACCCGTCCTTCGTAAGTGGTTTACCTATAAGTATAAAACTCTTATTGCAGTTATACTCGTGCTTAACGTTTGCAATGGGGTAAGTCACTGAGAAAATTTGGTTCTTTAAATTAGCAGCATGCTGTAAACACATCTACAATAACCATAATGTCTTACCACTACACCTAAAAACAGAAAAAAGTAAACTATCAATCACACAATATCACAAATTATTTATTATGTTAAACATAACTTTAAACTATCAATTTTTTGAAAGTTCTCATTGTGTATCACAGCTTTTGTTGCTGCTTAGTTCAATTTAGCTGTTGTCATAATTGCAAAAATTGTTTAGTGCAGCAACCTATTGGTAAATCTTGTAACTTTCTTAACTATTAAATATCATAGAACTAACTTGTTTAGAAAGAATAGCTGACAAAATTCATACTTTTAAATTTGAATAGTCATAAGATAGAAAACTCTAGAACCACTGTGGCGGAGCCCGGACGAATTTTAAGATAAAAATATATCTATATGTTAATCCAGAATGTGAGCTACTATCATGAAAAATGTCAGCCCAATCCAACCAGTAGTTAATGTGTGATTGAACTTTAAACACACAAACTTTCACATGTATACCTAATATTAGTATGATGTATGCTTGCACGAAATCAAAAGCTAATTGTCCACAAATATTGTTAAAAGTCCTTGTCTAAAAACATGATTGACATCACTACCTTAAAAAAAAATCTTATTTTGTCACAAAACTTGAAAATGTAAAGATTTGCCTAATGGGTTTTCCAGTAACTATTTTGGTTGATCGTGCATAAAAAGAAAAAAAAAAGCAATAGACTTATAAACATAAGATCAAAAATATTGATTATTTTATTTTGTTCTTTTCTATTTGAACCCAAAAGTGTAAAACAATTATCGTTAGCAACGTTTTGTTAACAATGAAATAAATATTTTATTAATATCATGCATCGATTCAAATAAAAAAAATCAATTAGACGTTTAGATTAAAATATAAAGTCAAAACAATGTTTCTCCAAGTATACTCAAATATATAAAGTAGTTTTTACCACCAAACATAAACCGAAATTAGTATAAATTGTCAGGCTCAAAATCTTATCACGCTTAAATTCTAATAGAAAATAATTAATAGGCCTAAATACCAAAATTAGTTGTACATAAAACAAGAGTTTTCTTGATACTGCTTCAGCTACCTAAACTATATCAAACCATGACTTGTTCCTATTAAGGTTTACACTACATTTCCTAGTTGTTAGAAATATTGAGTTTATTCTTACTAACCTTGAGTTGGATATTCAACGAACGACTGCAACAACTCAGCGTCAAAAACCACCTCCGACAACTCTGCCTCATGTGTCCTCAATTTGGAACCGTATATCACGTAGTGCGACATGATGGAAACACTGACTTCGAACTCGGTACAGTGCGTGCATATAGAGGCTGTCTTCACAACTGTCTGCACCACAACTGGTTCGTTCAGTAGCTGTTACCTCAATCGGCTCCCAAACTGCACAAGCCATAATTGTAGGGTTCAGATTTACGAGCCCAGACTTTATCGTTAAAACTCCAGTCACTCTGCCAAGCCAGATTGTCTTCTCAGTATCACGTTAGGATTGGGAACTTTGGTGATTTTTCTATAACTGTTATCTTCTCTTGTTTCTTTGTAGCAAGACAGGCTACAGAGCCCAAACCATTTACTCAAAACATTTGCTAGTTCAACATGATGTCTAAAACAGACGATTTAATGTTCATTGCTCACTTCTAAATTTGTGGGTTTGTGTTTTTTGTCAGTTTACACAACTAGGTTGATTCAAATGGAGCTTACTGAAATATTTAGTGAAATTTTACTAAAAGTATTTTTGCTCCTATTAATATTGTTCACCCTATAATAATACGACTTACTTTGCAGTTGTTAATTAATTACTATTATGATAAATGATTATTAATAAAGTTAGTCCATTGTTAAATTTTTGAAATCCTTGATAAATATGAAATTTGTTATACTAAAGTAATTTGCTCCTTTTAATCAATTTTTCTCCTATATTTTCAATTCTGAAGTTAGGCCTACCTATAATTGTACTCGTAAAACTGTATTACATTAAAGGATTTTGTTTTTATTAATGCTACTTTATTTAAAACAGCAACTTAATATTTTAGTTCTCACGCTAGTTTTTAGTGGTATAGTGTTATAGTTGTCTCAACGGTTGACTAGGCAGGTGACTGGGGCTTGTCCGATGCAATTTTTTAATAACTGTGATGATGACGGCGACGGCGACTTCCATTGTCTTGAGCTACATTCCACAGATCAATACATTAACTTTTTAATTCTTATTTAAAGAGCCTGAGGATATTTTACACATACATTACACATTTTTCTGAGGACATTAGAAGCTTTTCCAAAAATGTTGGTGAGTTTTTAGTTTACTTGGATTCTTTTAAAACCAGTCTAGACAGTATAAGTTTTCTGAGTGCTGGCTTGGCAGGGGAGAGGTGGGGGCGAACATAGACTGGTTTGACACTCGCATGACTACCACTCAACGTAACCGCAATGATGGTATCATTGTGTTTACTAACAAATAACTATCAGCGACTGTACGACAAATCACTCTGGGGGACGTTCATGGGTTATCACTGGACTTTGGGTTATCACTTCTAAAGATATAGTTAGATCAAAATTTGCTCTCACTTAATGTAACCAAGACTAAATTTCTTCCCATATCACTCAGTATCAGCACTGATTATAGTCTAGACAATTTGAAGATTCGTTACTGCGGCAACCATAACAGTTTATCTTGTGATTGTGAATAAATTGAAAGGGTGGATTATTATAAATATTTGGGTGTTTATTTTGACTATAGAATGACGTGAGCATGTAGATTTCTTGAAGAAAAAGATTCGTAAATATATCCATGCTATTAACCAATTGAGTGAAATTTTAGACGAGGAAACCGAGCTTATTTCGCTTATGTGCAATCCTTGATTTCATTTGGAATGATTTGCTGGGGAGCATGCTATCATACCACCTTGGAACCCTTGAATGCTATCTAAAGATCAATTTTAAAGGTGCTTTTAGAAAAAAATAAAGGTACTCCACTGACGCTCTATTCCGTGATACGGGAATACTACCGGTCATCCGGTACATGCCCGAAATCTTTTCATCCAGTAACTTCTTAATCACACATTCAAACATTCAATCACGATTCTTACAGCAGTCTCACATCAGCACTTCACAAGATACTCGCACAATGTTGGAATATATGTTCCTCAGTTACATAAATCTGTTCTTACTACCAACTGTTTTTATGTTGCTCAGATCCTCTACCAAAATTTAATTCAAAAATATGATATTCAACATGATTTTAGTTTGGCCTCATTACAGAAATTCAAAAGTCATATCCTTGTTTTACTGCACTCCATTACCAAAGAAGAGGCCGACACTATGATTACACCCAACAATACTTGACTCTGACTAAAAATACTTGACCCTTCGACCCCCTCACCGTCTAAATGCCATAAATGTCGTAGTTCACTCTATAAATGTCTTCATTTGATAGAACAGGCTTTGGTTGTCGTTGGCGACATTCTCAACAACGCATAAAGTTTTCTTTCAAATATTCAAGTAAAATATCTTTTTCATATTCAGTTTTTTGCCCTTACAATTGCGTAGACTGATAACAGTCAGGCCTTCGCACAGGCACCTGCTAATGTAGGCCTATCACTTAAGTATGGCAGATTCATCTGACAATAGCTGTACTAGTTAATCTTGCTTTCTGTTTTATTATCATCTGTAATGGAATTGGGATAAATAAACGTATTTAATTTCATCTCACGTTATGTTGTAGAATACCAAAACTAACTTGCAGTTACACTTTTTTAATTGTTTGCATTTTTTATTTACTGCCAAATCGTACTTTATGATAATGCACCATCGCCTATATTTGTACTTTACATTTTAATTATCTTTTTTCTTTTAGATAACACATCATTCTTGGTTTCAACCGCAAAAGAAAAACAGATTACAGTAATGTGTTCTTAGTAATAGTAGTAAAATCCATTAAAATGCTTTGGTTTGTTAAAATTGATCAACTCTCGTTTGATTATAATGTTCGAATAATTCAACTAAAAATAACTCAAAAATTGATTTTGGATCTGATAATATTGTTTAAAATTCTTTAAGATCAAAACAGCGTTGACTAGTTAACAATCAAACGAAAGCAGTAACTATTCAGCTTTCAGTGGCATCTAGTTTGTTAAGGTTTGGACATGGTGCTGTAGGCTTATATACTTCTTACTTTGGGTAAATGTCTCCAAAATGATGTAGTGTTATTATTTCGTTGTTATTTATTTGTATAAAACATGTTGAACAAAAACAAAACTTGTTCATGAAGAATCAGTCGTTAAATATTTAAGGAATATCGGTTGCAAAGACCATCAATTTAATGTTATCAGGACTAATGCAAAATTATTGATAGGTATTTGAATGCAGGTATGACAATGTTTATTCCTATAACACAAATCAGTATAAGGTTCATACGAGCTAGGATGAATTAAAACGATCTACACACATGTCCAAGTTAATACAATAAATTTCGGAATGGGGAGGTACTTGAACATGGAACTGGAGGCCAGGGACTATGATCCACACAATTCCCTAAAGATTAATCTTTATATACACAACCTGATACAATGAAAGCAATTTTGTGTTTAAAAGTATCAGTTAGACCAACTGAGAAATTTAAAATTATTTTATTTATTTAAAAGTGTATTTATCATAAAATAAATAGTAACTTAGCCAGAACTAATATATAAATAAGAAATACAAATATTAAATCCTAACTATACTGTTTCAACAACTAAAATAAAGACCACTCAAAATGAATGAAAAAACTACTGAAATAAACTGAACGGGTCTGATAAATAACCTATAATTATCGTCACCAGCCAGGGAATTACCATCAATCATTAACACTGTGATCAATTTGTTAGTGATTAACTTAACAAATAAATTCATTAATTCAAATAATTCATTAATTATTTGTTCAGGATTGATTGGGTCGTGGTTTTGTGTGGTGCTTACAACTCATGGCATGTATTGACTTAAATGGTTTGTTAGAGGTGGAAAAATAAAATTGCTCATGTTTTTCTTTTATGTAAAACACAAATAAATCATATGGGTAGTACAGTTTACAGTTTTTTTGACAGTGTTTTGTGGTTATTGTATCTTATTTTTGGAAGAATAGTCTAAATCTGTTAAACTTAAACTGTACTGTAAGCCTCAAGTAGTTTTATTATTTGAATGAACAGGTCTTCAATGTAGTAAAGCAATTAAATAAAACAAAAAATAGACAGTCTAGCAATTACAATACTGTTACTCTGACTAAAGTTGTTAATTCAAAGACATAAGAATTGAGGCTAGTGCGATAAATGAATTTATTTAAATTACATAGATATCATTAGTGGCTTGTATGGTTTTGAATTGTCCATAGCAACAGATTTTCTCTGGACACAGTAGCTTTATTCCACAGAAGATATTTCTCCTGCGACAACAGACAAAGTGATGTGTCTCTGTGACAAATGATCCTCCTTTACACCAGGACCTCAATATGGAGGTCCTTCTATCTTAAGTAAAGGATAGTTACACAGAAACATATTGCCTTGGACCCAGTAGCTTTATTCCACAGAAGATATTTCTCCTGCGACAACAGACAAAGTGATGTGTCTCTGTGACTAATGATCCTCCTTTACACCAGGACCTCAATATGGAGGTCCTTCTATCTTAAGTAAAGGATAGTTACACAGAAACATATTGTCCTTGGACACAGTAGCTTTATTCCACAGAAGATATTTCTCCTGCGACAACAGTCAAAGTGATGAATGCACTAGAAATATACGAGGATACGGGCCACAGTACTAATATGAAAGGGAATATAGTTGCAGTAAAATATTAAAACACTTTTAGTTAACTATAAACATACTTATGATTTTACCAACATATAATTTGTATTGTTGAGCCTTTCTTAAGAGTTTTCTCAACCAAGAACAGAACATTTGCTGCAAATAAAAAAATGTGTTAGGTTATTGGTTTTTTAATATACTAGCATAATCGTTTAATTGGTTATACATTTACATTTTACAGTTTTTCTTTCGATCATCATTTTATGAATCCAATGTGCTCAAGGTTCTTCGAGAGCTTGGTCAGCTCCTAAATTTCTAACCGATATCCTAATGATATAGAATGCAGGTCACAATCTGTAACTTCAATTTTCAACGTGTGAGTAAATTAGAAACTAAGAGAAGAGATTTCAAACCGACGCAAACAAACAATCTGACCATTTATGATGAAACTGTTTCAAGGAAAATCTTTGAAATCCGACAGATACCAGCAATATCACGCTCAATGAATATCTCGACCTCTCTGATACAACTCGATTCTCTTGGTCTTATTGAAAAAAATGTTTGTTCAAGAATTATTTTGTAACCACCCCTTTTTGTTACTATTATATCTTTTCTGCTGGAATGATGTTAAGCAACAAATGTTGACGAGCGTATAAGTTGAAACGTATAAGTTAATTTACTAATAAACCATTTTCCAATATTAACTAGATACGAAAATTAAATTGAAAATTTACATATGATTACTGTAACTTTTTAAACAAATGAAGACTTATCGTCAGTATGGATTGGTAAACGAGTTGCTATCGAAACGTTAATGGATAATCACCTCGTTTGTTGCTAAAGATATGACACTTGGTTTATACAGTAATTATTTAATGATAAATTACAGTATTAAAATACTATTTATTTGGTTAACTTTTATAATTGATAAACTAAACCCTATGTAGCTTGATTTAAGTTACACAATTTTTTTTACTTAAATAATCATTTTTTTCCCATTGAGCAAAGCCCGTTGGTCACAAAATATACTGTTTCCTAGATCATTTGAAATTAGTATGTTCTAGCTCATAACGATTAAAAAGGGAAGACAGTTTGAAATTGAATGAGAAAATTATGCAAAAAATTATAAGCCAAGACAAAATATATGTGTTTTACAAATCAAAACTACTATTTTTTTGTTTAAGATTGTTGTACTCCTGAACAATTTCCAATCTATCTTTTCATCAGTTTATTTTAAGCCTCATTTCCAAGCAAGAACGGGCTTACAGGGATTTTCCACTATTATGTATGAAACTAAGCATTTATTATTGTCTCTTTTCACAATCCAAACTGTTAGGGAGGAGGCACATTGTCATGCATTCTTATCGAGTATTTAAATAGAATATATTTAAGAGCGAATCGGAGATTTTATATATGACCATAAATTTAAAAATTTGCCATGATGATGTGGACTTGGGATAGCATTTAAAGTACATACACTAGTACATTTAAGATATTTGACTTAGGTAATAATTATTTTATGCGTCCTTTCAAGTACATACTTCAATATATTTTAGATATTTGTTGACTGAATGTGATTACTTAATTGTTACTGAAAATAAGGTATTATGTGCTTAAATTGTTATAGTACAAATATATTTATTTTTATTTTTGAAAAGGATTCTGTAATGATTGTACAAGCCAAATAACACTAAGCTTAACGTTTATTAACGACAGTTGACTTTAGTTTTGTTGTTACTAAATAAAACTACTTCCCCGTCATGGCTTACGAATGATACATGATGCCAACAATCATCAATAAATTGACTAACGGTGTTAAACACTAAGGTCAATTGCTCTCTGATCAATTTTGAAAGTAAATTTAACAAACTGTGTTATAAATGTTATATTTTCTAAGGAGGAATCCTTACCCATGTGTCTTTTATTTTTTTCGTATTAGTTACCGAAATTTCCTACTAATTGAATCTTATTTTCATTTTATCAATATTTGACAATTAAATAAGCGCGAAAGTATAGTGGTGGGAAGGATGACGGATGGCCTCTAAACTTCACTAAGAATCACAACACGAGACACTAGTGAAATAAACCCAACTGTGATTGATCTAATTGAAGACAGTGGCAGGACATAATTGGTATACAATAAATATTTTTAATTTAGTTCATTGTTACGCAGTCACACAGTATTATTTTGAAATATAGGATAAAAGAGCGTTGAATAAGGTCCTTAAACGTTGCTTATACTTTCTAAGAAAGATTGTGATTTGTTTTCCAAACCCACAGCCATAAAGAATTGACTTTGCAGTTTACATCCAGGTAGACTGTTTAATATTAAGGACAAACGTCAAGGTTTGCTTAAACAAGATGCTGTACTGAATAAATAACTTGGACCTCGAGAATTCTGGTTTTGTGTTTGAGAATAACAATATAACCTTGACGTGTAAATAGAGATTGTTTGACATTTCATACAACTATAACCATTATTATTGATAGATTTGAAAGTAAATCATATGTTTCTACGTCTAATGTGAAACTGTTGTAAATACTGGATTAAAAAAATTTCTCCAACTTTGAGACTAAAAACAACATTACTAGATAATTCAGAACTATCTACAAAGGTATGTGGTGATGTTGAGTATGTATCATTTTGTTGACATTCCTTACTTTTCACCCAGAAGTTGTTATTATGCATAAAACAATCAAAGTCTCATTACTATCAAGAACTACCATTTTCAATATAGTTCGTAGGCTGAAAAATTTTACACTCTTGCCTGAAGGAAATATTAAATTCCAGATATTAAGATGGAACTGACAATAAGTTTCCTTTACTTCTTTATGACATTATCAATAGAACAGCAAAAAAATAATTTTCTATAAATTGCGTAATTGCACTTTAGGAATAGTATTAAAACCTAATTAATTAAAGAAGAAGAATAATTAAAACCTAAAGAGAACCTTTTTTAAATTATCCACCCTAATGGACCTCAGTAATCGTTTGCATAGCTTGATGAATATTGACTCATTTGATGCGATTCGACATTAAATATGATTTTGAGCAGTTAGTGGCCTAAATCAAACTCAAAACAGCCTACTCCGTCAACTCGACTGGAACAAAAGCGACTTTAACTCAAAGTTTGCACTCAGCAAGTGGTTATACAGTAGATTATGAGCAAAACTTTCGGTGAAGTTCCGAATCCAGTTTGCAACATAATTGTACACACTTATGTATGACTAATTTGACACATCTTTGCAGTTATGTAATAGTAATGTTTATTGAATAAAGTGTTATGGTAGAAATTTGCATTTTTAAAATTTAATGTTATGATTTTACTTTAACCGTCAAAGAGTTTAGTTAGTATATTGAAGTGTTTTTGTACGGTTATTAGTTACGGAGAAAATAAAAAAAATAGTAAATGTTTAATTCCCATGCTATTCTTATGTAGACTATTGTGAAATGGAGTTTGCTTGCTTATGAATATATTTTGATCAAACTTGGCTAACTTATTTATTTCATACTAAGTTATTATATTTT